>NC_134481.1:16021110-16439873 GCF_964194025.1 Convolutriloba macropyga
TTTTGTTGATGAATTTTAATTACGAAAATTTTGTCCATTTTTAATACTGTGGTTGTATCACCATGGTATTTTTTAATTAGTGATACTTGCCAGCATGTGATGCTAAAAATTCTTAGCCCTCTTGCAAAAAACATTCACGCAAAGAAATTTTTTTGCTCAAATGGGTGTTCCAAATAATTCTCAAAAGTATTATAACCATAATACGGGATTAGTAATTCTAACGTAACCAGTCGCACTTTTAAAACTTGCAGAATTTTTTATCTCATTTACTATGTTTCCTTAAATTTTATTTCACTTATGCATTATTAAGCTAACTTTTCTTCCTTATAAATTTGGCAATGAGGTAAAATATTCGGTATAATTTGAGTGTTTTGGCATTGGGCATTTTGTCGCTACAATTTAAACATGAATATAACTGTGTACTCAATAATATGTAAAATTCGTTGGTCAGCAATTCAATAATGTCAATTTTGAAGATTTCGTTTTAATGAACTATCACAATGCGTTATATGGTACTGAAAAAATGGACCTAGTTTTTACAAGAAGTTTCGTTCGTATTGGTTCCCGGTTCGGTTTGTCAATTATATAAATCGCTGAAAATGTAAGATTTGCTACAAATGCAGTGACAAAATGTGATAATTTGCGTTTTTGAGCTGAGAAAATCTTTGACCGTTAAAAATGGAAAGTCTTACAAAATTCACCGCTTTCACTGCTATCACCGCTAACAGAAACCGGTACAATGCAGTGAAATATATGCTTTTTTCTCAGCTGTTCGCTGTAATTCTTGCATTAATTTTTTCGACAAAACTTCGAACCGGGTTCTCGCTAGCTTTTGAATACAACCGGTAGTGTAGATCTGGATTCTTGCATTTATATTTTTGTCAATTTGTTTCCTTCTCACCGTTCTTCTCTTTTCTGAGCTAAAAGTATCATTGTTCTTTCTTAGAGATATATACGATAGATTTAAAAATGAAAATGCGCTGCAATTTTTTTCTAACGTAATATATTTTTTTTTTGGGGGGGGGGGGGGGGTTCTTTTTGAAAATGTTTTAGTTGCATAAACAGAACTCGTTTCAACCCCGATTAGAAACCATGAATTTTGTAACACTCCATTTTTTGTGCTAAAAGAGTTTTATCTCTTCCGAAAATGGAAAACTTAAGCTAAATGCATAAACAAAATTCGATTTCCAATTTCATACGGAAGCTATTTAACTCAACTTTCAAAATCTTAGATGTTGTTTTAGACTATTTGTAATCTATGATGCGTTAAAAAACAAAGTTTAGCGCAATAAATGTGGACATATTAAAATCACAGCTCGGCAAAGTTGAATCGGAAAAAAGAAATTCCCTCAACCATAAACCTGTGTCAGCTTGCGGCTTTGGTTAACTAGTTAGTACTGGTTATAATAAGGCTAACATTACATAAATGGTAAAGAAAGTTTTACATGGAAGTTATGATACAGTGTTGAAAACAGCTTTTTGACCAACATTAGAATTCGACGCAAAATAGATAAAATAGTTGAACTTAGAAATTAGTTAAATGGCCTGAACTACATAACCACCTTTTCAATCCAAGTCTATTATATTCAGTTCTTTTTTCAGTAATACTGTACATGGAAAATTATAGTTTCATTATGATGTTTTATTATTGCTTGTCTGTTAGGGTCGGGGAATTACTCTCCTATTTATGAGAAAACAACAAAATAAGCCAAAAATTAATAGTTTTTTTAGAAAAATTTTAAATTGTTAATAGAAAATTACAAAAATGGCGTCAGTTAAAAAATGGCGTCAGTATGGAAAATTAATATTCGCTTCCTTAGTTTATTTTTGTCAGGGTGCTACGATAGCGGCGGTAGCCCCTGTCGTTTCCATAGTTTCCGAGGAAGATCGGGGAATCCCAAGTTATTTCACAGGGGTCATAGTCGGTCAAGACGACGTCGCAATTTTCTTCTCAAGTTTACTTCTGTTTCCCTATTTAATAAATTCCTCAAATTATGTTAAATATTTTGTGCTCGGGAGTATCGGGAGTATCTTATGCAATGCTGTGTTTGCGTTCACTTATAAAGTTGATGACGATGTTGTATACGTGAACATGTGTTTGTTCATTCGGCTAATTGAAGGCTGTGCTTTTTCATCTTCATGGATAGCAGGTAAAAACATCCAGGTCTCATTGTTGGTCTTGGTCCCTTTTCATTTGTCAATGACTTCACTTTAATTAGATGAAGCCGAATTTTATGATAATATATGGGGCCGAGGGGATATTAAAAATTGAGCAAAATAATTTTCGTTGATCCAGCTACAAAAGGTGATCGAGTTAAAATGTTGTCAAAAATAAATTTTGTCTTAATTTTTTATTTAATGAATTTCAACATTCACTATTAGGTTAATGCTATGAAATTCAACATTTATTTTTTTGAAAAGAACTACACTCGTTACCAAAAGAAATTGCTCAAATATCGAAGTTACATGGTAGCCTGCCTGTTGTTGCAGATATGTTCTGTAATAATTGGATTTCCTTCGAATTTATTTGAGTCGACTGGAAAAAAAGCTCTAAATTCTAGAAACTGACAAGAAAGTGGTTAGAAGTTTGCCAGTAATCAGTGAAAAGCAGTAAATTGAGTTCCGCTAGAAATATGTTCATCATGGAATTCAACTAATTGCATTTTACGAAAAACTCACAATATTCTATTTGGATTTCTTTAAGTACTATTGTCAGTTGTCTGGAATTTAGAGGAATTAGCTTTCAATAGATGAAAACTGCAAAGCATTGACATTCTAACGGAGAAAATGAAAGACGCAACATTATTGCGTAATCTGTAAAAAAACAGGCACTTTACTGTATAAGTTTGTAATAGAAAAAGCAAATAAATGCTCCAATTAGATTACTACACTATAATCTGAGACATAAAATTAGAAATGCTCTTTGCACGTATCAAAATTTTTGATCCAATGTGCCAAAGCGTTCACATTACTTTTCCTTTAACGGTTAATTTCGACGTTTTTGTTTTATTTGTTTGAAAATTAGATTATATAAAACTTATCGCCACATGCAATGTAACTTACACAAAAGAAATTAAATCGAACGTAAACCCCATAGTTTACAGAATGAATTTTGCTGTCAGCTATTTGTCGAAGTTTTTGGGGAGATTGTGAATCGATAGAGAGCCGAGTACCTGATATTAAGCCCAAATACTGTAACGCTATTGTGCGATCAGTAGCGCTGCCCTGCCAGCTAAACAATAAAAAAAAAGTTGAGGACACGAAACACAATACTGCAAAGAAGTGAAATTCGAAAACGCAGTTCAATTTACACTTTGTAAAATCAATCAAGTAAAGGCATTTTGCAGGAAGTTACCTTAAAGAAAAAGGAGGCAGCTGTATAAACACAGCTGGGAGGCTCAAATATATATTTTTAACAAAATAAAAGTTGCCACAAGGTTTTTAAAAACTCCAAAATGGAAAAAAATGAAGCAAGAACAATTAAAATTATACTTGTTCAACCATCATTCTTTTGACGTCATTTTGAGAGTCGCACAGATCTGGGAAAATCACTTTTTGCAGATGGGTTTTTTGTAGCTTGAGTTCCGCAAAAACGGATTTTGACAACTTTGCGTTTTCACCCTCCCTAATATACCGCAATGGAACGTAACCAGTTTCCACAAACGCAAAGTTAGCCAGAGCAATTTCAGGTTTGCCTTTTGGTTAACGGTGTAATTGTGAAACCACAGATAAACTTTCCTCCAACTTATATGGTTTTTAATACAAAATTTTCAAATAGAGTAATGCAAAAACCGAAGGATAACTCTCTTATCCAACAAAATGGGCGCTGAAAAAATTCTACAAGGCCATATATGATTCTTTACGGAATAACAAGCTCATTTGCTACTCTTAGCAAGACTGCAAAAGGAATTGAAACAGATATCATGTCTTAAAAACGGAGATATTCTCAAAAGGATAGAGGAAACTCATATTTCCATATTATTACAGCTGTTTCTATATTATTACAGCTCATGAACTAATTAAGTTGAATAAAAAATTTTTGACTTCTTTACTTCGTAAAAGATCACATTGAAAAAGATGACAACAAGCTTGAAAAATACGTCAATTTTAATGACGAATGATAAATCTAACAACTAGAGAGAAAAGTGCAAAGCAATTTGATTCTTTGCCTCAAATTCAACAAAAATTTATAATTTTTGTTTCATCCTCATTTCAGTAAATAAGAACTTTAAAAGAAAACAAATGATTTCCGATTTGAATTGATATTGTCTAATTGGTTCTGGTACAATTTAACAGCCGGCTTTGTTAATGTCTTCGGGTGCAAAAGCCATTGGTTTAATGTAATGATTGACTAAATTTTGAAAAAATTATTTGCAGTTAGTTGCATTCTTCGACGTTTATTTGTCAAATCTTTAATATGGGGAGATGTAGTGATGTGGATCGGCATGACCGTAGAGTTCTCAGAAGCAAGATGATTTAATCTGAGTTTCTAAGAAATTTCAAAGTTTCTAAGAAATTTATGATTATAGATTTGTTTTCTGCTGAGCGGGATTTTCAAGAAAAGGAAAAAATGGCAGTTTTACAATCGGTAATTAGAGCAACAAATTGCAGAGAAATTGATAGAAAACTTTACTTTATAAGCGGAAAGCCAGCAAATCGTTGACATAAATTTTCCTGCGTTTCCTTCTGTCCCTCAAAAAATGATTGTTTGTTGAAACAATTCTAGCTTCAGAAAAATCTTTATTAATTATTTGATTTCAGTTTCACGTTAAATGGGTAGCAAAACATGAAAATCACCATAAGAATTTAGCAAAGCTCTCCGTTAGATACCACGTCTACCTTGAAAAATTCGCACCCTGCGTTTTATATGTAATAGATGTAACAACCGATTGTGATGACATTGAAGAAGTGAAATATCAAATTATTCATATTGTCTAAAACAAGATAGCTCAACTTCAGCCCACCTAACTATTTCTCAGAAATTGATGATTTCTTCAAAAACGAAGCAAGCAAAAAGAACTTTTACGTGGCCGTTCATTTTCAATTGTTGCTTTTAATGTCACTAAATTTGCTCAGTGAAGGTGTTCAAAATTAAGCTAAATGAAATAAAGGCAAGATGGCAAAATTTTATAATTTTCTTGCTAAAACTCAAATATACGAAACAAATTATCAACTTCAGATTATCAGTCAAGGATATTGCAAAAGTCCTCAGAACTTTTTGTAGCACTAGGTGAGATTTATCATGTCCCAAAGTATTGTTTTGAATTGCGTTATTGTGAACGATATAATACCGAACCTAAATTATTTGTTAAAAAATCTGATAGGTATTTTAAAGAGTTGAAAAGATTACAAGTAGACAGCAACCACGTGAAATTGGCATTTGCACTTCATAAGATGATTCGAAGTCAATCAACATATTGATCTTTGATAATGCGTGTTGTTTAATTGAAAAAAAACCCATGTTTTTCGACAATGTGACTTAGTACAAAGTACAAACAAACTATACCAAATTGCTGAATTTTTAACTAACAATTGTTTTTTCTTTAAAAAAACACTTTTGTTTGCAAGAAAAGGAGCTTAAGAGCCATTTTTACAATTGATTATCAAATGAAGTTTTTACTCCTAAAAATAAATTTTTTTAGCGCATACAATACAATAATTTAGTCTACGGAATAATACGCGCATAACCTCATTTTTTACATTTATTTACACATATGATTGAAACACCTAATAGATGTATTGTTGAAACCTGTTCCGGAAAGAAATTAAAATTGTTTTATAAACTAGGAGAATTACATCAAGTATCTATGTATTGAAAATGCCGTCGCTGCTCACTGAATGTATGCGAAACACGATTTCTGCCATCTTAGTTTGCCCCTATATACCAAGATTTAGATATCAGGCTGATCGAAAGGACGATAAATCGAATGCATCACACTGCAATTTGTTTCAACTGGACAACTGCATGCACTTTTGTTGTAAAATACCCCTAAACATTTCTCTTATGTTGCTTTTCATCGATAATGTAATCACAGGAAGCTGCATTGATTAAAAGTAATTAGAAATACCCAAGGCAGCGTCATGCAAAAAATTGCAGCCCATTGTCCATCACCATGCCTCTAACGCGGTTATCCTATCAACCATGACTAAATTATCAGCGCATATTGAGTTTGCACGTAATAATTATTTTGGTCAACATTTGACACAAAATTTTGGTGTCATTAACCAAAACGTCCCTCACAAAGTCTTAGAAGGATAGTCGCAAAACAGTTTTCTCAATATGAAAACACTTTTGAAAAAACGTTTGCAGTACGTATCTACGATTCTAGTGTATTGCTGCCCTTTTCCATCTTTCTGTCTCTACATTAAAAAAAGGCATGAATTCGATTACTAAGTTTGTTGTCAATTCGATATTCTTTTTCTGAAAAAGGAACTTCCTTTAAATATCTAACTACTCCTTCATCGAGTGAGTCGATACGCTTTAAAATTATAGGGGATTTTTGTCAGAAGTATGGTTTAGTCGAGGCCTCAACTGTTGAAAAATCCCTAAACGGCCACAAAGAGCGGTTGTTTCAATAATTTATAGCCGTTTTTTTATTCAAGCAAAGCAAAAAAATGCAAAGCTATGTTTGTAAGGCTGCCTTCTTTCTTTAAACACATCCCTGTTCAACATTTTATTGTTTCTGCACATGCTGTGACAGCCACGAAGTAGCCGTAAGCAAGATTGCAGCAGCCCATAATTATAGGTATGTGGAGAATTGCCACAAGACTTCAGAAATATCAATTTTTAAAGTTAAATCAATCGTGGTAATTGGGCAATATTGCCATATCATTAGATTGAAGTAAGCTAGGCCGATTTAATGATAGTTTTCATCTCGTCAATCATGATAATGTTATGCTGTTTTTTAGTCGGTTTCATTTCTAACAGTGAAATGTCAAATTTTCAATACAACCGTTTTTTTTTCTTCGATCAAGTAGATTTCAAATTTGCAACATGAAAAACTTGATCATATCGGCTTATTACGTTATACATGTTAACGACATTGATAAGGTGAGGCAAATAACGCTTGAAAAAAAAATTTTTTCGAAAAGAATTTGAGACTACCATCTTGAATCAAACAAAAGTCCGAGAAGTGTCGATTGAGGACAAACATTCGGGTTGAGCACGAATTCAGCCCGAGCCGAGGTTTCACCCTTAATACACCTCTAATTAACGTGGACTAGGGTGTAATGCGTACTTCACTCCTATTTATCGGGGAAAAGAGTGTAAGAGTGTAATTTTTAAAAAAATCACACTGTCTTTGCAAAGACTGTAATTTAGGGTGGACTGATAAAAAATTATACTCTTACACAATTTTGCGCCGAAAAATTTGGATCGAGCGATTGTCTGTGGATTTTTTATTTAACTTATTTTAAAAAAGAACAATCTTTTCCCAATTTGAGGTGATATTGTGACTTCAGGTCTGCCACTTCTGATGGAGTACATGCCAGATAACGAAGCCATCATCAGTGGCATCACTGAACTGGGAGTGGTAATGGGGGTAGTACTGGGACCCAGTCTCAGCATCGGACTCTACTTCCTCGCTGGATACGCCTACCCATTCATATTTATAGCTGGACTACAGACCATAGCTTTGATCTCGTTCTTCCTGGTACCAATTCCCAAACATGAATCCGAGGAAAACGAAGACAACAAGGGTGCCAAGGAAACAAAACCGGAACCAGTGAAAGGGTCTGAAGCAAAAGATGGAGATGAGGCTAAAGCAGATCAAGGGGAACCCAAAAAGGAAGTACAAGGGAAAGAAAAGACGGGGGATGTTGCAGAGGTGGAAAAAAGCGGTGTGGATGAATTTCTGAAGTACTACTTGAGTGCTCCAGTTCAGTTACTGACTCTGACCATGTTGGCTGCAACTTCTATGATTGGATACACTGAAACAGGTAACATTTGCGCACTCAAAGTAGTTGTAACCCAAATTATCTACAAAAACTGTTTCCTCAAACAGCCTGAGAAGAGTAGTCACATACAAATAATTATTTTATAGATCTTTATTAAATTATCTATTAAATTATAAAAATCATTATCAGTGCATAAACAACGCAGAAAATAGTTCACAACAGCTAAAATGAGCAGTCAAATATTTTACTATCTACGTCAACATAAGCTAAGCTGGCAGAACTGTGATATGATTCAACATACCATCTTTTGGTGGGATGTCATTCCGAGTAATTGAACAGACGGTCTGGTCACCCAATCATACTTGCACATTTCTGCACCTTCTGGACTTTCGATCGATTAATGAACGCTTCACGACACACAAGCAGCTCACAATTTCGAATCATATTTAACTTGCTCTGAAGCATCTACTCAAGGCCAATATTTGACCGGATCATATGGTTCCTATTTCTCATACCTCACTTAGGTTATTTTGCCTGGCAATAGTTGGCGGCAATGATATTGATGACTTAAGTTTGCAATAATAAGATCTTGATATGCGAGCATTTGCACCCACAAACCCACTCTGACCACCCAATTCTGTTCTGTTTGGTCTGGCTCATACCCTAAGCTCGTTGTTTTCCGTTTCACGCATGCCCAACATTCGGCCTACCCAATTCCAATATTTCGGTTTTCGGCCCAAAACCTGAAATGCGTAATAACTAATCTTTAAGGGTGCTTTACACATTTCAGTCTGTCTGACTAGGGTCTGTTCGGTCTGGCCCAGTGAGGTCAAACTCTGTTGGGTCTGGACCCTGTCCGCAACCCAATCCGTCTGCCTTATACCCGTTTTGGGTATAAGACATCATCCAAGACCCAGTCGTACAAGAATATTACTACGCTTCTTAAGTACCGATGACCATTAAGGCGATAATCTTTGTGAAGGATGCAACTAATCTACTCACCTTAGTCGGAATAGCATTGACTGAATAATCATTCAGCAATTTATTACTGGGTAAAAGTAACAAAATTGACATTTTAAAACAGTAGCAGTACCTAACGATCAAAGCAGTTTTATCTAATCAAATCTTTCATTTCAGTTCTGTCGGTTGAATTCCACGAATACATGAACATGTCAGATTTCGAAACTACTGTCCTTTTAACAGTTGTGGGCCTTGCATATCTGTTCACAGTGCCTTTAGCAACATATTACGCCGACCGACACAACTTCATTCCAGTTCCGATTGCCGGAGTTGCCTTAGCTGGATCTCTGTTACTCCTTGGAACTATAACCAGATCCGAGCCCTTCGAGAAGAACTTTGAAATATACGCGTTGCTGTTGCTAATAGCTGGCGGTTCCGCAATGACGTGTATAACCCCAACATTTACCCTTTTATTCTTCGAGTGTACTCGGCGAGGTGAAACCCCAGTAGGAACCCTAATCTCAGGTGTGATCAACGCCCAGTTTGCGTTCGGAGGAACAATTGGACCCGTTATTTTTGGAGGAATCCTTTACGAAACGGTTGAATTTCACGCTAGCTGTGTTTGTTTGGGAATCTATATCCTGTTATCAACCTGTTTTACATTTAAATACCTGTATTCGACTGGATTGATTAGAACTAAATGCGATTGCCCCAGACACAAAACCGCCCCGGATGAAAACACGAATTTAGTGAACAAAGAGCAAAAGAGTGAAAAACCAGAAGAACCCAATTGAATTTTAGGTCAATTTTTGTTTGACTGCTATAGTCAAAATTGCCTTTTTCTATAAACTTAGTAAATCTTAAATTGATCAAATTTGAAATTAAGTTTGAAATGTATTTAATTTAATAAAAACGATTGAAATCAAATGAACGTTTTCATGTTGCTTGACTGTCATCACCAATTACTATAATGAACAAGATTACGACTCGAACTTATTATCTCGACGAAAACCGCGCCTTCGTGAGCTATTTG
Organism: Convolutriloba macropyga; assembly: GCF_964194025.1. Classification (NCBI taxonomy): domain Eukaryota; kingdom Metazoa; phylum Xenacoelomorpha; order Acoela; family Convolutidae; genus Convolutriloba; species Convolutriloba macropyga. The sequence continues at coordinate 16,031,000 of NC_134481.1, forward strand.
CACCTAAGAATAATGCACTTTTACTTAAATAGCGTCAAAAATCGGATCTTTTCCGCTTGTGCCCCCCAGTAAGTTATGCGCACCCGTTACAGAGCACGTGCTATTACATAGTAAATCATTATGTTAAAATATGGCACGTTCGTCTGGGTGCGCAAATAACATGCACCCACTAAGCTGGGGGGGGGGGGGGCACAAACGGAAAAGATCCAAAAATCTGTAAAACTCCAGCACTCTTTATTTAAGTAGCAAACATGTTCTCTACTAAACAAAATCATTTGCAAATAAGCAACAAAACCTACGGAAAATCAACCCTATTGATGCTCGCTGCAGCAGTGCGAGAGGGTAATAGCGGGGAAACAGACATGTAAAGGGGCGGATCTTTCCCGTTAGTGGTGCATATTATTGACGCACGTGCCACATTTTTACATAATGATTTACTGTGTAATGACACGTGCTTTGTAACTGGGGGGCACATAGCGTACTGGGGTGCACAAACGGAAAAGATCAAAAAGGGCTTTAAAGCTTATGTAGGCCACCAGTAAGATTTAAAATGAAAAGTAAGACAATTTCAACGCAATTTTCATTTCACTACAACCATTTGAGTTCAGCTGCGTAAAATTAAATTGAGAGAAATTTACATCAGGCAAAAGTAAAAATGGTAAACGTGATCAAGTCACTTGGAAAACCAAAATAGTGAAAAAAAATCTAAAATAATAAACAAATTATCAAATATTGGGGCGCACTATTAAATCTTTTCCGTTTGCGCCCCCTGTACGTTATGCTCCGCCTCCTGTTACAGAGCACCTTCCATTACATAATGAATCTTCACGTAAAAATATGGTACGTGCTTCTGGGGTGCAAATGATATGCAACCACTAAGCTGGTATTTTTCCAACATACTTCTAAAAAATTGTCAAAAGCCGAAAAAATTGTCTGAATTTCCAGTAAAATTAATGCCGGGGACATGGGGGAGAGGTAGTGGTGGCTGATGGAAAGGGAAATGCGTGGATGGAATGGGGAGGGGTTAGGAGAGGGGGTGTGGCTGGCGAGGGGATAAGGTGAGATGGAGAAGGCAGGGAGGAGAGGATTGTGGGAGAGCAGGTATTTCTGGAAATGACCTTTTAACCATTAATGCTACCAGAGGCTGCTAACTATTGCATATTGGAGGTACGACAAAAAGTTTTTAAAAAATAAAAAAAGCAATAAATTCATTACTGGCTATGCATTCTTTTCAATTTGTTTCACCCTTTGAACAACTCAACTGCTAGGTCAATTAGAAAAAAAGAGCAAGAGCAACATTTGCAATATTCACCATAAAGCAAGAAAGAAAGACACAAAATTCTAAGTCTACGGAATTGAATTCAAAACCATTAAATTGAAAATAGACAGGGGGCAAACACTGGATTTTCAACAGGAGATTTGAGTCAGTCTATCTCCCTCGGACAGCTGCTTCTCATTTCTAGGGAAAATTTTCAATTGTACAAAAATCGCGAAATTCAAAGCTGGGACAGGAATCAATCTACTTATTCGTTCTCATTAATTTTTTTTCGTAAGAGACTAAGAGAGCTTTATTTGCAAATTATTTTTTAGGTTCTCAATTTCGATCTCAAATGCCGCAACAAATGATGCTCTTAGATTTTATATAGACCACTAGTATGATTTGAAGAGAAGATACTTTAAATTTGACGGCGTTTCATTTGAAAAACTGAGCGCGTTTTATTTGACTATCGATTGTGAACTATCGCAATTGAGTACAGCGAAGACCAACTTGCGTCCCGCAAACACCAAGAATTCAAACAGCTAAAAGTTAATCGAAACGATAAAGCAATAATTTTACAATATATGACACACTCGACTACAATAACTACTTCAATCTTCGTATCGCTTCTTCGCTTTGCTTGTGGGAGACAGAGAAAAATTTTAAACGCTCTACCACTCTAATCCACAATGAAGAGTTACCAGTCAAAAATCAGAAAAATTCAAGTTGAAACATAACCGACTTGAATTGCTCCAGGACGACTAGTGAGGAGCTCTAATAAATTGCAACCGGCTTCAGTGGAGGGGAATAGCCTAAATGGAACTACGAAAATCAATTGGAGGCTTCAAATAATCTCACTAGAGGTTAATATTTACAACTATGAAAATTTAAAGTGAAAAATTGACACCAATTTTGGCGCACTTATCCTTTGACTTTTAATTTTAATATGCCGATAATTGAGTTCAGCTGCTTGAAATTGCGATTGAGAGAGAACGTTAGATCACGCAAAAAGTCAAGGGCGTAAAAGTCAGTCGTTAAGTCAAAAACGATCAAGCGAAAGTTTTGAATAAAAAGGCAATAGTGTTCAATTTTATTGAGCAATGTGGATAGGTAAGTGTGGCAAAAGTTGGGTTTAGTTGATGGGGATAGGTGGCGTGGGGCGCGGGCAGGTGTCCAGGGGGGAAGGTGTGGGGGGGGGGTCGGGGTAGTTGGGGGGGGGGGGGTAGTTTAGATAGGTTGGAGGGATGTGCTCAAAAATTCTCGAAACGACTCTTTAACCTTAAATACTATTACTTTGATTACTATACATGACAAACTAAGCTACTTTTAAAGTCCATTTTTTGAACACAGGAGTCAATGTTGGAAAACAGCAGTCAAATTTCAAGCCATGACTTTAGCTAAAAAACTTTAGTACTCCTCTTCGAGTCGTTAAAAGACACACACGTTTGCAATATTTGCTTCCCTTAGAGAACAATTAAAAATACAACATGCGGTTTAAAAAAAGACCTCAAGATCGAAAAATAAAATTAAAGCAACGCTTCTTGAGCTGACTTTGATTTTAATTAAAAAATCGGCTTATCTTCAGAAGGATTTTTCTTGAAGTTGTAGTTAACCATATGCAAACATCGGTTCGCTATTTATTTGTTTATTGACTGATCTCATAAAAAGTTATGGAAAATTTTGTTCAGAAAATTTTGTTCATTTTTTGGCACAAATTAGCACAATTTGAAATATATCAAAATGTCATCTTTACAACGGTTATTTTTATTTTTCTGAAAGGTTTAATTAATGAAACTCAGTGATAATTTATAAAGAAAACGCATGTTCCTACATTTACATATTTTGAAGTGCAATCAGCAAAAATAGCTTCAAAATTACCAATGAAACTTCATTAATACTGATTTCACTCACCAGCATTCATATTGATATTTATATCTAAGTCATCAAAACTCAAATCCGAATCAGTTCTTCCGTTGATATTAATTGTAGCATTGAATGTTCTTGCCAATTCAAGAACAAATGAGTGAAATCTTGCTCCCACAAACCACATGTAAATTAGAAAAAATATAAGAAGCAAAATAACAACGAACGATTTTGTAAACCAGCTTGGAAGATATGCCAATAAAGACTGTGTAATCTCTATGAATTCTGGATCTTTATTTTTGTGCCAAATTGCTACAAATTTTTTCCGACGCCGACCAGAATAAAACACAGGATTTGCGCCCGTTAATAGGTCAGAATAAACGCGCAACTCCATATTAGACTTCACCCATGGTCTTTGAATTTTGGACAATTCGGCTATGCAAAATTTCATTAACTCTTGCTCGTTTTCATTAAGTGCCGAAGAAGTTTGCCGAAGGTATCGCCATATTGCACGACCATTGACTTCATCTCGACAAAAAATATATTCTCGATTATTATCGTGGTTGATTTCGATCTCGTTTTTGGTTAGTACACTACTGGACGTTTGATCACCCGGCCGACTTTCAGCAATTGGCGACATAACTGACAGCCGGTCTATTGTGTTTTCCAAATAGGTGGCCACGTTTTGTCGACTAGTTGATGCTTTTCGAACCGTGATTCCTTCATTGTCGGCTCTGTAGGTCGAGTTGAGATGCGAGGTGTTCGGGTCATTTTCGGGCGATTGTGACAATTCCTGAATGAATGAAGGTTCTTTTGAGCTTCGACGAGGATTAAAATCGCTCATAGGCATTGGCTGCGTTCGACTATGTGTATACGCGGGTGTTGAAGCCCCAGAGGGCAAAAAATTGGTCCCGGACGTTTCTCCATTACCATTTAGGCGCTCCAAAAGCCGTTGCTCCGTAATAACCGAATAGTTGTGTTGATTAGGATCATAGTTGCTTGACCCGGGGTTCGAAAACCTTTTCATTCAGAATCAAAGAATGCAAATCGGGTACAAAAATGACGTAAAAATTTGGTTGTTACGTAATATTGAATCAGTTGTTCACGAACGTCTACCTAACTTAAGTTAGTTTTGTGACCAGTTTGATTCGCATGGCCAACGCGTTTTAAAGTATGGTTACAAAAACTGTTTTAACAGTTAAACTAGTTTTCTTTCTTGTTTTCATAAGTTTTCTTTCTTGTTTTCATAAGAGAACAATGATAAGCATGAGTTTATTCTACAGTTTTCATTTTCGAGAAGCTTGAAAAGTAACACAACGCACCTCAAGTGAATCGAATGAAAAGTTCGTGTTGGTAAAGTGCGTTTTATTGAGTTGAAGAAAATTGAGCTGTATATATCAACGATATTAAAATGATTCATTTATTCCTGCTTAACGCTGTGTGCTGAAAAGTGAACCGCAATCAACGAATTTGGTGCAGTGACTAATTAATGAACATTTAAAAACATAACAAAACAAAAGAGGTCTTCGGCTATACTAGCAAAAATTCTGAAAGCAAGACTAGTTCATCGCTCTACACAAAGAAAAAATTTCTTGGCGATGCCTGGAAGTCTATATACATGATGACCGTAGCCAATATTAAAAATTGAATTCACCATCACTTAAATCTGGAGAGTGCTACAAAAAATTATGGGAGTCTGTAAACTTACCGTTGACCCAAGTAGTGGCCAGGAGCAATTGCTTCAAAATTGCAAAAAAAAAATTGATTGTGATCATTCTAGGCCGCAAGAGGTTGAAATCTGATGTTGCATGTATGGAAAATTTGCCCACCTCTCGACCAAAAACGCATGTAGTTGACGAACCAAAACACAAAAACTAATCATTTCCAATGGTAGGCGCATAGAACCTAAAACTTGCTACATACGGACACTTTGCATCGCTCACGATAGTAGCCTATAATTTGAACATGAAAAAGATATATAAGACTTTTTACCTTCCCTTTGAAGCGAAAACGCATTAAGCAATACCGCTCCCCTTGAAGGAAAAAGACAAACAAATGCTCAAATAATATCTACAACAGCAAAATGAAATACAGACAGCTAAAAAACGGTTAAAAAAGCCTAAAACATGTTAAAATATGAAATTTTTGAAAGACCAAAGACCTTGTAATTTATAATTATCCGACTCTTTTCTGTTTGGGCATGTGAGATGCACCTCTGTCAAATTCACTTCTGAGTACAAGGAGAAGTGTCAAAAAACAGCGACGATGATGAAGATGACCCCGCCTTAGTTGGGAGATGGAATTTTATGCTCAACTGGGTTTTTTATCAGTCAATTTTCGCCGATCGATATATTCACCAAACTGAGTTGTGAGCGGTATAATTGGAAAACCTGACAAGCGTAGAATATCAATTTAAGGAGATTTTAACTGAGTTTTGCTTTTCCTGACGAGTTATTGAGGTTCAAAGTTTTGCAAACATTCGACATATTTCGTAACTTTTGCAAAGTTTTCATCAATTTTGCTAAAAATTTGATAAAACTGCGGACAGGCATATCTTCTTATACTCTGGATAGGTCTATTTTTACCTCCTGAGGAACTGTTCTGGAACTGTTAAATTGCCAGCCTTTTGCTTATTAAAACCGATATTTATCAAAAAGACATGATTTATTTTCGTTATAATTGTAAAGATTTTCGTGGACCAAATTATTCATAACTTATGGCTCTTAAGTCTTTGAATAGATTTCTTTCATCTTTGTCAACTTTTTCACCTTAGTTCTGTAAACTTGTAGATTACTTGAAAAAGAAATATCAGTAAACTTTTTAACCTTGCCACACTTCTAATCTAATTCCCGTTAACTTGTAGCTTATTTCTATTTATAAAAGGTCATATCTTCTTGTAAGTTAAGCAAAAGCTAATCTAAGGACGGTTTTACGGTTTCGCTAACGGTTTCGTGACTTTGAAACTACGAGTTTTCAAATAAAAATTTGGTAATTTTTGACAATTTTTCTGTATGTTTTGTTGGTCAGCTATCAAAAATCAGATCAACTTCAGATCCCTTTGCCCTTGAATGAAGGCGCAGTTGAACAAATACAAAATTTTCATTGGATAACTTACAGTTTTAATGGTTACGACACTTTTCAGGCAATTTTCTCTGAGTTTTCGTTTAAATCACGTTCTTTTTGTAGTCGTATAACATTCTCAAAAAAGACAGCTCTCATTGGTTTCCTATGCACGTACAAGTGATCATAATTACCCTCTTCAGTTGATGGTTTTAATTACTTTGAATTTATTTATATCAAAAACGTCTTCTATTGGTCATCTTTACTCGCAACATAGTCGCACTAATGGCAGGTGCCATCCACTTCCTTGTGTAGCACTAATCTCTACTTATTCAACCGACCCTTTTAGGACTTTGACACTGATTTTTCATAAAAGAAAATTGTGAGCTATTGATAATGATCAATTTTAGAGGTAATAATTTTTGTCTTTTCACCTTGCCCAAGAGAGACCTACACAATTGTTTCCATTAATCGCCTACTTTTAAGTTGAAAGTTTGTGGCAATTAATTACTTTTGAAGTTATTTGGTTTCAAAAAAATCAAAGAATATTTGAACACAGTCCCTTTCTCATCTTTTTGTGACTTGTTACCTAGTCTCGTTAAAGACAAGCAGTAAAGTACGTATTAATTGGTTTAGTTCAGGTTTTATCTAATACTATTTTGGCGCTGTTAATAAAAGTTTTGTAAAAAGATATTGCGTTTTGTTCGTAATTAATGTATGTTCTTTAATTAATTTTCTTTTTTTAGCGCTATTGTTGTCTTTTAGTCTCATTATTGGCAGGTTTCAAGGGTCCTCTGATTCCGCAATATTTTGTTCACTTTATGTTTATGACAATTTTTTCACTCATGCATCAATTATTTTCGAGCTGAACGTTAGTTTTTGAATGAGCCTGCTTCCGCGCCTACTTGTCAATACTAGAACCAATGTCTAGGAAATAAATGTGCTTTGAAAACTGCGTGGAAAAGTTAGAACTCTACGCAGAACTTTGATACAGGTAAATTTCTCGATCTGTATCAAAAGAAGGTTGAAACCAACAAATCAGTCCCCGTTTTCTCAGCTCAATGAAGTTTTTTCACTTATAAAGCATCCTTCGAGAGCAAAAAACAAAGGATGATCGACTCGTGTCCTTGCAATTGCTTCATAAAGACAGTAACTCCCATGTAAATGGTGTGCATGTACCCTACTATCAGTCTAGGACATTTTTAGAGCTGATTTTTGGTCAATTAAAAGAATTTGAGTGAACTTTTGGCACAATAAATTTGACGTTTCGCAACGTTTCGTTGGCGCTAATTAGCATCGACAGTATACTTATGAACAAAGGACAAAATGATGTACGTACAATGATCACGAATTTCGGAAGAACGTTAAAAATGACAATTTCTTGTTTGAAACGTGCAGTACAAACAAGAACTTTACCATAATTTCCATCAATTAGGAAGAGGAAAAATTAGAGCCCATACCTTTCGTTAATTGCAGTGCACTGCAATTGTTTACTCATTAAATTAAAACCTCAATTAATTCCATTGAAATTTAATTTAGCATCTGTCACATGGCACTTTTTAGATTGTAGATTGTGTGACGTTGGAATCTAAACTATTGAATATAGCCTCAATCAATCCAAAACAACACCTCATAAACTAGCTAAAATTGTTGACCTCAATTGAATCATTGAGCAACAGTGTGTCTTTGCCGAGCATTTGATTGCTTTAAATTGAACCACCAAACCATTGTCAGCATTTTACCAAAAATGCAGCAGCCAATTAGCACAAAAAGCTCTAAACTGCCAATTAGAACAAAAAGCTCTAAAAAAGCGAAAGAACATGTACGTCAAAAACTGACTCGTACGATTTTTAAATGTTGGGGCTGCTCCGCAAAGTCGATCTTCTAATTTTCAAAAGAAGTGTTAAGACAAAAATAGTGAATTGATATTCATTTATGCATAGTTCTTCACTTCACGTACAGAGTCATTAAAAAGAAAGTTTGTTAACTACACTGAAGGCCGAATCAATAATGTTTTGAGTAACTGGTTCGGGGGTAACTCTTCTTTCGTTCTTCAATGTTTCCAGATGTTTTTCTCGTTAACCCCCTTTCAGATTTCGTATCATTTCCTTTCAAGGCCCGCCAAAATCTCCAAAAACGGACGGAGCGCTTCATCCAGGCATTTTGGCCAACCAAGTGTTGTCAAAAACTGTCAACTGAGGAAAGAGAACGTAAATTTGATCAACTCAAGAGAGCTCTGGGTCTTTGGGATAGTCGAGTTTCTTCAGGGCTACTTTAATGGCCATTCTCTCTGACAGCGACACTTTGGATGAAGTGAGAAAGCTGTTCAACTCAGCTAGGAACTCATCCGACTCCAAAGTATCACTGCTCTCCTCGATAAAATTCATCAGTGTCTCTAAAACAGGCAGTTTTAATCTAAGTTCGACCTTACACATTGTCTCAGCTTTGAATGAAACGCAACAGTATTTTGGCAAAAAAGCTCAGTAAGGTTAGAAAAAACAAAATTTCTTTTTAAAAATGGCATCCCCATGACATCCCCATTTAACAGTCAGCAAAAAAAATTAGAAAAATTTCGGAAAATACGAAGTAAAATTACCAAAACTTCCAATGAAAGCCTTCTGAAAATTTAATCTATGATTTTATTTCGTCCAAGCATCAACAAATGCTGATATCAAGCATGTACTAACTCATTTTCTAGAAATAAACAGTTCATATACTTGTATCAAAATGAACTAACCATTCTGAGAATAAGCTGGCACACTTTTGATCCTCTCAATGGCCGAGTCTTTCACCTGCTTCAGTTGTTTAGTGATAGCCTCACTGTGTGCTAGTAATCTAACAGCATCCTGCTCACTCTTGCTTATCATTGCATTCTGAGCCTTCATGTGAGACAAGAGCTGAAGGTTCTCGTTCTCAACTTCCGATGCAGCCCTCCGAAGCTGTCTCAATTGATGGTCACGCTCTAGAATAAATCCCGCAGATCTCAGAAATGACGAGTTCTCAAAGAAAATAAAGAGGTTCTGACCATACAAAATTTTAAGCTGCTCTCATATCTGACTAATGCTACGGTAAAAATCGACGCCAAAAAAACAATCAAAACCTGTCTTCAAAAAATAACTAAAATCGATGAATTTTGATGAATACAACACCAAGACGTCTACAATTTCGATTTCAGTGCCCTCTTGCAACAATTGACAAAACCCCAAAAGTCAAGGGAGCATAGATCCAATTAAGCCTAGAAACTTAAGTATGCGATTTAAAAATGATATCCAGCTTACTTTTGTTGAATTCCAGGAACCGATCAGTAAAAATCGGGATCTGAAGAGGGTCAAAAGGGAAGGAGGAAGTCTCGCAGTTGGCAACTCCTGGGTCACCCGCGAGAGATGACAAAGCCACAGTAGAAGACGTTTCACCGATGCTAGAAGTTTGACTCTTTGATTTCCTTCCTATTTTTCGAGAGCCCTACAAAAAAGGCGCCTTGAAACCAAAAAACAAATTAAAGATTTCAAACGATACCAAAATAGTATTATATTCTCTGCTCGTATATAGAGAGCAGCCGCATTAAATTCATCGCTAATCCATTGCCTCATTTTATAGCTACATTCAACATAACCGACTACATTGGTCGAATTGCTCTCAAACGACGGGCCAGCGGTTGGCTTCGCTATTAACTGTTTACCAAAAAGTTAAAGCGCCAGACGATAAATCGGTCAAGCCAAAAATCGCATAACAGAAGACTTCGTTTGAGAGCAATTAGCAACTGCTGGAAATTTTCTTCTAACTTACCACCATTACACAGAAGCAAAAACCAATAAACGTCAGTGAAAATTTTGACAGCTACGATGTTGCTCCGACAACGTCACACCACATCATTCGTTATTCCCAGCCAACCAAAAGCTAGATGCAAGACAACAAACTGACCTTTTGATCTTCAGAAGTTGCGACATTTTTGGATTTTCGCCCAGCCTTGGAAGCGGCTGACTTCTTGAGCTTCATCTGTTTGTACATCTGACCCTCTTGACTTGCAGAGAATCTCTCCATCTCTTGTTCATACCGACGTCTATCCGCATCTTGCCTCTCAATGAACGGCTAAATGCAAATATTCGATCATTTACTTGTCAATTTAGATAGTTGAACTTTCTAAAGCAGCTTCCATCTCAACTTTTTTGAAAAAAAATCATGTTTGTTTACAAACATAGCAAAACTAAATTTTTTTCACGAGCGGAAAGGATACAATTCCAAATTTCTATCTAGAGATCGGGTGAATGAAATCGATGAGTAAATCTTGACGAAAAACTGCACCTCTCGAAACATTTTGTCACAGCTTTTTTTAGGAAGCTTATCAATTGCAGAGAATTTAGAAATGGTATATTGGTTATCCTGAAATTTAACAACCGAAAGTTGAATGATTTCTGACCATTTACCGAACTTAATTGTTTCAACGTAATTTTGAAAACACGTGTTCTTGATCACAATTTCTCAAATAATCATAACATCGTTGATACCATTTTTCGCAAAAAAAAAATATTTTTAAACTCTCATGTGTAATCTTTAAACAATAAATTATTTAACATATAAAACACAACAGATAAAACTCCAGAAGAGATGATTTAGTTGTTGGAAACAAACAGAAGAAATGAGCAAGAAAACTATATCGAGAACCGAGTTTGCAGAAGAAACCGAGGGGCTCATGAAAAGCAAGATCCACAAAAAATATTGAAGTTAAATTTTCTCCGTACAAACAATTCTAACTTTTTTGCAAACTTTAACAGCAAAATAATTCTGCAACTTTGCTAACCGCGAAAAGGTTAAGAAAACATCAGATCAAAAAGAGCAAATAAAAAAACATAGCTGGCATATTGCCAGAAAATAGCCGCAATAGATTCGTAGATTGGCAGTCAAAAAAACAGTAAAAAAGACAGACCAAAAAAATTCGTCTTTCATTGAAGGCTGATCTGTTATATTTTGATTAAAAATCTGTATAAGTTATTGCTGCCTCTATTAGCTGATCTCAAATAACCTTCATTTAGAGTGACACACACCCATTTGACCTTATCTCTTTGAATTCAAGTAAATAAAAGTCAATTTCAAATTGAGGAAGTCATTTTTGAGAGTGAGGTAAGTCAAGTGTGATCAAAAATTTAATCAAGCGCATGAACGAAAAAACTCGCTCCACTAAGAGCGAAAAATGACGTCACACATGCAATTCAGTTGAAATTGCATGAACGAATGAACAAAAAGTGGCTGTGACGTCATATGGTCGTAACAAAAATCATGACGACGAAATAAAAAAACATAGCAGGACAAGTCCTGACGTACAATTCAAAGAATTTTCATTGACTTAACAGAAAAACTAGACCAAGAATGGACTATGAGTGACTTGAGAAAACCATTTTGAAAAAATCAGATCAAAAAATAAGAAAAAAAACAGAAAATCAATGTCAAAATGCCGCATGTGAACAAAAAAACCACTTGCGAGAAATGGTTTTCAATTCAAACAAAAAAACTAGGCCTAGAATGAGCTGTGAATGGATTGTGAAAACCATTTAGAAAAAAATCCGATCCAAAAAATCGAAAAAACAGTAAAAATCAGAATCAAATTGCCGCATGTGAACAAAAAACCACTCCCGAGAAACCGAATTTTTGTTCAAACACCGTTTTCTCACTCTACTTTAAAATTAGAGCGATAAAAATTCACGCCGCAAAACCACTCGCTTTTTCGCTCCATTTCCTGTTTCGGCGTGACCAAAATCACTACTCCAATTTGACTTCAAAAATCATGAAAATGTGTGAACAGATCTTAAAAAAAAAAGACAGCGCCCCAATACAATTCAAATTCTTTGAATTGTAAAAACCAAGAGAAGGCCAATAATAGCCCCAGCTATCGCTGTGCGGCTATTAACAAAAAAATGGAGCAAAAATCACTAATACTTGAAAGCGTAGAAGGTTGGAATAGATTCCAACAATCACTAATTAGACTTTGGAACACGAACCAGGCCAAAACAAGCTGTTAATAATTTTCTTTTCAACCAATTTGAAAAACTACCTCATAGTAGACATATGGGAGCACTTAAATATCAATTCTATATATAAGAACATATACAAATGGCCTCAGTTCAGTCATCATATCTAATATGTAACAAATAACGCATGATGATTGGTCAGTTAATATTTTTGAACAAGTATTTAACCTAACAGTTTTACTGCTTCTTAGAAGAAAACTACTAAAGAAATGCGAATCATTTAAAACAGAAAAGCAGCTGCTAGACTGATGGACAAGAGCTGCGAAATAAACCGCTGAGATCCCATAGACATCAAAATCACAAAAAAACAACTGCAGTTAAAATATCACCATGATTTCAAATTATCCTCATTGTCAAATTTAACTTCAAGCACTGATGTCTTTCAAGTACCATTGCCGCAAAATTATCAAGCTAGAGTGACCTTCATTCAATTAAGTGTTTACATTCTGAAACTATATTTAGTAAGTGAATGCAGAAGTAAATTTATTGGGTAAGGTAAGTCATGTATAGTTAAAAATTTATCATACCAATTGACAAAAAAACCTATACATAAAGCAGTAACACATGACGTCACGCACACAAATTTAGTAGAAGAGTGGTTGAAGTCACTAAAAAGGTCGCACGTTGACTTCTTGGCGCGTGGTCAGATGGTCTCAACAAAAACAGGGACCACGACGAACTAAAAAAACCACGATGAGAACATCAATAGCCTCCGCTACCGCTTCGTGACTGTTAAAAAGAAAAGAGTAGAAAAAGAGGACGTTTCACTGTGTTCTACTAATATCAACTTAAGTTATCTCAAAAATTTCCCAAAAGAGCCAACCAAATATTGCACTCAAGTGACACATCTATGAAGTCAGTTTTCATTATAAATTTCGATAGATCAACTAATTTACCTTTTTCTCGTTTTCACTCATGGTCTTCCACCTGGATGACAGAAGGGTGGCCACTTCTTTGAAAGCCATGCCCTTGAACTTGGGTGACTCGCTCTTCATGAACCAAGCATAGCCCATGATTGGACGTTTGGGGGGCTTGATAGCAGCAGCCGCAGCCACCAGTGCTTCATCTTGTTGAGATGACGATGATGGTGACTTGCGACTTTTTGAAGATGTCTCACTAGATTTGCCTTTTCCTAGAAAAACAAAACTCGTAAACAACGATTTTCACTCTCGCCTGCCAATATTGTATTGATACATTTCTATTTTACACAATGAGTAATCCCATCCTACAGTTTGGCCGTGATTCGTGTCATGTGGTTACAATTGATTAATAACCTTTTTTACGACACAAATTTGCCAACTAACAAATTTTAAGAAACTAAGTCTGCAAAATTTATTTACCAAAACAATTTAATGACTTGCTATGACTTGTTATGACTACCTAAAAGACAAATATTAGTCTCAAGAAAATATTTAAACATTTTAGCCTTATCTGGATGAGTACCTACAAACGTTCGTTATAATTTATTTGAAAAAAATTGAAGAACCTTTCTGAATTCACGAATTTCGGACTCAAATTGCCCGATCATAACTCGGGGAAACACTGCGATCTCTCATTCTAAACGAACTATTGTGTACAATTATTTTTGGATCATGTCAGTTAAGCCCTCTGTTGGCCACTTTTCTTTAAACCAGATACCTTTTGAGGTCTTTGCAGTGGAATCTGCAGCTGTTTTGCGTCGTTTTCTGTTTGCAGCAGAAGTGCCTTTCTCATCCTTGCTCTCCTCTCCACCATTGCCACTTTCCGAGCCCCCAGAGCCTTTGTCATCGTCATCGCTGTCATCACCACCTCCCGATTCACCATCTCCAGTTTCCGACTCACCTCCACTCGACTCATTGTCATCGTCCGGAGGTCTGAAAGATGTTAAGCATCGGAATTAGCGTGACACTCATTGAAGATCGTTTACGAATAGTAAAGCCGGCTCTATTATGACTACTGTTCCACTTTTACAACCCTGTGGAGTGAATTATGACATGGTGCTACTTTTTTCAAGCAAATGAGCCTTAACACATTTTGACTTGATTCAGCAAGTTTTGCTCTGCTAAAGATTTGCATGCCCTAAAGAGAGCCCATCAATTACTACAATAATCAATCATAAATCCAATTCCAGAATATTAGAACAAAAATTGCCACTAGCTTGAATGCAAGTCTAGTAAAAGATTCGGATATTACAGGGCATAAAAAGCAAATAGAAAGTTTGTCCAATTGAGAGGTCAAAATAGCAACGCAGTGAGATGAAATAAGTCTCTTACTGGTAATCCAAGTCTTCACTGCTTTCACTGTCTTCGGCGTCCATTACAAAAAGTGAAAACGCAGCAGCTCTCTCCAATTGCTAAGCACCAAATTTATCTGAAAAGATCTCGTGTATCTGGCGTAATGCAGCAGTCATTATGTACAGTTCATACATAATTTCCAAAAAAAAGAATTTTATTTCCTTGCACCAAAGTTCATTAAATACCTGCTAATTTTTGCATCTTTCATACTTTTCTGTCACATTCAGTAGCCTGTTGCGAATACAGCCCCTTGTTATTGCTATGCATCACGCAGGAACATAGCCGACAGATTGCCGGAAAATAGCCGCTTGTGGCCTTCCATGAATTGAAACAACTAAAGAAATAAGATAGACAGATCGACCACAAGTCCTTTAAAAGACAACTAGACTTTTTTGGGTTAAATTTTTATGAAATACATACGCTCTACAAGGAAAAAGCCCAAATAGAGATTTTTCAAAATTAATAGTCGAAATCAAAAACTCAAGACTCTAATACTCAAGAATTAGGGCAAATACTTTGGCACTACTTTGACCTAAAAGCCATTGACCTAAAAAGAGAACAAATGACGTCACGCGCACAAATTTTAACTATTGATATTTAGCTAGTAAATGTTCACAAAATTCAAACTTCATTAAAAGAGTTTAGAAGTCAATTTTTTAGTGAGGTAAGTCAAGCCATTGACCTAAAAGCCATTGACCTAAAAAGAGAACAAATGACGTCACGCGCACAAATTTTAACTCCAAAGCAGTAGAAGTCATAGAAAAAAGTCAATAGTCGCAAGAACCATCGATGGAGAGGACGAATTGAAAAAACCACGATGTCACCAATACTAGCCACTATCGCTTCGCGGCTATTAAGACAAAATAAAAAAATCACGAAAAACATCATTAAAAAACGTGGGCAAAATTCGAAGACGCCCGCTTCGGCAC
This sequence comes from Convolutriloba macropyga, assembly GCF_964194025.1. NCBI lineage: Eukaryota > Metazoa > Xenacoelomorpha > Acoela > Convolutidae > Convolutriloba > Convolutriloba macropyga. The sequence continues at coordinate 16,046,406 of NC_134481.1, forward strand.
CATTAAATGGCGCGTTTTCATTCAGATTGTGTATTTAAGCTATCTGTGTATTCAGTTTCTAGATTGAATGTAAAGGATCAGTTTTAATACCAAACAGTATTTTCTCTGAGCTACATATATATAGAGCTTTGCGTTGCTGAGTGAAATAAAATCTCCAGATAAAACGCAAAACAAAAAAAATAAAAGGACAAGTCTTCAAAAATAATTCAAAAAATTAAGAAAAAATGAATATTAGCATACGTTATATGAATGAATTAGCATTCTCGAAACTCCTAATTTTTCTCTTTTAAAATGAGAAATCAATGGACTGAAAGACTCGGATCAGCAAAAAAATTTCTTCGTCCCAAAGAAACAAATCTTTAAACAAGAGAAACAACCGACTAAAGTCGGTCGAAAAGCTCTCAAAAGACTGACGATCCAGTTGACAGAAATTACATGACGAGTGATTCATCGAAAATCAATGAATGGTTCGGGGAGGATATTTCCTCGGCACCGCTAGTTGCAACAGCATTCACATCGAAGCCGTTTTCAATTAGCACCTGAAAAGACTACAAATATGAGAAACGGAAACATTAAAGCGACTACAAAACCTCAATCGAGTTGTGAAAGCAGAAAATGTAGCAAAATTAATTTTTAAAACGCCGTGCTTTGCGTCCAGAAACATCATTCGACCAATATCTTTCGGATGACATTATCTCTATAAATCGGATCAATGACATTTAAATTGAGACCTCAGATGCATGTTGACAAAATGCAAGTAGGAAGATCACTAATTCATATAATTTCATTTACTGCCTAACAGTAATGTGTATATTGTGTGTGCGGGCAGAGAAGAGAATAAGCGTCCACGAACTAAACTAAGTTACTATGTAGCTGGGTTCAGTATAGAGCGAGCGCGTGGCTTAAGCTTAATTGAGGTGCGAGGGCGTGATCGGTGAATGACACACTTAGAGACCGGTGAGCCGTAAGGCTCTATCTAAGAAAAACTTGATGCTCTCCGGGTTTACATGTTTTTCCTTTTTTGAGGCCGAAATGTTAAATGGTCAGAGGAAAAAACGGTCTGACGACAAAATGGTAGACAATCTAGACAAAAAAATAGAGCAAAAAAATTTTATTGGTGGCAGAAGCAGTTTTCCAAATTTCAAGCGGCGTTTACCTCCGATTTATTTTTAAATTGAGTGACCATCCTCAAAATAAAAAAAAAACCATTAAGCCCACTCCCGCAAAGAGAAAAAATCTTAAAACGCAAAAATTGACCTCATACTCTCTTTTTCAGCTTGAATTTACACCTAGCAATTGCAGCAACTTCGATTGAACAGTGCCATAAACAGTTTAGAGATTGCACCGCCTCAAATTAATGCTCGCTGTTCCGTATTTTTATACGGTTTATATAAAGTTAAAACACTGCGCAAAAGCTGTTTCACATTAGATAACACCTATGATTGGGGTTGAATTGGCATTTATTCAAAAATTTGTCTTCAACGGGATATCACCTACATAACTTTTCGCATTGCCCTATAAAATACCTAAGCAGATTTCTGCCCGAAAAGAAGCAGTTGAAGAAGAACACTAGCGAATTCTGATTTGAAATACTTTTCTGCCATGCGTTAATACACCAAAACGGAGTCCGGTTCTCAAGCAAAGACCGCCCGCCAATTAAATCGTGATGGACGACTCTAATGAACGTCTTTTTCTAGTCAAAAAACGAGTCAGATTTCACCAATTGCACACGACATTAGAAATTACATGACGAGTGATTCATCGAAAATCAATGAATCCCACGCACACTCAGATTTGTCAAGTTGGTAAAAACCCAAGTTAATGGAACCCACGGCACTTCATGCATTGTAAAAATTGATGAAAATTGTCAGCAAACCTTTTGGGCGAAGGCACAATAGCAATTTAACAAAAAACCAACCCAAAACTATTTTCATGCCTTATCATTCAAACGATTTGGGATGAATACAAAAATTAGAAAAAAAAATCGACAATAATGAAAAAGCTTAAAATTACATTTCCAAGCAATCTTCTGCCTCTACGTGGGCTATCAAAAGCAAAAAACATTAACCTGGTCTGGCACAAAGTTTGTGCTGACTTAATTGATTGTAACCCAAAAATCAGAACGACAGATAGATCCGCGCATAAAAAAAACTAACATTAAAATTTAAATTGCACATTTAATAAATAAATATATAGAAATAAACAAAATTAAGAAATTTCAGTATAGATTTTATTCATCAGGCGATAATTAGGGAAAAGAAGCTTTTGAATGCAGAGTTTTAAGTTTTCGTTTTGACACTTTACAAGGCCAGTTCGGGGCAGCACAAGAAATCTAGCAAAGTGTTAGGTAAATTCAGCAACGCGAAGAAACCTCTCGATTGAATAAGTTTCTGAGCTGAAAACTGCGACCGAATAAATATACGAACCAAGTTTTTCAACTTTCTTGGCTCATTGGGCAAAACTTGTGGGAATGTCTGTTCGAATCTCATGCACTTATTCACGTTTCCCGTCAGGGTTAGAACCAATCGTAACGTTTGTTCAGGAGTTGCAAAGTGCTTAATCAGCCAATCATCGATGAGAGCGCAATGTTCAATGTCACTATGCGAGTCTCGGCAGCTCTCAAAAAGCGACGTCGGGTCTAATCCACAAATTAGAAGAAGTTGTAACATTTCGTTACTTTTTGCCATGTACATGTGGCGTGATCTGATAATAGCACCGTGACGCACTAACAAATTGCACATATCAACCCTATTGTTGCTTATGCAGAACTTCAATGGGTCGTCTTTATTTGGGTCAGCGTTGGCATCTAACAAGAGTTTGATGCATGTTTCATGGTTCCAGAGAGAAGCCAGAAATAGTGGTGTTTTCAGTCGGAGATTGGTGACTGATCCAAAATGGGTAAACGTGTAACTGGCTGATCCACTCTGGTTCGGGGAGGATATTTCCTCGGCACCGCTAGTTGCAACAGCATTCACATCGAAGCCGTTTTCAATTAGCACCTGAAAAGACTACAAATATGAGAAACGGAAACATCAAAGCGACTACAAAACCTCAATCGAGTTGTGAAAGCAGAAAATGTAGCAAAATTAATTTTTAAAACGCCGTGCTTTGCGTCCAGAAACATCATTCGACCAATATCTTTCGGATGACATTATCTCTATAAATCGGATCAATGACATTTAAATTGAGACCTCAGATGCATGTTGACAAAATGCAAGTAGGAAGATCACTAATTCATATAATTTCATTTACTGCCTAACAGTAATGTGTATATTGTGTGTGCGGGCAGAGAAGAGAATAAGCGTCCACGAACTAAACTAAGAGTTTACCCGTTAAGCGTTTACCCACATTTTTAAGTGAAAGCTTAACTCTCCTCTATGCCCGCACGTCATATACATATTTCTCCTAACACGTCTAAATGTTTAAAACTTGTTTGTTCATGAGCTCAATGTATTAGTATGAAAGAGTGTTAGGTCACCTGGAGAGCCTCGACATTGTGTTTGAATACTGCCAACTGAACAGGAGTCATTCCAGAATAGTCTGTGATCTTCTTCCTGTCTGTGACTGGGATGAGTGCTTTGAGACATGCAATGCTATTGGCCCACACAGCTGTGTGTAAGGGAAGGAGTCCATCCTTGGAAACTGTTTCCTTTATCCTCAGTAGGCAAAAATGACCAAAAATTGATATTGGCCAATAAAAAGTTTTCGAAAAATTTAATGAAAATTTACCTTCAAAAGTTAGAAAGTTTTCTAAACGTTTTCTAAAAGTTTTTCATACGTTATTTTATATTAATACGTTTAGAAATTAATTATGTCGTTTTAAAAAATATTATGTTTTTAAATAATGTAAACCCCACCTCTCATTAGGCTATATGAAACATTTTTTAATTAGAAAGCACTCATAAGTTGACAAAAACGTACGAAAAAAAGGATTACTGCGAGTAAAAAGGAAACAGATGCGATCCTTGTTGCTGATGTTTGGATCTGCAGCGTAGTTGATGAGAAAAGTCACACAGTCCACGTGGTTCTTATTCGCAGCTATGAATAGCGGAGTTTGGCCCGAAATACTGTTGGAAATATTTGCCCTTCCATCGTGACGTAATAATATCTCCACACAGGAAACGTGACCGTATTTACACGCTGAAACGAATCAGAAAATGAGCTCCCAAAAAATTTGATCGCTTCGCTCCTTGAGTAGCTTACAACACAATAAAACACAAATGAGTAGCATACAAAATCTAAGTACAATCTTTTCATAGTTTATAACAATCTAAAAAGAGCACACCAGACTCCATTCAAATGTAGGAAGTAAAATGCACTATTATTAGCCCGCAAAATGATAACTATAAGAAGTGGCAACATGGAGATGTCTGGAAGAAAATGGAACATTTCTTGACAGTTAACTAAATCAATCATGCAACATTATCTCACTGACTGTAATGGGCCAGGCCAAGCTTGTTTACTCTCAGGTAATAAAACATAGATCAGACTGGTAGTAGATACCTGGTGCAAAAAATCAACATAGCCTGCAGACTGCCAGATAATAGCGGTGAAGTTGACCGTTAAAGGGAAAAGGGGAAAAAGAAACAACAAAAGGACTACCGTCGGAAAATATGCTCTCGATTGACAGACAAGATGCTGCAAAATATCCGACCAAGAAGGAATTCGAACACCCCAACCGCCGTTCTAGGCCTCAGAGTAAAGTATTAATTACTCCTCTATCAGGTCCTTGTGATCACTTATCTTACAATTAGTTTTGTTTTAGGAAAACGAGCAATTTAGATCACGCAAAAATCAAGCACTCAGGCGTGAAAAGGGCACTCGAGAAATGTATTGAAAGAATGTTCCAGAATTAAACAGCCAATCACATATTTCCCATAAAAAAGAAAAACATTTACAATAATAACTTATTATTCAATAATAGCTTCTAACTTTGTTCGAGAGCAATAAAAATTCAAAATCTAAAAATTTTCACGAAAACTCTATCGGTAACCAATCCGACATACACAAACTAAACCAAATTAATACAGGCAAGGCAAAAACAAAAATTAAAATTACAAAAAATACAACATTGTTTCGACCGTTTCAATGAAAAACTGACCCACCTCGCGTTCTATCATTTTTTTCTTTTTTTAAAAAAATGATCCACCTAAATAGCAGATTGAGGACGAAAAACTATCGCAAAACGTTCAGAAATTTAAGAAATAAGCAAAAACAATCAAAATCGACAAAAAATAGCCAAATATCAAGAACATGTGAATATCAGCACTGATTACCTAAAAAGGGTCCTAGAGCATCTAAAAACACCATAATTATCCAAAAAAAAACAACGAATGTCCCAAAAACTAGAGGATACAAAAACTGGTGAAAAGGCAAAATGACAAAATAACTTAAAATTGCACGCAAAAGTCTGATCTGCGTTTTAGATGGTCAAAAAGTCTTCCAAACGCAACTGAAAACTAATTTGGCCAAATATTAGAAAGCTGAACGTGAGAAAAAAAATCTCTCGCTTATCGCGGTTACCGATCTCGAAAAACGGTATGAACAAAAACAGTAGTCTTTTCTCTCTGCTTTTCAATTTGCTCAACAACAAAAGAAAATCTATTAAGCTTCACGCGCGGCACTGAATTTTACATACTGTTTCAGGACCACTCCACCGATTTAAACAAAATAGATCACTATACTCCTCTTTGAGTAGTAAAAAACAACGAAGAGACCAATAATCGCGCTCAAACTATCGCTTCGCGGGTATTAATTACAGACAACAAATTGAAGTTCGTTAATCCCAGTTCAATAATACTGGACTTGAGGTGAAATCTGTTTTCAAGTCATGCTAAAATTGCTATGGAGCTTAATTTTGAGGTCCAGAGTTTGAAATAAAACTGGCATCGTATGTACTGGAATCTGGGTTTTCAATGCCAAAAACCCAAGATTCATTTATTAAATAATGCGTTTCCAAAAGACATTTGTAGCCATGAGAAAGATCAAATTTAGATGGAAAAAGAACAACTGAAAAGCAAGAGTTCCCACAACGCTCAGGTGGATAATCGATGGAGGGACAAAATTTTTGTGCGAATGATTTCGCAGATGTATGAAGACCTAATGACGTATGTGACTGACCAATATAGATAGGAGTTTCTCCCAGATTGGTGAGTATGTTTGTGTGTGCCTTTGCCTTTAGGAGCATCTGTATCACTTGTCTGTTGCCTTGTCTGGACGCCTCATGTAGTGCCGCCCACCCGTGGTGTTCCCTATGGTCCACATCACAATCACTTTCTTTCAACAGCAACCCTATCATCTCCAAGTTCTCATTCTGAACAGCTGAAACAAAAAGACTGAAATAAAACGAACAGGTAGCAATAATTTACGGCTAGTTATTGTGATCACTTAGTCATATAAAACGTCGAAAAGCTATGTACTGTTAAGAAGAATTGGCGAAACTGAAATAAAAATCATAGCCGCTATCGCTTCGCGGCTACTAATAAAAACATAGCTGGCAGATTGCCAGAAAATAGCCGCAATAGATTCGTAGATCGGCAGTCTAAAAAAAAACAGTAAAAAAGACAGACCAAAAAAATTTATCTTTTCATTGAAGGCTGATCTGTTATATTTTGATAAAAAATCTGTATAAGTTATTGCTGCCTCTATTAGCTGATCTGAAATAACCTTCATTTAGAGTGATACACACCCATTTGACCTTATCTCTTTGAATTAAAGTAAATAAAAGTCAATTTCAAAGTGAGGAAGTCACTTTTGAGAGTGAGGTAAGTCAAGTGTGACCAAAAATTTAATCACGCGCATAAACAAAAAAACTCGCTCCACTAAGAGCGAAAAATGACGTCACACATGCAATTCAATTGAAATTGCATGAACGAATGAACAAAAAATGGCTGTGACGTCATATGGTCGTAACAAAAATCATGACGACGAAATAAAAAAACACAGCAGGACAAGTCCTGACGTACAATTCAAAGAATTTTCATTGACTAAACAGAAAAACCAGACCTAGAATGGACTAAGAGTGAATTGAGAAAACAATTTTTAAAAAATTCTGATAAAAAAAGAAAAAAAAACAGAAAATCAATGTGAAAATGCCGCATGTGAACAAAAAAAACCACTAACGAGAAATGAAACTTTAATGGGCCCACAAAAAACTGGGCCTAGAATGAGCTTTGAATGGATTGGGAAAACCATTTAGAAAAAAATCCGATCCAAAAAATCGAAAAAACAGTAAAAATCAGAGTGAAATTGCCGCATGTGAACAAAAAACCACTACCGAGAAATGAAAATTTAATTCAAACAAAAACTAGGTTTAGAATGAGCTGTGAATAGATTGGGTAAACCATTTAGAAAAAAATCCGGTCCAAAAAATCGTAAAAAAACAGTAAAAATCAGAGTGAAATTGCCGCATGTGAACAAAAAACCACTACCGAGAAACCGAATTTTTGTTCAAACACCATTTTCTCACTCTACTTTAAAATTAGAGCAAAAAAAAAATCACGCCGCAAAACCACTCGCTTTTTCGCTCCATTTCCTGTTTCGGCGTGACCAAAATCACTACTCCAATTTGACTTCAAAAATCATGAAAATGTGTGAACAGATCTTAAAAAAAAAGACAGCGCCCCAATACAATTCAAATTCTTTGAATTGTAAAAAACCAAGAGAAGGCCAAACATAGCTGGCAGATTGCCAGAAAATAGCCGCAATAGATTCGTAGATCGGCAGTCTAAAAACAGTAAAAAAGACAGACCAAAAAATTGGTTTTTTAATTGAAGGCTGATCTGTTATATTTTGATTAAAAGTCTCTATAAGTTATTGCTGCCTCTATTAGCTGATCTCAAATAACCTTCATTTAGAGTGATACACACCCATTTGACCTTATCTCTTTGAATTAAAGTAAATAAAAGTCAATTTCAAAGTGAGGAAGTCACTTTTGAGAGTGAGGTAAGTCAAGTGTGACCAAAAATTTAATCACGCGCATGAACAAAAAAACTCGCTCCACTAAGAGCGAAAAATGACGTCACACATGCAATTCAATTGAAATTGCATGAACGAATGAACAAAAAATGGCTGTAACGTCATATGGTCGTAACAAAAATCATGACGACGAAATAAAAAAACACAGCAGGACAAGTCCTGACGTACAATTCAAAGAATTTTCATTGACTAAACAGAAAAACCAGACCTAGAATGGACTAAGAGTGAATTGAGAAAACAATTTTTAAAAAATTCTGATAAAAAAATAAGAAAAAAAACAGAAAATCAATGTGAAAATGCCGCATGTGAACAAAAAAAAACCACTAACGAGAAATGAAACTTTAATGGGCCCACAAAAAACTGGGCCTAGAATGAGCTTTGAATGGATTGGGAAAACCATTTAGAAAAAAATCCGATCCAAAAAATCGAAAAAACAGTAAAAATCAGAGTGAAATTGCCGCATGTGAACAAAAAACCACTACCGAGAAACCGAATTTTTGTTCAAACACCATTTTCTCACTCTACTTTAAAATTAGAGCAAAAAAAATTCACGCCGCAAAACGACTCGCTTTTTCGCTCCATTTCCTGTTTCGGCGTGACCAAAATCACTACTCCAATTTGACTTCAAAAATCATGAAAATGTGTGAACAGATCTTAAAAAAAAAGACAGCGCCCCAATACAATTCAAATTCTTTGAATTGTAAAAAACCAAGAGAAGGCCAAACATAGCTGGCAGATTGCCAGAAAATAGCCGCAATAGATTCGTAGATCGGCAGTCTAAAAACAGTAAAAAAGACAGACCAAAAAATTGGTTTTTTAATTGAAGGCTGATCTGTTATATTTTGATTAAAAGTCTCTATAAGTTATTGCTGCCTCTATTAGCTGATCTCAAATAACCTTCATTTAGAGTGACACACCCCCATTTGACCATATCTCTTTGAATTAAAGTAAATAAAAGTCAATTTCAAAGTGAGGAAGTCATTTTTGTGAGTGAGGTAAGTCAAGTGTGACCAAAAATTTAATCACGCGCATGAACAAAAAAACTCGCTCCACTAAGAGCGAAAAATGACGTCACACATGCAATTCAGTTGAGATTGCATGAACGAATGAACAAAAAGTGGCTGTGACGTCAAATGGTCGTAACAAAAATCATGACGACGAAATAAAAAAAAACATAGCAGGACAAGTCCTGACGTACAATTCAAAGAATTTTCATTGACTAAACAGAAAAACCAGACCTAGAATGGACTAAGAGTAAATTGAGAAAACCATTTTTAAAAAATTCTGATAAAAAATAAGAAAAAAACAGAAAATCAATGTGAAAATGCCGCATGTGAACAAAATAAACCACTAGCGAGAAATGAAAATTTAATTCAAACAAAAAACTAGGCCTAGAATGAGCTGTGAATGGATTGGGAAAACCGTTTAGAAAAAAATCCGATCCAAATAATCGAAATAACAGTAAAAATCAGAGTGAAATTGCCGCATGTGAACAAAAAACCACTACCGAGAAACCGAAATTTTGTTCAAACACCATTTTCGCACTCTACTTTAAAATTAGAGCGAAAAAAATTCACGCCGCAAAACCACTCGCTTTTTCGCTCCATTTCCTGTTTCGGCGTGACCAAAATCACTACTCCGATTTGACTTCAAAAATCATGAAAATGTGTGAACAGATCTTAAAAAAAAAGACAGCGCCTCAATACAATTCAAATTCTTTGAATTGTAAAAAACCAAGAGAAGGCCAATAATAGCCCCAGCTATCGCTGTGCGGCTATTAATAATAGCCTCAGCTATCGCTGTGCGGCTATTAATAATTGTTGAAAAATTGGTCGCTTACTCACAGGGGTAAAATTATTTTCCGCAAAATTTGCACCAAAACTAATTGATTAATGCGAATGACAGTAATGATATGAGATGAGAACTTCGCAAAATTTTCAAACAAAAATTGCTCCCTTCAGTAAGAATGAATGAACAAACTTGTTGATTAACCATTCAGGCTTTGCAATAACCAGACATGGAGAAGCAGCTTTAAGCGCAGCATTGAAAAATTAACGTAATGGTTATGCTAACCTATCGAAAGCGCAGTCAAGCCATCAATATTTGCCACATTTAGGCTACAATGGGCTTTGATGAGTTGCTTAGCAGCTGCAACATGCCCATGTTTAACTGCCAGGAATAATGGTGTTTCATTCTCTTCACTCAGGACATCCACGAATGTTCCCGCATGTTTGAGGAGGAATGCTAGAACCTCCGAGTCGTTTCTGGCAGCTGCCTCGTGTAAGGCCAGCCAGCCGCTCTTGCTTCCAACGTCTAAGAACTCCCCACTTATGGACATGTGGGGGGAACCATAGGGTGGAGATAGGTAGTCGGTTTCCTATTGATAAAAAAAGACAGAAATAAATCAAAATTTCATTTTTTTTCTGTTTGTATCATACATACACCGATAAATGAACGATTTATGGGATTAATCTGAGCTGTTCACATCAAGATAAACTTGCCAAAACATGAGCTAAACAGTCTGTCACAATCAACGTTCATCTTGCAAGATCCTTCACGCTCAAAATTTCTACTTGCATATTACCACAACTTATACAATAAAAACCTCTGATCTAAGAATGCGGACCGTATCTGGACTTACGTACCTCAGCATTAGCTACAGGAGCAACACCTCCAATTGCACCAATACCAATACTGCCATCAGGGTGGAATGTGGGCGAGGAAAAGACGGAATCAGGAGCTGATGACGATGACCCAGTATTGACAATGTTTGCATTGATTATGAGGTTGCGCAATCGACTGTACCACGACTCTAAGTGACCACTACTCTCACCAGCCATCTTTCTCAATTTATGGTCAGTATTAGACTAACACTTTGACTACTGGTTTTGTCTTGTGTATGCAAAGACTGGTTCCATCTACTGAACCGGTACCGATATTCTTTATTCTAGAGCCATTAGCAAACTAAAAAAATAAGATAACTATCTAGTCTCGCCTCCGGTTAGCATCAATTATAAACGAGAGAATCCTAATTTGTTCAGCTTATATATCTGAGACCATTTCCGGGTGCAAATAGGCTTCTGTAAGGGTCGAGTAAAATCCAATGGGACCAGTAAGAGAAATCAACTAATTCATGGGAGGGAAGCATTCAGAACGGATGTCCCTTTTATTATAGTAAATAGCTTGCATTTCAGGGAATTCATTTTAAGTACATGTCTCAATTCTTCCTTTAAGATAAGCATAATAGTTTAAAATGTCTAAAGAAATCAAACGCCTGATAAGAATGTAAAGTACAGCCTGCGAAAATTAAGATGAAATAAATTATCATTTTACATGATCAGTAACAATTATAGGATCAGTTAATAGAACAGGCAACTGAAAAAAGGCAACTTTCAAGACTCGCATTTCATGCCGGTTAACAGCCAGTCTCTTGAGAGAAAAAAAACTTTTCTTGTTTCTCTGAGCAGAAATTCCAGGACTCAGTGTACCAGCGCTATGGCTTTACGTTTAACTATCTAACTTCATAGCACAGTTTAGAACTCGGTCAAAAAAGACTTTGTTCTGCCATTTTACGTGCATCCAATATTTGCATAAGAGGCACCAGATGCAAACTGAAATCTTTTCTATTTCAGGATGGTGTACTGCTGGCGTGAAAACAGGTCGGAGAAGTAACTGAATTCTAGAAATCTCCAAAGCGAGCTACCGGATTGAATTTGAGAAATTAGATAATGACAGAAATATAGAATCTTGGATGTTTGTGGAATAAGATGTGAACGGATATTAACACAATTTATATTTAGCACATGAATTGAAAGCTTGCAACAAATTTACATATCACGGAAATCGTAACTTGCATGCAACTTAAGCGTAACAAAGGTTTTGCACTGATTTCAAAAATTCCAAAAGTTTACTTGGTTGACTATATCCCATTACATCAACTGATATGATATGAATTGAATGTCAGATCTGCTAAATTAGCTGTCACCAGTTCATTGGACAGAATAAGATGAATGAATTATAATTTATGATTCCCCAAAAGTAAATGGAAGGACTGGTTTTCTTTAGGAATTTCCTGTTGAGAAAAATCAAATGTAAACTAGTAAGCCGGAATAATAACTCTAAACGCTAGTTCCTTATTTTCTAAACAACACTCAAGAAAATGAAAATTCAATATAAATCGAGCTGTGATCTCAAACCAAAATCTTGATTCATCGCAATAAGACCAGACCATAAAAACTTGAGGACTACTTGACACGACGGTTCAACGGTCACAAGTACGGGAGAGAGTTAACCAAAAAGGAAAAAATTCTGAAAAACATACCAGGTAAGAAAACAGACTAGATCTCTCAACATCCGAAAAAGAATCGTCAACAAAATAAAATATTTCCATTATAGTTTCCAAAAAGTTTTGCAATTTCAAAAACGTTTGACAACGCCTTGATTAATCCAACTCAAGAACGTCAACTAAGCGCCGTTAACTTCCAGAGGAAAAATAGAATATAGAGAAAGCAATCTTCACGTGATCCATTTTGTAACAGCTTCAGACAGCATGTTCACCTTGAAAACAGCTAAAAAGAAATAACAAAAATCAGTATTATTTAATAAACGGAACTGAAGAAATTGAAAAAGCAGACAATCAACGCATACTGCAAGTATCGAATTCGGAAACGTCATGAACATTTGAAGACCAGATTGTCTTTCCTTTCCCCCGAGACAATAAATGAAAACGAATTTCACAATTACATTTGCTGCAATACTTCTAATCTGAATTTTGTCGGAAAAAATTCCCATTTAAGTATAATTTATCGTGTAAGATCTGATAAGATTATTATCAGTTCTTATCAGAAAAAAATTTCAGCTTACAGGTCTATTATTGCATAAGATCTTAGAAGATAATGAGAACTTGTAAAATCTCATTAACCGGACTCACGACCTAAAAGAATGTTTATTTCTGTATGTTATTCTAGAAAAATTTGTGTGCAAAAAGTCGCTAATGTGTTGCTAATACCGCAATGAGTTCGACATCTCTTCAACACTTCAATTAGAACTTTAAACAAATGCTAAAATACTTTAATGCTTAACGCTAGTGCAACTTATCTTGAACAACCCAGTACAACCCTTAGTTAGATCTCACAGGTTACACTTATAAAAAAAAATTTATAGAAGAAATAAATTTATTCTTCCGACCCACTTTAGTGGGTGAGGAACTATATGCTCAACTGGTTTTTGGGTCCAGTAAATTTTCGAGTTATGAGGGGTATCAGTAGAAAGCTTGTCAAGAGTAGAATATCAAATTTTAAAAAAACTAAACTCACTGTTTCCGAGTAAGGGAGCTTCGAAGTTTTGTGAACACTAGTCTCACTTCCATTGTTTTTCACATTTTTCGTAATTTTCTGTGAAATTTTGATAATTTTTGCTCAAAAAAATATGAAACTGCTAACGATACTCCAATTAGTTTTACCTTAAAAGATAAAAGAGTTGCTCAATTGTTTGAACCGACTCTTTTGGGTAGACTTCGGCTCAATTTATAAACTCAACAATTTTTCCATTTTTTAATTGAAAGTGGCATCAAATACGATTCTTCAGCCCACTTTGTTCAAATTGAGCATAGTGCAGACAAAAAAAACTGTTGAGACAATCCTCGTTTACTCAGATGAGGGTTATTTTTACCTCCAGTTTCTAAAAAACTGTTCTGGAACTAACAATTTGGTGGCCTTGCGCTGATTTAATTCGAATACTAAATTTAAATCTATTTATCAAAAACGCATTATTTATTTTTTGTATATTACAATTTTTTTGCCAAATTATAAATTACGCAAATAATCCGACTAATTAAATTTTTTAGCTGCTACGCAGCAATATAAAGGCCAGTTCTGGTCTAATCGCTGATCATTGCAATGAAAAAGGATTCTGAATGCACTTTGAATCTGTCCTTTTAAGATCGTACTGCATTTTTTATCCCAATTGCAAAGAAGTAGGTGGTTTTGTTTTTGGTCAAAATTTGACAATTTGTCTGTTAGCCATTACGTAAGCGTGTTCCTTATTATTATATCCCATTAAGGTCCGCTCGCCAGGTCAAAGAGTAATTAATTTTTTGTTCGATTTCTTGAAATGTATTCCATGTTTTGTCCTGTTATTTTTCACGATTCAAAGAGTTCAATTCGACATCTTTTTTGATCCCTTCTTTTTTGTTGTTAGAGTGAGTTTAAAATAAGAGGATCGATTATATTCCAGATGTAGTAGTAAAACAAGCAAACAAGCAAGTACTTTAAGTCGCCACGTTTCTTCAAGCTGCTTAAGAAGTGAAATATGAGAAATTGGTTTAAGAACAGATTTTCGCAACTTTTTTTGAAGTACCAGAACTTGATTTATTCTTCTCCTGAATATCCCAATCAATGTTTTCAAATTGTTAAACGTGTTCTTATAATGCATAGTTGTATTTTTTAAATTTGTCAGAGAAGTAAAAGGCTTATATGACTAGAGGGTTAACGAAGCTATTTAAAGAGTTCAGTTGTAATCTAACTGCTTTAAATACTTTGTCACAAGTGGTTTTCAAAAATTTAAGTGCAGGTTTAACCCTGCTAAGATGTTTTAGTTATCTTTGTTGACCTGTCCTTTAGTCTCATTAAAAGCAGGCCTCATTAGGCTCTCATAAGTGGCATTATCTGAGTTAATTACTGACTACAGATAATATCGAACAACTTAACGATTTATAGCCTTCCTTTCAAAGAATAAGTGACATTTGATTTTCGCCCCCTTCTAGGTACCTTTGCTGTGTAGTCAGCTAGTCTGGTTAACAACTGTTTCTCGCGGCTTTCTAACGAAGTTAATAAACGAATTTCAATAAGTTTATTTATTAAAAGTTTTCAAGTTCATTTTATCAAAAGCTAGTTCTTTTTCTCATTATTGCTATTGACTCAATCAAGAATCACGTTATTCTATTCTTTTTTATTGACTGCTCTTATAAAAATCTTCTCTTATAAACCTAAATAAAGAATTACAAATCTAATCCAAATTAAAAAGAAGCCACGTAAGCTTGGAAAACTTGTTACTTCAAAGAAAATATTCGAAAACCAATTTGAAGGAGATTGAGGTTGATTTTTGGAGCTAATTTGTTGTCTGGTACAGTTATTTAACACTGGACAATAATAGTTTTTTTTGTCTAAATGACAAACCTCCTGCATTAGAGTTGATTTCACGTCTATCGTTTTGATTGTACAAATGTTCATTACAGTGAAATAAGGAAGTTTGATTCCACTTATCTGATGTTAAACGTTTTTCGTATGCACGTCTGTCCGTTTTTAAAATCTGTCAAAATGTCAATTAAAATTTACTTTATATTTTGAAGGTAGTCCTATCTCTGCTTGATTTGATAGACATTTAATCACGAAGTTGGATACGCGGGGTCGGAACAATGTGGTCCAATGCACATTATCGAGATGACTTGTTTTCCTAAATTAGATTATATCAAATCTTTATGGATATTTGTATGGCAGAACCTTTATGATGCAAGATCTCGAGAAAATTTTCTCAATCACGATCTGATAACTTGGAATTGTCATTGCGTGAGAGCTGAAAAAAATGATGGTTAGACATGGAAAAAAGTGAAGCAAAGCTTCAGCCAGACAGAGCATTACTTTGAAAAAATGCTGAAAAACGTCATCGGCAATTTTTCAATCTTGCGCAATCAACATTTCAGAATCACTGGCGTATGATATCTTCAGTTAGGGAATGAACAAAATGAACTAGTTTGAAACCAAAAATTTAAATGTGTAAATAAACAAACCGACTAACGTCGGACAAGTTGCTCTCGGCGGACAGACGGGGCAATTTAATTCGGAGACAGTTGCCTAGATGAACTTTTGTTTATGGACCAAAAATCCTACTCAGGGCGGTTTCCAGTTCGCGACCTCACGAAATTCCGAATCATTAACAGCTTTGCTATCAATCCCTTGCGTTCTTCTATTCTATAATTGCTTTTATTTTAGCAACAAACTGTATATCAGATTGAGATGATCACTCAAAAATGAAGAAGACAAGCTCGGGAAACTATCATCAGAAGTCAAAGAATTTCCCAGAACAAAAGTGCAAAAACGGCCGAGAAAAATTGTTACATAAAGACCTAAATTTACAATAGTTGCTTCAAATTTCATTCCAGATCAAATAATAAGACGACTGGGTGCTTCTCTGATAATACGGGGACAGAAAGCTAGAAGGCTTGTATGATTCTTTGTGTAAAAGGCATCAAATCATATTGAGAACAGGAGTTAGCATAACTTCAAAAACGTTTTTCGCCAGTGTCTGGCAAAAAAACTTGAAAACCGACAAAAGACTTAATCTTGAACGATCCAAATTAGACCATACACTATTAAGAAAACCACTGCATTTTCTCATAAACAGTAGAAAATGTGAAGTCAAACCGTGCAGAAATCACAATTCAAAAGTAGCAATGAATTTAGGGATTTACATCTGGGCCGCGCATTTTTTTGGTTCAGCACTTTTAATGAATGCTGTGGTTGTAACAACGATACGAATAGCAATCCGACTAACGTCGGACAAAGTGCTCTCGAACGACAGGCGGGGCAGGTTAATTTAGAGTGGCTGTAGCCTAGATAATTTTGGTTAGAGAGCAATCGCAGACTTTACATCTTAACACTGCCATGCACATTTTCTCTCAGCATAAAAGCTCAAAAAAATTATATCAAAATTAGTGTGCATTAAAAATCGATTTTAAAAAATGCCCGTTGGCGCTCGCGTCGGATAAATGTTCTTAAGAATTGGTAAAACTTCATTAGAACAAAACCAATCAAAAAGTATTAACAGTTTCAGCAGACCAAAAAAATGAGAAAACAGACCAAAAAATTTCAAACTAATTAAATTCGTTTAAGCGACAAAGACTGACTCCAGAATTGGATGAAAAACGACAAACTGTCAACAACTAAGAAACAAAAGCTGAATCGGAAATTTTTTAATCTCCCGGTATTTCTTCAAAAATTATTGCTCTCTTGCAAACTTTGAGACACCATTTCGTAACCACTCAACGGGCAAATTTTTAAATCAACTTAAAATTGAGCGCTAAGATTTGAATTCAGAGAAAAACCCACTCGTTTGCGCGTATCTTATGATATTTTGTTAGATGGTTATACGAAAGGATGCAAAAAGGTTACGAAATATGTTTAAGAACAATTTAGTTTTGCTACTTAATGATGATAGATGAAGTATCAAAAAATGTCTCTGAAACTTTTCGCACGAGGTATCAGAAAAATTCTGCGCTGCACCCAGACTTCCAAACCATATCTTTATTATTTTCACGTATGACAAGATATCAAAACACGCTTCATGCATGTCCAACTCGATAACACTATTGATTTTCAAATCAGAAAATTTTGGTATTCCGAACTGATGTTTTTAAGGTCCGAAAAAATAATTTAAGGTCCGAAATACTTCATCAAAATAGCACAAAATTTTAGTAATTCACAAATTACTCCGGGGTTCTCCGATCCTTGCAAGTTGTACTAAATTGTCCAAAGTAACGAAGAAAAACGGTATGACCGTACATTCATTCATCATGGCCCGCTTTCAATTTCTCGACTTCGTTAGCATAGTTGTTCATACAAACCATTGTTGATACTATTGCATAATTATGACCGAAGGTTCAATTGATTTGATTAAAAAAAGCCACGAATACAAAACAACGAAAACTTGAAAAGTTGACCATAATAACAATCGCATTAAAAATTAATCGAGTTTAGAAGCACATTTTCTTGAAAAATTACAACACAATAAGAAACAGCGATCATATGTTAGCAGACAAAGTAAGCAAGCACGACAAAAATATGAACATAAGATAACTTTGCCTTCAACGTTCATCGCTAGAGCGAGATTGAGATAGAACTTTCTTATTTTAGAATGTAATTATACTTTGAATCTGTACCATTGATTACCTAAAATTTAAAGAGTGCTGTAACAGCAGTTTTTGAGCGCTTTCTTCAAAAGATTATTTCAAAGAGGTTTATAATTAAAATTGAGCATGTCGGTGCAACTAAGTGTTCACAGCCAGGATGAGACTGTGAACCATTATGGATACGGGATGACCGGCCAGAACAATGACGACGATGATGTTTACAGGGAAACTTACCGCCAGTTACCACAACAACCACAATCAAACAACAATAAAACCGGTCATCCGAACGCTGTCAACTACGATCGAGATAACCGTAACGCTGTGTACGTCGAATCTGGAAACGGTAATCAATACGGTGGGATCTACGGTAAAGGAAACACTGAAGGTCAATACGGTTACGGTTCAGGCGAGAGCTCGTCGGACGAATGTAACGATGACGATGTCGTTCTAAGGAAAGCTCCTTCCAAACCCAAAATCAACCCAGCTTGTTTCCAACCCCAGCCTTCTTTGCCTAATGTTTACCAACCTATGGACAATGGACACGGGAACTCCCCAAACATGGGCGCAAACGCGTTCAAATTTCCAGAAACTTCAGTCCCGAACAACTATTACTCCCCGGCTCAGAGTGGAACACTTACTCCACATTTTACACCAGGATCAACAATGTCAAATCCATTACCAAATAAACCCGCACAGTGGACAATAGTGGATCCCATTAAAGAACGCGAAGAGCAGAACAGGAAACATCAGAACCAAAGCAATAGGCCACGAAACTTACCAAAGCAAAACAGTGTTGATAACTGTAACACCTCACCCAAAGAACAAGAGTTTCAGAGAGCAGCGAACAACAAGCAGAGAAGGGTTTCGGATGTGCCCATGCCACTGGGAAAACCTATCACATATTTCCCTCTGCCAGACCTCAGCGGCAAACCATATTTTGACAATGATGTAACAAAAGAAATTTCAGGTCAGTTGGTTAGATGTATTGATTTTAGACTCCAAATGCCAAAGACAAATAAGGAGGCTCGGTAAGGTGTGTACGCACATAATGTTCCGACCCCGCTAATCCACATTTTTTACCAGCAAATGATAGTCTAGCAACTGATGAAGAGATAGAAAACTACATATAGTTCAGTAACCAACCAATGGAATACAATAATGCCACGCTACACGGCCGATTAAACTTGTTGTTAACTTCTTGATTAAACTTGCCAAAACATAAATATCCCTCAATACACCACTAGTGGAATACATTAAGGCCATGCTAGAGGGACGATGAAACTTGTTGTTAATAGGACTACTAGAAAAGACAATAATTAATCCGATAACAAAAATTAATAACGACCAAAACTCGATGTCTAAAAAATCGTAACAAAATCAAACTTGCATCAGATAAAAACTAAGTCAAACAAATTACAGTATACTTCATGAGAAATGATATTGGACCTGTTGTCAATGCGACTGGGTAAAAGGTCGACAAAAAAGAGCAAAAAGGTGCGAGGTTCAAAAATAGGTTTCTATTTTTCAAAACACTTAATTTCAAAGTGCTTAATATCATTAGATATTAAATGAAATCACTAAAATGTTTTTTTATCGCCAAAGGAAGCAATTTAGACCTGTCACTATCCAGTATACGACTACAAAAAGAACAAATACCGGCAAAATTAAAGTTCAATTAAACTTTGCGCGAAAATGGAAGCCTTTAAAACCATAACCTTGCCACTAAAAGTTAAAATGTCCAATTGCACAGTGTTTTCAAACCAATGGCCCCTACTACTACTAATATATTTTAAAAAGACAACAAAAATCCTTTAAAATGTACAAATATATTCAAATCTCAAACATTTCCAAATGAAACTTTTTTAAAGAAAACTATAGGTTGAAGCCAAGAAACAAAACATATACTCAACCGGAAAAATAAAATTGAATCAACAGAAAAAGTTGAGTCTTCTTATTATTGAGATAGAGTCACATAGTGACAAAAATGAAAGCATAAGGAGACAGTTGAAAAAATCTTTAAAATTAATTTGAAAATCATTAAAACAAGTAGCTATAAATTGAAATCTTTAAATGGAGTCAATTATACCACTTGGTGAAATAATTGAGACCAATTATTATCAAGTATATGTCGTGCAACAACAAAAAGAAAAACAAACAGGCAAAAATTAAAATACACTAAATTTTGCTAGAGAACTGTGTCTCAGCCAGAAAGCATAAACTATTCAACAAAAAAATTAACATACTCAGATACGCCTTTTATAACCCTGTGCATTTCTCAAATATGCTTCCCTTCGATTGGATCTATCAATATTGAGACAATTGGAAAAACAAACGAAATGAACTTATAAAACATGCAATTATACTCAAAAATCAAAAGAAAATTGAAAACCCGTTGAGTCAAAACCAAGCAACCATTAGTTAAACATAAAACCGTCAACCACAGTAGATGGGTTTTTGCCTGTTTTAATGAGACTTCGCAAAAATACTTTGTCATTGATTACGCAAGAGTACTTTGTCATTGGACTACAAATGATAACAAATATAATACAAATAAAAGCAAAACGTAAGAAGTCCATAAAATTTTACGAAAACAATTGATCAGAGCCATAAAAACCACGAGCGTAACTCTTAAACTATATATGGTCTTTGAGCCTTATTTTAATAAGTAGTACTTGTCAATAATTGAGCCTCGATTAGAAACTCTGGTCAGTATTTTACAAAACTGAATGCGAAAATATTTTAAGGCCGCGCCTCATTAAATCTTTCTTTACCCTAGGGATCCATGGTGAGATCAAGATCAGCTCTAATATTGCTGTGCGGCTAATGAAACACTCAAATGTTCAAATGGTTACGAAATATATCAATTATTAAACGAAAAGTTTCAGTATATCTAAAATAAATAATGCTATTTGTATAATTATCGAGTTTAAATTTGCAATAAACTATAATACCAGAAGATTCATAAAGCCAGCGCGAGTACAAGTAGCTGTCTTCTTGAGCTGACGAAGAATATGGCGGCAGTTTTAAGTGTTTGCTTCCAGCGAAATTAAAGAACGTGGGCTAAAAAGGCATATTTGGCCCCATTTTTAACGAAAGTCTGAATAATAAAAAAATTTACCAAAAACTCAGATCAAATAATTCAGCAACACTCCTCTATCTTTAAGGAGAAAATCAATAGCACTACCATTAAGAATTTTTGACGTATTTTAGCAAAATTGACACAAATTTTGTCAAAAAACGAAAATGTAAAAAAAAACAACGGAATATCGTCTACTTTTCAAAACTTAAACCTCAATAACTCCCTTTAAAAAGCGAAAATCAAAAAAAAATTTGAATCCATATTCTACATTTCTTTCTCCCTAAAGTTCAGATGGGAGCAGAAAATATCAATAGGAAAATTGGCCAGAAAAGCTCATATGTCCACCCCGCAAAAAATTACTGGAGAAGTATCGCCCAGTTTCAATTGAATTCAGATAAAGACAACTACCGGATTGCCAGAAGATAGCTTCAATTTCTTTTTAGACCAGCAGTTTTTAAAAAGCAATGTAAAAATACCTTTGAAAAAGAAAATTCACTTTCTGTCCTCAAATGACCTTTCATTATAGTGACATGTACTCAGTTGGCATTACCGCCTTCAATTAAATTCAGCAACACTCTCTTTTGGATTAAAGTCACTTTTGAGAGCGGTAATTCACGTGCGAAAAATTAATCACACAAATGAACAACAAAACTCGCTCGAATAAGCGTGAAAAGACAGGTGTAAAACAGGTATCAATATTCGAAACTGAACTGAGCTTTGTGACTAAATTTTAGGTCCAAAGAAAACAATACATTTTCGGTTTTAGCAGACTTAAGAAATTAACAAATAGTTCTCTGCAGTTGTAAATCTTTAATATCTTTAAAAAATAAAATCTTTTTTGTAAAATTTAAATTTATCAGGAACAAGGAAACAAAAACTCAAGGCAAAAAACAAATTGTTACGAAAACCTAGCTCCAACAATTTTCTCAGAAAGTAAATATCAGTCACTTCAGTCACAGAGAGCAGTCATAGAGATCAAACGCTTTTTCACTCAATCGAGCAGTCATATTTGGTCAAAAATATCTGTTCAACTTAAATTTCTACGCGAGCACAAAAAAAACCCAGCAGATATCATTCAATAGCCAATATTTCTATTCACCAGATCTGAACATGACGAACTTAGCTTCAATACAGACTGGAGAAATTTATCGAACAGATTCTTGCTGTGTAAAGTTTCCATACGCTTAAAAACTCAATACTATCCAAATAATTTTTCTTAGTATCTTTGTTTCAGAGCAATTATTGCGAAGCAACAAAAAAGAAGGAGAGTTTATTTTTCGTCATAGCAGCCAACGAGATGCAATGAATTTTTCTCTTTCATTCTTCTCAGCAAAAGTTGAGGGTCACGTGAGACACGTGAATATTTGTTTTATTCACCAAACCAACCAATGGCGTCTTGGGAAGGAAGAACGACCCGATGAGCTTCGATTTGATAAAGTTGTCACTTTGTGTGACTATTATATCCAACACGGAATTTGCTTTCCAGGAAGCGTCAAAGTTGAGCTGAAGAAAGCTCTGAAAGTGCCTAAGAAGTCTACTGGAGAAAAGAGAGGCAGTGGTCTTTTTAGTCGCAGATCTTCTGGGCCAAAATAACAGAGCAACTTTCACTGAATTTAAATGACAGATGTATAAATTGGGTGTGTTCCCCTAGGTCTCTTTATCAATCTTATGCGAGAAAGGCTTGAGTAGTAGCAAATTGAAGGTTAGAATGGTTCCATGTTTGAAATTCTGACTCCGAAATTGATTATGAGTTCCACGAACTTAGGGTTCCCCCTTTCTGAAAAACTCCGCTTTCATCTGCTGTCAATTCATTTTTAATCAATTTTTGGGTCAATAATGTTCTGTATATTGGCACAGTTTCAGCTGCTGCTATTAACATATACCCAAATAACTTCAGGTTTACATACAATGAATTATAGATGGCTACGATCTATGACAGGGGAACATATCCAGTAATCGATTTCTTATACAAACTAAATAAATGTTAAGTAATGACTCGTTGAATTAGAAATATACTGTAATATATATTTTGCAGAATTTTTACAGGGCCAAAAATTATGATCGGCAGTTGAAACTTATTCCGCAGTCATTATAACACCCTTTGAGGTAAAAAGCTGTACCAGACAATGATTCAGAACCATTCGCAACACGACAGCAGATAATTTTATGTCTTGTAATTCATTGATAAACAATAATCTAGCGGCTTCTAGAAGATACTTGACAAGAATGATAGATGATGCGTGATGGCGCTCCACGACCCCTCTAATCCGCACACTTTGGAATCAAAAAAGAACAATTTGAGTTCTAGTTTGATATGCTTTTCTACTGGTCTTCTCTTAAAAATCTTTGATAAACATTAAACGTCTTGAATTCGAATATGATAAAATGCAAACGATGGTAACAATTAGCCGTACTTTTGAGCCCCTTTATCTTCGACCAGGATGTAAATCCAGAATAAAAAATTTAAAAACTTGACATGCTATCGATATGATATGAACTGGACACAATTAATTCTCTTGTCACTGCCAACTTGTAATTACCTATTGAGCACCCTTGCAGAAACAGAGAGAACATTGCCACAAAATAGCCACGATAGATCGCCAAGACATTCAGGGAAATTGAAACAAGCAGAGAAGTGAAAAGACAAAAAGACCACCAGCTATACTCAAGAAATCTCAAGGAAATTGAAACCAGCTACACTCAAGAAATCTAAGGGTTAGATTCGGAGTGTACCATTTATATGACAGATAGCAGAACAAAGCCGGCAGATTGCCGGAATAGCTGCGAAAGAATAGAATTGCGTGCCGTGTTATAGAGATAGAATCAGATACAGATATATGTTGTAAAGTTATCGAAGCCGCTCAAAAAATTATGTAAAAAACATTCAGCAATAAATTAATAACGCTTGTTAAAATTCACTGCTTGAGAACTCAGAAGCCTTTCCATTAGGGACCGTTATTACACATATGAGACCCTTTAACCTTAAACTATTTTAAAAATTGAACTTAATTGAGTGAGGTAAGTCACTTATGATCAAAATCTAGTCATTCAAATGACCTAAAAACTTTTGATAGAAGAGTGAGCAATGACGTCACGCGTGAAAAAGCAGTTAGTGAGAAGAAGTCATTCGAAAAAAAATGACTTTTTCAGCTTTGCGGTGTGAAGTGTAAAACGAAAGAGCGTCAGACGACAAAACAAAAAACATATCAAGACAAGTCCTGATGAACAATCCATAGAATTTTCGTTGACTAAACAAAAGACGACCTAGAACGGACTACCAGTTTAAATCCCGCATGAGAGCAAAAAAACCACTAGCGAGAAAGGGAAATTTGTTCAAACATAAAAAGTAGGCTTAGAATGAACTACGAATGGATTGCGAAAACCATTCGGAAAAAAATCCGATCCAAAAAATTTAAAAAACAGTAAAAAAGTAAAAATCTTTGAATTGTAAAAAACCAAGATCACCGCAATATATCTCGGCTCAGCTTACAGCTATCAAAAACTCAAGAGCAGAGTTCAGTTAAAAATCCAAATCTGGATAACAATTTTGAAATTCCACATACTCACGTACTAGAGCACTACTAGTTTGAGGCTCATTTTATGTGCATTCTATTGACTTTCAATTAAATATTATACTTCAACCTAAATTTCAATAAATTAATGCTGAAGTCACTTTGTCAAGTGAATAAAGTCAAAAACTTTTACACAAATGAACGAAGCTGAGGATGAAGAGAGCAACAAATGACGTCAAGCAAAAGAATTAACTTGCTGAGCGCTAGAAGGCATCAAATACAAAAAAATCAAATGGTCGCAAGAATATTTGATGGGGACGACCAATTAAAAACCCAAGCAGGACAAGTCAAAGTCCTGCAGTACAATTCAGAGAATTTTCAATGAAAAGACAAATACTTGACATATACATTACGAGGAATGAATTTGGAAAACAACTTAAAAACTTAAAAAATTAGGACAAAAGGACAAAACCGGAGTCAGATTGCCGCACGTCAATAAAGCTATAGAACAAAACAAAGAAAGCAAATTTTTGTTCCAACAGATGCTTCCCTGCCTTTTTTAACCACATTTTAAAATTTTCACGAGCAAAACAATTCGTTTATCAGCTCCCCTTTAGGTGCGACTAAAATGACCATTCAAATTATACATAAACAATACACCACAAAATGTATAAAAATAATTTAAAGACAATGCAATTACAATTCAAATATATTGATTTTTAAATAAACAAGGAGGATCGGTAATAGGCGTACGCACATAATGTTCCGACCCCGCTCATCCGCACTCTTAACTTAATTGCCTACCAAATGATGAAGAGAGAAAACTTTGAAAATCATACATATCGTTCAACAAACCAATAATGGAACGAAATAATTTTAGAGGAACGATGAAACTTGTTGTTAATTAAACTACTGGAAAATACAATAAAAAATCAAAAAAACAAACATTAATTACGGCATTTATATATTTAGAAAACTCATTTAAAAACCAAACTCGCATCAGATAAAACCAAAACAAAACAAATTAACCTATACTTCAATAGAAAAGCTATGGGAACTGTCCTCAATGGAACTCGGTAACAGGTCGACAAAAAAGAGGAAAACGTGCAAAAATAGGTTAGTTTCGGAAAACAAATAAATTCAAAGTAAATAATATCATTAGATATTAAGTGAAATAGATAACATGTTCATTTTCATATCCATAAGCAATTGAGACTTGTCACTATCTATTGGACGTCATACGACTACAAAAAGGACAATTACCCGCAAAAATAAAAAGTTATATTAAACTTTGCGCGAAAATGATAACCGGTTAAACCATTAACTTGTCCTTAAGAGCATTAAAAGTGTTCAATTGCGCAAAATTTCAAAGTCAATGGCACATACCATTAATGTCAATTCAAAAAGAAAACACAAATCCTTTAAAATGTACCAATTTATAAAAATCTCCATTTTATGCAATCCCGTAGTAACAGTAGTAACAAAGCCGAGAAAATAATGGTTGGAACTAAAACCGTTACAAAAACTAATTTATAGCTCGGAAACGGCTTTGACCTCCCTTTACAGAGAATAAGCTACAACTCGACCGAAAAACGATTTTAAAATGACTAAGCTCAAAATTCCAAATAAGTGTTTGAAAACAAATAATTCCAAAAGTCATAACAGACATCACAATTCAACCCTTAAGTTGCAACACCTGAGGACGCCAAGTGAGCCTGTTGTTAATAAGACCAAATCACGAGACTATAAAAAAACATAGGGCAGAAGCCAAAACTTCACACTCAGTTTTACGACACCACAGTGTTCAGGGCACTATCTGAAGAATTATCTGTAAGACAATTACCAAAATTATCACAATTACCACTACCACAATTATCTGTAAGAATTGTAAATCATCACTTGCTTCTCATAACATCAACGGGTCTTCTTCATAAAAAGGACTACGTAAAAATGACAACAAAAGAAACCCAAAAATTGAACGGTATAGAAATCTCGATGTAAGGATCTATAGTGAGAGCAAGATCAACCCTGATATTGCTGCGTGGCCAAAAACACTAAATTGTTCATATGGTTGCGAAACAGGTCAATTTTAAAGAAGTTTTTTAGTATATCAAAAATAAATAATGCGTTTTGTATTATTATCGAGTTTAAATTTGCAAAGAATGTCAAAATTGTTATTCAGAAGAATCCTAAAGCCAGCGGAAGTACAGTAAGCCCTCTTTTTGAGCTTAAAAAGATTACACTTGCAGTTTTAGGTGTCTACTTCCAGCAAACTTAAAGAAAGTCGGCTAAAAAAGCATATTTGGTCCCATTTTTGACAAAAAATTTTAAAAAATTTATCATAAATTCTAGCCAACAAACTCGGATCGAACAATTTAGCAACCCTCCTTGATCTTTAAAGACAAAATTAATATGAATACCGTAAACAATTTTAACATTTTTCCCGCAAAATTGGCGAAAATACGCTGGATGGGCTTTCTAATGATAACAGCCACAACTCTCTACGATGTTATATCGGTTGGCAAAAAATGACTTAAGAGAACCCATTTCACCATAAGCTCCTCGCCGCAATAAAGAGGATCGGAAAAAATATATTTCCGAAGGTACTGTTTTCTTACTCTTTCCTACAGTTCAGATGGGAGCAGAAAATATCAATAGCATAATCGGCCAGAAAATTGGCGAAACATTTTTCCAGCATTTCCAATTTTAACATTTTTCCAGCAAAATTGGCGAAAATACGCTGGATGGGCTTTCTAATGATAACAGCCACAACTCTCTACGATGATTATATCGGTCGGCAAAAAATGACTTATGAAAACCCATTTCAGTATAATGCTCCTTGCCGCACTAAAGAGGATCGAAAAAAATATATTTACAATGGGACTGTTTTCTTTCTCTTTCCTACAGTTCAGATGGGAGCAGAAAATATCAATAGGATGATTGGCCAGAAAAGCTCATTTGTCCACCCACTCAAAAACATTACTTGGAAGCATAACCCAGTGTCAATTGAATCCATATAAAAAACATAACCGACTAAACGTCGGGAAAATAGCTCTCGAATGACCAGTGGGAGCTCTAATCAATTGCAGCCTGCTTCAGTCACGGGGGAGCCTAAATGGGACTAAGAAGTTCAATAGTGTGCTTCAAATACCCACATTAGAGGTTAACATACACCTAAAATGGCACCATTTGCGGCGCACTTTTCATGACTTTTAGTATTAAATTGCCGCCAATTGAGTTCAGCTGCTTGGAATTCTGATTGAGAGAGTTTTAGATCACTCGAAACGCGAAAATTCACTCGAAACTCACTCGAAAAGTCAAAATTTTCAAGGGAAAATTTTGCATAAAAAAGACGCACGTTTAAAATAATTGCTATGAACTTCGTTCAAGAGCAATTAAAAACTGCCGGATTGCTAGAAGATAGCTTTGATTTCTTTTTAGACCAGCAGTTTTTAAAAAGCAATGAAAAATACGTTGGAAAAAAATCACTTCCTGTCCTCAAATGACCTTTCATTGTAGTGACATATACTCAGTTGGCATTACCGCCTTCAATTGATTCCTGGCGATAGCGAGTTTGGTCAGAATGACAGACAGCGACGCTAATTCGTTCGCAAACATATATAATTTCCGGATTAAATCTTTTTAGGTTTTCCAAAGCTGCTGATTAGACAATAAAAATTAGAAGTACTGATCACTACTGTATTATTTTCAGCAAGTAAGAATTTGGGTCTGGAATAAAATTTCGCTTAAAATTATAAGCTTATTTTTTGGTCTAATTTAGGACAAATTTTTCTGCAATAAGTATAAAACATTATTCTTTTGCTAAGCGCAACACAACGCAACATGTCTGTGCGTTGCGTGACTAACATCAGATTGCCATTACTGATTAAAATCATTTCAAGTTTGAAAAACATGATATAATGGAAAACAATTCTTCAGTAGAAACGTTCGAATTTCTTTTATTTTGACCATGTTTTGTCATAAAACTAAAAGCTCATTCAAGGATAAAATTTTGAAACTAGCCACTAAATTGCCGTAAAAACTTGCAGGAAGGAGAAATTACGCTAAGAAGGATTTTACAGGACTTCTTGGTCAACAATTAAACTTAGCTCGGCCTATAAACAATGTTGAAGCTCCCAACTTTGTGATTGTAATTTTATATCTGCCTGCAGATGTCAAAGCAGGTTACCATATAAAATCTGAGAAAATGGGTCTTTTTAATTATAGCCTATGCTTAGGCGTTAAATAACATAAAGCCCCCATCATGATACTTATACCATAATGGGGGCTACATTTTCATGGGGGGGGGGCGCTATAATTGGAAAGACTAAAAAAATTGCTCGGAATATATTAAAATAGGGGTGAAAAAACTTAGGTCAAAAAAGCTGAGCTTGCTGTCAGTTGACAATCAGCCTCGTCATGAATTCGCTGCCATCAGAAGAACTTGTTTGAATACATAGTTCACTAAAAGTAGGGGCAGAACACAAAATAAGAAATTGAAGAAATGTAAACTGTAATATCTATGTATAATCTAATCAAGAAACAAAATTTCATAATAACACAAATTCATAATCACAAAATATAAAATTAGAATGCCACAGACAACGCAATATTCGGCATCAAACTTTAGCAGCAAAACAGCTCAAGAAATTCCCCAAACATGAACTGTCAAAATCAACATGACAGTCAAAACATCCTTTGATAATCGAGAAAGAGCTATCTCTTAAACACGGGTTCGTTAACGTCCCATTCCTTGCATAATTCCTCCCATTCGCCCATTGACAACCCAATGACCAACTGTTTTCCTTTCTCGCTACCCTGTCCCCCTTGTGACGTAGAAGGAGCGTTACTTTTCTGCCTCATAGGTCTCAACATTGGGAGTTTATCCTCGTCCAGAAAGAGACTAACGTGGCCATCTCTGATTAGAAACGACAGGTAGAAAATGTTTTCTGTCGTTCGCCCAAAAGATGTCGGATCAAGCACCATTTCGAAAAAGTCAACATCGCCATTTTCGTACTTTGCTGCTTCTCGTTTTAGAGCGCGATAAAAGCGTTCCACAGTTTCTGCTGTCTTTTCGCCGTCTAAATAACAAGGGATCAAAACTTCGGTTTAAATTTGAATTTGCTTGCATATCAAAAAGACACCCATTATAACCCATTACACAAATGTCGATGACAAACATAAACCGACAAATGTCGAAAGAATCGCTCTCGAACGACAGGCGAGGCAATTTAATTCAGGGGCTGTAGTCTAAATAAATTTTTATTTACTGGTGCAAAAATAGTTACCCACGCCGGGATTCGAGCCATGAACCTCCCGCGCCCTCACGAAAAGGACTTCCCACTCGGCTATCAGGCCCTTCTTGTTGCTATGTTACACTCGATTTTATTTTAGCAACAAGCTTTACTTCCGAGTGACAGCAAAAGAAATAGAGATCACTCAAAAATGAAGAACGAAAGCGTCAAAAAGTCACTTGAGAAGTCAAAAAATGTTCTAGAAGAAAAAACCTGTCCAGCGAAAAACTCGCATTAAAAAAGACCAATACGTTTACAATAATTGCTACGAAATTCGTTCGAGCGCAATTAATAAGCACGAAATTTCTCACCTATTCCACTTCTATGTTATGAACCATTTAAAAATATTGGAGAAAAAACGGCCGAGGTCTACGATCAAAAATATGAAATGCCGCTCAAGTCGCTTCAAGAGAGAATGACTATTTGGTTTTTAAAAAATTCAAATGGTATTTGTAAATTTAAATCTAGTTTGGAGAGTAAAATTTAACCCAGTTTATACATTTAACTTACCTTTTCAAAAAAGTATCAAATACAGCAGATGATTAGGACTATTTGATTCTCTGGTTAAGTTTTCTCACACCACTAGACATAGATTTATCAAAAAAGAAAAAAATCATGGCACCGATATGCAAAGAGAGATTCAAATTGTCAGATTTCCGATTAAAGCATCAGTGTAATTTCTTTTCAAGAATACACGTATGGAAACAAAGTAAAAGCAAGCACTCCGAGTTTCAAAAGCAAACTAATCAAAAGTTCTCGCTCAACTTGGCGTCGAACTATGCCATGTAGTTGCAACAAATTTGACTGATCACTAAGACTCTGATTTCTGCAGCCTCACCTTTAGTAGCGACTCCAGATCCTGCATCCCCAAAAAGATCCTCATCGTCCACAGTGCCAACTACAACCTTCACAGCGTCAGTCACATTTCTAAACAGTGGACAAACTATATAGCCTTTTGAACCCACTGCTAGATATGTCAAGTAGAGCTCGAACTTATAGGCATAGACAGCTAAAAAACATAACGGACTAACGTCAGACGAATTGGTTTCAAACGACGGGCGACTTAGTCGCTAGCTTGAGGCCAGAGAGCCTATCTTAATGAACGAGAGAAGGAACAAGAACTTTCCCAATTTCATCCCGTTTCTAAAAACCAAAAGTCAGGAAAAATCCTTGGTCAGACGAAATACCGTTTGCACGAAAATCATCTAGAAGTAAAAGCAGACTTCGATAGTAGATATATATTAGCCGTGAGTTTATATCAGTGCAAATTCAATGGGAATTAGTATAATGAATGACATCATGCATGAAAAA
This sequence comes from Convolutriloba macropyga, assembly GCF_964194025.1. Taxonomy (NCBI): domain Eukaryota; kingdom Metazoa; phylum Xenacoelomorpha; order Acoela; family Convolutidae; genus Convolutriloba; species Convolutriloba macropyga. The sequence continues at coordinate 16,077,483 of NC_134481.1, forward strand.
GCAGCAGAGGAGCGGTATAAACATGTAACCAGAACAGCTCTTTTAAACGCTGCGGCGGGAAAAATAGAACTAACAAGAGCGTTAGATGATCAAACCAAAGCCCAGACCATCCCATCGCAATATATATTTGCTTAGCTTACAGATTTTAGAGCCCGCTGCATTACGGTAGGAACGATGTGCAGTGGTGATGATTGACGGGATTGAAAAGGGTGAGGGGGCTGATGTGCGAGGAGGGTGAAGGGCGGACTGTGAAGAGGTGAAGAGGAGGATAATTTTACTCAATTATCGAGCAATTTCGGGCGAATAGCTCTCAAACGACCGGAGAGCGGTTAGCTTCGGGTATTAGCCAGCTGGTGCTTGGAGATGCTCGCATTAGGGAGGGGAGGGGGCGAGAAGGGCGTCCTTCCTTCACACCATAAAAATGTCTCCTCAAAAGTTTTGGTGAATCAGATACTCATCCAACAGAAAACCGAAAGGCTCTAAGAGCGCTGCTCAGCTAGTTAAAGCCCGCCGTGTTTTACCCCTTTATCATCTTTTTGAGGACCAAAATTTAAATGGGTCAGAAGAAAAATCGGTCAAGCGACAAATTGAATAAAAAGACCACAGGACTAAAATAATTGCTAAAAATTTTGTTCCTTATATACAATACAAATTATGTACAACAAGAGGTGAAAAAAGTTGCATACACAGTACGGAGAGTTTGAGTTTATAAAATTGAGTTTGAGAAGTTCTTGTTAAAACAGAATGTCCTATCTAACTGTATTAAAAGACTTCCTCTGCCTCAGATGCACTCAGCCAATTCAAGTACCGAGGAGGACTTCTGCTGGCTGAAATTGACGTTTAAAAAAGATAATGTATCGTTTCCTTGGCTAGCCTCGCGGAAAATGTGTTAAAGGCGTGTGACAAGTTCTTCAGGTGTGTATGATAACATAAAAATAAAATAAAATCCAGTGGGGAAATATTTAAAGTTCAATGGGCGTGAGTGGGACTCGAACCCACTCGTGTTGATGTTCTGTTCCTTCTAGGTGATAGTTCACTGCACTAAGTTGAATTAGATAGGTGTAAGTTTTTCGTTTCAAAGCTTTGTTCTTTCATTGTTAAAGTCGCCGCAAATTTAAAATGGAGGTCGGCCAACTGATTTGAACGGTTTTGAACCGAAGCTCCCATTTTTGATGTTGTATTAGCGGACCACGCTAAGTGTCATGTACAATGCTACAAAACTTCAGCTTTTTCATATATATTAACTCTCCACTTGATGCAATTATAGCTGGGGCTTAGATTGCTGGCCATGTTCTCGGACAACCCTGCCTCGATGTTGAAAAAGATTGAGGAGATGACAGAAACGATTAAAATTGATAAAGAGAGGGAGATATATAACAAATAAAAGCGTCGTTTCTGACTTGAAGAAGCCTCAAAAACTGACGAAATTAAAAAACCGTTATATAAAAGTGCTACGCTAACCTAAACCATAAAACCACTGAAAACAAACCATGCGCAGCACAATAGCAAATGTATTTGTTTGTTTTTGATCTGACAGACGTTTCCTCTTTAAATCAGTGGAATGTTGAGGAAACTATTAAAAAATAAGAAAGTAGAAATGAAAGGCATTAACAGAAGGCGCAACAGCAGTTGGTCTTGAATTAAGCATAGACATTAATGACAGCTGTGATGTGTTCGGCCCCATTTAAAAATATTGGAGAAAAAACGGCCGAGGTCTACGATCAAAAATATGAAATGCCGCTCAAGTCGCTTCAAGAGAGAATGACTATTTGGTTTTTAAAAAATTCAAATGGTATTTGTAAATTTAAATCTAGTTTGGAGAGTAAAATTTAACCCAGTTTATACATTTAACTTACCTTTTCAAAAAAGTATCAAATACAGCAGATGATTAGGACTATTTGATTCTCTGGTTAAGTTTTCTCACACCACTAGACATAGATTTATCAAAAAAGAAAAAAATCATGGCACCGATATGCAAAGAGAGATTCAAATTGTCAGATTTCCGATTAAAGCATCAGTGTAATTTCTTTTCAAGAATACACGTATGGAAACAAAGTAAAAGCAAGCACTCCGAGTTTCAAAAGCAAACTAATCAAAAGTTCTCGCTCAACTTGGCGTCGAACTATGCCATGTAGTTGCAACAAATTTGACTGATCACTAAGACTCTGATTTCTGCAGCCTCACCTTTAGTAGCGACTCCAGATCCTGCATCCCCAAAAAGATCCTCATCGTCCACAGTGCCAACTACAACCTTCACAGCGTCAGTCACATTTCTAAACAGTGGACAAACTATATAGCCTTTTGAACCCACTGCTAGATATGTCAAGTAGAGCTCGAACTTATAGGCATAGACAGCTAAAAAACATAACGGACTAACGTCAGACGAATTGGTTTCAAACGACGGGCGACTTAGTCGCTAGCTTGAGGCCAGAGAGCCTATCTTAATGAACGAGAGAAGGAACAAGAACTTTCCCAATTTCATCCCGTTTCTAAAAACCAAAAGTCAGGAAAAATCCTTGGTCAGACGAAATACCGTTTGCACGAAAATCATCTAGAAGTAAAAGCAGACTTCGATAGTAGATATATATTAGCCGTGAGTTTATATCAGTGCAAATTCAATGGGAATTAGTATAATGAATGACATCATGCATGAAAAAGCAGCAGAGGAGCGGTATAAACATGTAACCAGAACAGCTCTTTTAAACGCTGCGGCGGGAAAAATAGAACTAACAAGAGCGTTAGATGATCAAACCAAAGCCCAGACCATCCCATCGCAATATATATTTGCTTAGCTTACAGATTTTAGAGCCCGCTGCATTACGGTAGGAACGATGTGCAGTGGTGATGATTGACGGGATTGAAAAGGGTGAGGGGGCTGATGTGCGAGGAGGGTGAAGGGCGGACTGTGAAGAGGTGAAGAGGAGGATAATTTTACTCAATTATCGAGCAATTTCGGGCGAATAGCTCTCAAACGACCGGAGAGCGGTTAGCTTCGGGTATTAGCCAGCTGGTGCTTGGAGATGCTCGCATTAGGGAGGGGAGGGGGCGAGAAGGGCGTCCTTCCTTCACACCATAAAAATGTCTCCTCAAAAGTTTTGGTGAATCAGATACTCATCCAACAGAAAACCGAAAGGCTCTAAGAGCGCTGCTCAGCTAGTTAAAGCCCGCCGTGTTTTACCCCTTTATCATCTTTTTGAGGACCAAAATTTAAATGGGTCAGAAGAAAAATCGGTCAAGCGACAAATTGAATAAAAAGACCACAGGACTAAAATAATTGCTAAAAATTTTGTTCCTTATATACAATACAAATTATGTACAACAAGAGGTGAAAAAAGTTGCATACACAGTACGAAGAGTTTGAGTTTATAAAATTGAGTTTGAGTTCTTGTTAAAACAGAATGTCCTATCTAACTGTATTAAAAGACTTTCTCTGCCTCAGATGCACTCAGCCAATTCAAGTACCGAGGAGGACTTCTGCTGGCTGAACTTGACGTTTAAAAAAGATAATGTATCGTTTCCTTGGCTAGCCTCGCGGAAAATGTGTTAAAGGCGTGTGACAAGTTCTTCAGGTGTGTATGATAACATAAAAATAAAATAAAATCCAGTGGGGAAATATTTAAAGTTCAATGGGCGTGAGTGGGACTCGAACCCACTCGTGTTGATGTTCTGTTCCTTCTAGGTGATAGTTCACTGCACTAAGTTGAATTAGATAGGTGTAAGTTTTTCGTTTCGAAGCTTTAATCTTTCATTGTTAAAGTCGTCGCAAATTTAAAATGGAGGTCGGCAAACTGATTTGAACGGTTTTGAACCGAAGCTCCCATTTTTGATGTTGTATTAGCGGACCACGCTAAGTGTCATGTACAATGCTACAAAACTTCAGCTTTTTCATATATATTAACTCTCCACTTGATGCAATTATAGCTGGGGCTTAGATTGCTGGCCATGTTCTCGGACAATCCTGCCTCGATGTTGAAAAAGATTGAGGAGATGACAGAAACGATTAAAATTGATAAAGAGAGGGAGATATATAACAAATAAAAGCGTCGTTTCTGACTTGAAGAAGCCTCAAAAACTGACGAAATTAAAAAACCGTTATATAAAAGTGCTACGCTAACCTAAACCATAAAACCACTGAAACCAAACCATGCGCAGCACAATAGCAAATGTATTTGTTTGTTTTTGATCTGACAGACGTTTCCTTTTTAAATCAGTGGAATGTTGAGGAAACTATTAAAAAATAAGAAAGTAGAAATGAAAGGCATTAACAGAAGGCGCAACAGCAGTTGGTCTTGAATTAAGCATAGACATTAATGACAGCTGTGATGTGTTCGGCCCCGAATTGACTCGGCGAGTGGCTGGCTGAACAGATAAGAAGAAAAGAATGAGATGTACAGAGAATAACAAAGACTTAGTTGTATTTGGCCCCGAATTGACTAGGCGAGCGGCTGGCCGGACACTCTTATCACGTCTGATTATTCTGTTGCTTTTCATGTTAGGTTTCTTTTAATATAGCTTAAAAAATACTAAGGAAAGTTGAAGCAACTGAGCTGGACTCGAACAACAGTAGGGAGAAAAAAAAGTTCGTTCCTCCGTTAATTTTTCTACGCTTTGTTGACCACTGCGCCACATTCCTCCTCTTAAAGACGTTCCAAATTTGTTGCAATTTTAATGAATGGAAGAAACGCCTCAAAGAAATATATATAAAGTTACTGGAGTTTGACTCGAACCGTAGTTGTGTGTACTTTATTCAACCATTTTTTTGCTCTTCGCAACTGTGCCATTCGATAACGATTTTTGCTTATCCGACGGACTGTGTTTCATTTGCACTGTCTGTCTCTCTGTTTTTCACTTTGATGTTCTGCTTGGTTTTTTTCTCTGCTTCCTTAGTTTTTCTTTTTGTGCTCTGTTCTCTCTTTTCCTGTCGTTGAACCCATTTCTGTTGTTTGAAAGAATATGATCAATGATATTGAATTTCCGGAATTGAACTGGGATTGATCCTCATTTTGTTTAGTTGATCACTATTTTAAGCAGTCATTTTAGCCACTAGTCTATGGTGTATGAGGCTCCGAGATTTGGTATTGGAGATGGTCATTAATGCTTTTGCAAGAGTTGAGCGGGCATTGTCATTGCTTACTTATCAGCTCTGATACAGATTGTATAATGTGTTTTATTGCCTTTTGAATATACCCGTTTACCAATTTGATTTGCAGTTCCCTGACTGACTTCATGTTTGCTTCTTCGTGCAATTTTTGAACCTGGTACCATTTGGTTTTCGGAGGCAAATTTGTAGAGCTCGGTTTTGCAAGTTTTGTATTTTATTGACAAAGGCATGCGAATGATCCAGCCAGCAGGAATTTGAGGACATATATAGGGGTCGGATCCAAGATTTGTAAACCAAAATTAGACTTTCTTCGTTAACGTTTAGATTAATAAGCTTCCAGAGTTGAAAGAGCCTGCTGTTCGCTCTACGTACTAAATCTTTACAATGTTCAGTCCACTTGAGGTGTGGAGTGAAAGTGTTACTCAAAAATTTTATCGGTTGTGTCTTTTTAATTGATACTCCTTCTATGTTGAGTTCAAGAGAGGATTCTTTGTTTGAGGGGTTTTTAAATTTCAGGTAACGAGTTTTAATTGAGTTAATTTTAATTTTCAGTGAATCACACCAATCAATTAGACTGTTCAGTGATGATTGGAGATGTTTTTTTAAAATTATTTTGGGGGATCGTGACCTATAGTAGAGTGCAAAATCGTCAGCGAACTGTGAGATCTGGGCTTTTATTTGAGGTAAACGACTGACGTATATGAGAACAAGGATATGACCAATTACGCTCCCTTGATGTACTCCAGCCGTCGGGCTGAAACTATTACTGACAGTGGAAAATATCTTCACGAAAACGTTCTTTGCGATAAAAATGAATTTATCCACCTTATGACTGAAATATTTAGCCCAATCGAATTTAATTTGTGAACGGGTCCTAGGCGCCATACAGCATCGAACGAAATTGCTACAAATCAACGAAATTGCTAACAATTTTGTTTGAGAGCAATTAATCACCATAACTAGTCATTAGAACACACATGGCTAAAATGACTACCTTAACTGCATTCGAGAAAAATTAACCACATGAGGGATCCGCAAAGTTCGGCTGAGAATATTGGCAATGGAATCTCGGCCAATCCGAACTTAAATTTCAATTTTTCTTCACAAGATTTAGTAAAAGGTTGTTATAATTATTTACGAAATTCAATTCTTGACCAAAAATGATTAAGTGAAAACTAAATAACATGATAACTGCCAAGCTATGACTATTTCTGTAACTCACAACAAGGAATGGTTAACAAAATTGAAACAAAAACGATTAGTGTAAAAAAATGCAGTTTGTTGTATTTTTCCTTGCTTCGGGAATAGTGATAACTATTATTTAAACAGTGCGAATATCAACTTCTATAGCTAAGTACACTGGGAATGAAAAATGCTGAATTAGTTTCAGAAAACTGCAACAATAGTATTTTTAATTTACCTGGGAGCACGCTGAGCAGGGAGTTTCCGTTCTTTCAATTGATTTTGTGACTCTCCCTGAGGAATCTCTTCACTCATGTCTACATGGCGAAACGAGTCTGGAATTTGAAGGCTAAAGCCAGCTAAGTGGTTGCCCAAGTCACTCAAGAAGGTCACTGAAATGCAGCTACTGAAATCTATTTGTTTTTATCACAAATGATCAATCACAATCAAATTTAGTTCTTTTGGCTGCTCTACGGTTCAATTTCCGTCATCTTTTAACAATCGATTATCAGTTAATACCAGTGAAAATAGACATTTCCTGTATCTACTGATAAATTAGTCAGCAAAATGGCAACGCTGAATTACTTCTTTTGACAACGCTGAAGATAATTAAGATAGATCTGGTAATCTAACCAAAAGTCCAGCAAAATTGGAAGTTACTTCATAAAAAAGCTGTTTGAAATCTCAGAGAAAACCGTTATAATTTTTTTAGAAAACTGAAAACAACTTTCAAAACCTGGCTAAATGGGCCAAGGAAAGGTGCTAATGCTCAGAGAATGTATTCGCAAAATGCCCCTGTGGTAGGAAAGAAAAATTTGGACACCAAGACCATTTGTCGTTTTGAAATGTAAGCGATTTGGCTCTAATTTTCCGAGGAATTTGGCTTTAATTTGAGGAAAATGCAATCGAAGGACGTTAAGCCTCCATTTTCTTTCTATTTTACTACCTCATTTCTTTCAACACACGAAAAGCGTGTTCATTTCAGCTTTTAGATTGTTCTGATTTAGCAAATATGAAACTGATTAAAATTTATGGGAAAGAAGAAAACTGGCTTTCTTGGAACTCGAATAAATACGAATTTACATCTGTGCTGAGGTGGATACATATTTAAAAGAACAGGATCTTGGAGATACTTGCACAAATAATTCACTATCCAACTGCCTGATCACGCTATGCTATTGCTTATCCATCCTAGCTCCTGAACAGAACAAAAATCACATATCATTGCAATAACGGGAAAAAACTCCCACTCGGCCAACAAGGGCTTCATTCAATTTTGTTTCGCAGCCCTATAATGTTATTAAAAAAAAGCAAGTGGAACACGAAATCAGAGCCTCCTACAATACTTTTTTCCTCTATCAATCACAAAAACTTCCTATATAGTTCCTTTTACAACAAAAAAATAGAAAAGAATTCAAAGCAGTTTGGCCTTTTCTACTTTGCTACCCATGCAAAATAATCTTTTTAAAATTAAATTTCTTCAATTCATTTTTGAAATCAAATTTCAATACGCGGTTGCTAACCGCCGTTAAAATTGTAGCTTAATTGCATAATCAAAAGAGCTTTCTGTCCTTCACAGAAGTTCAAATAAGAACATAAGACAAAACAAGAAAAAAAATTCCAACGTATCAAAAGAGACCGTTACTCATTACTTAACTTTCTGCTTCATTTGATTAGCTAATTAGAATTAGACTTCTTAAATATATAATCATTATGGGGATTAAGTTATGGTCATTAACGAACAGACTTCGTTCGTTTATACGGTTTTTTGTCCTAATTTCTTTTATGCATTTTCTTGTATGCAAGTGGAAATTTGATTGAATGAGTTGAAGAACAGCAGAACAAAATTGTCCTCTTGAAGTCAAAGATATAAGAAAAAGATTATCCAAACGTGCAGAATTGAACAAAAAAGACCTCTCAATTACTTTAAAGAGCGGCAAAAGCTCCTTTAAAATTTGTAGTTTAATAAATAACTCAAAACATCTTTAGACGACAGATAACTTTAGACCCAGTCAATTATTACAGGCTAAACTATTACTTCGAGACAACTTGGTTTTAACTCAGCAACAAAAATAAAGCCACAAATTCAGAAAATAGGATAAAACTAACAAACGGGTATCTGCTAGCGCTGAACATTTTTCAGAAACTAGCTGAAAAATTAGAAAAAAGTTAAATTTGATCGAGTATTAAAACAAAAATAGCACAAAAATTACATTTTTGAGATTCTAGGTTTTGAGATTTTAAGTAATGAGCGCAAAATAACGATAAAGTCGAAAAACAACACAAAAAAAACTATTCATTATCTCTGAAGCGACCAAAGCAGATTTTTCAAAAAAACTAATTCATAGAGCTTAGCTGCAAAACAGCAGTTCATTTCTCCTGCGCAAGATCAATTTCATGAATAATTGGGAGCTTTTTACCGAGGGAGGATTAGAGACCTATCTGCAAATTTCAAGATCTAGAAACGAAACAATTTATTCTTGATCACCCCCCCCCCCAACGCCGGTAGCCCCTACAGATAGATGCTATTAGGCGCCAGCGGATTCTGTGACAAATCAAAAAAGCAGTCGCGTACTGCAACAGAAATTGCCACAACGGTGAGGACACATCAGAGAAAAATTTTTCCTAAAAATTTCTAGGCAAAACATCCAAAAAAAGTAGTGGTCGACGACATCACGGTCAAAAGTCTAGCTATCGAAAAAAGAACCTCCGGTTCGGGAAAACACTTCGTTTTTACGATTTGCAATCCCTCCGGATGATATAAATACAGTTTAGAACATGCGAAAACTGAATTACAATTTAAGAAAAACTGTTGTGAAGGGTAGTGTTGGTCTGCAATTCCAGTCTCAAGATAATGCAAGCTCACGAGACATCATTGACGACTCTGAGCCCATTAGTGATGCACATAATGGTTTGACGCCAAACTTCCAAGACCTGAGTGTAAATGACCAATTCCACACAACACCGGGAATCATACTTTTCATCCCCGACACTTTCAATAAACTCTTATAAGGTGCAAGTGTTAGAAAACTCGGGGTATAAAACATAAATTAGATAAAAAAAAGGTTGGAGCTCCGAGCACGACTAGTGCTTCAATGAGAAATCAATTCAGTCCTATTCGAAGCAAAAACACAATTGGAGCAATCGCAAAAAAATAACAAAAAAATCGGATATAATTGATCTACACCTTGCGTCCTGTGAGCAAAACCAGCTTGATGATAATTTCTTTGAAAACGTTGAGGAAACTATACAAAAAGAGAACAAAAACTGCCCTGTTTACAGACAATAGTAAGTTCACATATTCCAACATGTCGTTTCGTTCCGGTCAACTTTAGAGCTAAGTGGTCACAACTGCTGACCAGCATCCTGGATGATTATGCCAAAACACCAGATAAACTAAATTTGCAGAAATTGTATTCAGTCTCGAAGTGAATCCAGCGTGCGAGCAATCGAGGAGGTAAGAAGCATAAACGAAATCAGGACTAACGGCTCTCCGATCGCCTCGATCGATGAAATGCGGGTGAACATGCAAACCTTTCGACAGAAGCATTGTCAATGAAACAAGCGAAGAAAAATTTCACAAACGGAATAGAAGAATTAGCCAGCAGAGCTAAGAGTCTGTTTGCAAGGTCAATTTGGTCGAGCCGCAAAAATCCTGTCATCTGAGGGACTTGCACCTAATAGCAGAGCTACTCTCAAAGCACTAGAAAAGCTACATCCCAAAGAAGCGCCTCCAACCTTGCTCTAACATGATAATGTTGCATCAAGTGCGTACCAATTTAACGATAACAGTTTTTGAACAATTGAAAACTTTCAGCAAGTACACTTCAGCTGGTCTTTCCAAGATGTATCTAGAGCATCTATTGCACGCAGTAGAGTGAACTGCTCCCGACCACTCTGATACCGCCCTTAGAGCAATAACAAGGTTTGTAAATACAGGAAGCAGGGTAAATTCCCTTCATTGGTTTCAAAAGCCCACTGCACCGCATCTCTCACCGCTCTATCCAAAAAGAAAGGAGGAGTACGCACAATACCTGTCAGTGAAATCCTGAGGCGCCTTATTGCTAAATGTTTAGTGACAGAAGCAAAATCAGAAGCAATTGAGTTGTTGGATTCCATTCAGCTAGGGGTAGGGGTCAGCGGAGGTGCGGAAGCAACCATCCACTCTGCGAAAATCACTTACTAAAAGATCCTAAACGCTGACTTTAAGAATGGAGTGCTTCAGATTGATTTCCGAAATGCCTTAAATTCGGTTAAGCGTTCACACTTACTGCGAGCAGCATGCAATTTCATACCAGTTATTGCAGCCTTCACAAATTTTTGCTACTCTCAGCATGTTCCAATACTGTATAATAACGCCAGTCTTCAAAGTGAATTGGGTGTTCAACCAGGAGATCCCCTGGCTCAACTTCTCTTTTCGTTGACGTTATGCCCTGCTATTGAAAAAATAAGAGACGCGGTTCCAAATTTTACCCAGCACACTTGGTATTTGGACGATGGTTTCGTTGCAGGCTCCGAAGATCAAATCCGAACAACGCTCAATATCTTAGCTAATTGAGGTCCAAAAGGGGTCTGTATTTGAAGATAGACAAGTGCCAACTCTGGTCAATTCTAGATCTACCCTCAGTTGATCGAGAAGTTACAAGAAATCTGGCAATGGTTTTGAAGTACTGGGTGCCGCTGTCGGATCACCAGAATTTGTTTCTTCTTGCTTGCAGAAACGAGTTCTAAAAGTTGTGTCGCTTTTGGAGTATTTGAGTTATCTGGATGATCCTCAATGTGCTCTCGGCATACTTCGTTATTGCTTAAGGACACCAAAGTCTGCTCTCTACGCACTAACACGCCGACAAGAGATCTGATCGATGTTTTAAAAGTCTTCGATTAGAGCCAACGGGATGCGTTAGATCAAATAATAGGTACTATTGCCTGTAACAATGCATGGAAGCAGTCAACCTTGCCGATAAACATTTCTGGCCTCGGAGTGCAATAATAGCAAGAGCAAAACAGGGCCGCATATGTGGGCACAGTGTTAGCTTCTGATGACTTGGTTCAGAAAATTAAGAACCAGCGCGCTTCAGAGAGCTGAGTTTTTAAAGAACTCTATACAAGCCTTGAACCTTTCAACTTGACTTCCTACACACAGAAGAAAATTCAAGAAGCTGTAGATACTGAAGTTTTGTGAGCTGCTAAGAAATAAGTCGCCAAACAAGGAGAAAGCAAGACTGTAATCACTCTGTTCGCCTCAATCCGGCGCATGGCTTGCGGCATCTCCAGTTCCTGCCTTAGGTCTCCATCTCAGTCCCAGTGAATTTCAAATTAGTCAAGTACATATTAGGGATTGCAGTTTATGAAGATGAAAGAAAATGCCCTTACTGCAGGTCTGGCATCCGTGACCACGCTGTCATTTGTCACGGAGGAGGGGATCCAATTTCACGGCACGACAGAATTCGTGACCGTATTGCATCAGCTTGCTCAGTAGCTAACTTGTCCCAAGTCATCGAAAAACGGAGCTTTATTGCTGGAAACAGTTCTCGCCCTGGCAACATATTCAAGCCTTCATGGAAATCAGGTCGTCCAGCTGCTCTAGACGTCACCGTAACTTCTCCACTGCAACAAAACATTATAAATTATGAGGCAGAGAAGTTACGCGATTGCAGCAGCCGAAGAGCGAAAGTATGCACAAGAAAAAAAGTTGCTCTGAGCAAGGAATTTTTTGTTCCTCTTGCTGTTGAGTCATTGGTCGGTCTCTCAGTTACTCTCAAGAAAACGTTAAAGCGCATAGCTCTGTTGGCTGACAGCAGGAATTATCAGTCGCAAGGACATGCTAAAGCTTTTGATAGATTGTCTCAGTCGGTTTCCGCTGTGATTGTACGAGGATCGGCTACAATGTTGCTTGCACGAGTCCCGTAACCTCGACTTTTGCAATTTTTTTTGGGCAAACCCTATTTTGGGCAACCATTGTGCATTCCAAGAAGAGTGGAGTCATTTTAGAGGCGTCACCCAATGAGAGGGGACCTTCGTTTTTGTAAGTATTGTCTCACCCAACGAGCGGGGAGAACGTAAATAATTATCAAGAGTTCAAAGAAGATTGAAAAGAGAAATCAGAAATTTAAGGAGAACAATACTGATGTTATAGAGAGCGATTGAGAAGAATGAAGAATTCTTCAACAAAACAAACACTTCCTTATTTGAACGTTTAAGGAGCAGAAACTTTTGATTCCGAATCAAAGTTTGATAGCAAAGATTTGTATTAATCCATTATAATTATTTGTGTTACTACAACTATAGTAGAAATTAAAGAATAACTTCTAAGAAAAAAGACTAACTTCGGGATACAAAAACGAATGAATCAATTGAAGGTGTACAAACAAATCAATTAGGTACAGAATTTAAAAAGTGAAAAAGCGATGCTAACAAGTTACTACTTTTACAGCGCATATTGTATGAATTAAATCCCTGTAATATAATAGCCGGTTGCTCAGTTCGAAAAACGTTTCCTAATGAAAAATTGCACGTCACTTTGATAAAGACGGGAAAGATTTCAACCTAACCTATATGCAGCGAGATTCACTATTTGACTGAAGAAAAACTTCCGCATTATTATTTGTCTGCACCTCGTAATCAGTCACTCTCATTTGATACCAGCTCGCAAGTAGACCTCCTTCTCTAATTTATAAAGGATCCACATCTATTCCTATTTTAAAAACATGGCCGGCAGATTGTCGGCAAATAGCCGCAATAGACGCTTGTGGCCTACCATGAAATGAAACAACTAAAGAAATAAGATTAACAGATCGACCACCAGCTTTTTAATAGACCACTAGACTTTTCAGGTTAGATTCTTAGATTCGGACTGTCATTTTTATGAGACACATTTGCTCTACAAGGAAAAAGCCCTAATGGAGCTTTTTCAAAATTAATATTATATATTAAGACTTAAGACTATTACTCAGGAGTTTGGCACTACTTAGATGCACACTATTGACCTTTAATTAGTAAATGTTCATAAAATTTAAAGTTCCATAAGAGAGTTCAAAAGTCATTTTTTTGCGTGAGGTAAGTCACTCAATTGACCTAAAAGCAGAAATGACGTCACGAACACAAATTTTAACTGCAAAGCAGTAGAAGTCACAGAAGTCATTGAAAAAGTCATTTCCAAGAAGTCAGGGTAACACGAAACAAAATCTGGTAGACAAAGAAAAAAAATTAGGAGCGCAATAATAGCCGCCTGGAGTTGCTGACACGGCTATTGAAGATAACGATAAAAACCCTTTCAAAAATATAGGGAGACCAAGGTTGAAAAAATGAGCCAACAATATTCGGACGCCCTTTTGGTTGCGAGCAAGTACATGCTTACATTTTTTAAATATTTAACTAAAATATTTTAACATGAGAGCACCCGATAACAGGGGCAATACAATTGGCTGCTCGGGCGGTAATATTTGGTGGAGGCATACCATCAAATGTACTCGCTGACAAACTATAAAGTTAGAAGTGGTCAATGAAAAAATTCCAAGGAGAAGCACACTGATAAGTACACTGATGCCTCCAAAAGCAGCGTGTTCAACTCCACTTCTAAACCAGATTGACAATAGCGTTGATAAAATTGTCAAAAAGATTAGCCTTATCGACGTTCTCTTAAACTGCCTCGTTTTTCAGCAATGTCTGATACGCCTCATCTGCCAAAAAAAGTTCAGAGCAGACATCTTGTCTCGCGACGAGTTACCACCTTTAGGAAAAAGAATCTGCTGGCCGATTCCGATCAAAACTAAGCTCCTTTTCCCGATAGCTCACTTTAAAAACTGTGATTTACCCAGAAAATGCTTTAGTATATTCAAAAAATGAATACGGGTATCAATTTGATAAAAGAAAGTCAAAGCACTCAACGAACTGGAAGAGAAACCAGTGGAATTGTTTTCAGAACTAATCAACTGCTTATTAAAGAAAAATGGCTTCATGTTTAAAATCGCGGCACTTTTCAAACCCAAGTCCCGCGTCCTCGAAGTCTGTTCGTTTTATATATGAAGCTTCCACCATTAGAAAAGAGCAACAAGAAGATGAATAGGACTGGTCTACGACACCTACTGAAATTGCGAGTCATTATGTAAGGCAAATAATAGCCTGGTCTGCTGGACAAGGGCCGATATGATTGCACAAAAATAGTGTACGAAGTACCAGAACAAAATTCGGAAAGATATCAAGAATTGATTCGTTCAGTCATTTTCGGTGAGAACAATAGGGCACCTGTCCAGCACATAGGGAATTGAAATACATTCAGTTACTTTGAAAACTTAGTAGAAGCAGTAGCACCAAAGATGGGTATTGATAATAGATTGTCAGTTGTCCTCATAAACTCGGCAGCAATTAAGAAGACACATTCTGGTTAAAACTTTCCAATTTACGTCTTTGATCACGTTAAGTGATATTGATCGTTCGTTCATTTGTTGCTAGGTTAGAATCAATAATGAACGATGTTAGAATAAACAAGATCTAAGTGCTTATCATTGTGCAATTTTCAAGGGTTTTGAGGAATTTATTTTCATATTGCCTCTGTATTTAAGAAGAAACAATCGATGTCATGTACTTTCAGTTTCTTCCAATTCCTTTGATTAGAACTTTATTCTGATTCCCAGTAAACTTTAACATTCTGATCAAGCTTTGCTTAGCACGAGAGTTTAATCGTGGGCCGGCCGCCGTGGAAGGCTGTGTTCCTTTGATAACACTGTATTTTCAGAGTCTGCAAGAGTAGTGCTGCCCGGGTTGTCTTTATTATTCAATGTGAGCTTAACTGCAGATTGGTGAGATCTTGACTGTTCCTTTTGGAAATCGGCTGCAAAAAGACTACGACCAAACAGTTTTTTCGTCGAAACCAGCTGGTATTGATACTTTTGTTTGCACAATACATTTTCAGGAGAGCATGATACAGTAAAATTGACACCTCTGTAGCTAGTCATTTGTGTCATTCCGCGTACGAGAATTCATAACGGTCAGAGATAAGAATACTTTTCTATACTTATGCTAGCAATGGCAAAACTAGATCAAAAAATGCCCCAGAAACATAACAGACTAAACGTCGGAAGAATTGCTCTCGAACGACTAGTGGGAGCTCTAATCAATTGCAGCCTCCTTCAGTCGGGGGTGGGGGGGGGGGGGCTAAATGGTACTAAGAAGTTCAATAGTGGGCTTCAAATAACCACATTAGAGGTTAACATATACCACTGTTAAGATTTAAAGTAAAAAATGACACCGGTTTCGGCGCACTTTTCATTTGACTTTTAGTATTAAATTGCCGCCAATTGAGTTCAGCTGCTTGAAATTCTGATTGAGAGAAAATTTTAGATCACGTGAAACTCAAAAAGTCAAGGGCGTAAAAGTCACTCGAAAAGTCAAATTTGCCAAGCGAAAATTTCATAAAAAAGACACACGTTTACAATAACTGCTATAATTGCTATTAACTTCGTTCAAGAGCAATTAAAAAGCAATCACTCAAATCAACTACACAAAAACACCCTGAAAGTGAAGTAAAGGCTTCCAAGCAACGTTTTCATCAAACATATCAAATTTGGGCAAAAATTTAACAAAAATATCAACACAATTTTTAACAAATCGAAATGTCGAGAGGTAATATTGATAACAACAATAAATCCACAAATTCAGAAAATAAGATATAACTAACAAACGGGTCTGAAACCAGCTGAAAAATCAGAGAAAAAAGTTAAATTTGATCAAGTATTAAAACAAAATAGCACAAAAAATTACATGTTCGAGATTCTAGGTTTTGAGATTCTAAGATATAAGCATTAGAGGTTAACATATACCACTGTTAAGATTTAAAGTAAAAAATGACACCAGTTTCGGCGCACTTTTCATTTGACTTTTAGTAATAAATTGCCGCCATCTGAGTTTAGCTGCTTGAAATTGTGATTGAGAGAGAATTTTAGATCAAGTGAAACGCAAAAAGTCAAGGGCGTAAAAGTCACTCAAAAAGTCAATATTGTCAAGCAAAAATTTTGCATAAAAAAGACACACACGTTTACAATAATTGCTATGAGCTTAGTTCAAGAGCAATTAAAAACAGAACAGAGAGCAAATATCGATGGAAAGAAAATCATTTTTTAAGATTGTTAATTCGGCATTCATCAATCTCGTTGTTCAGATTTTCAAAAACCTTAGTAACCTAAGATCTTTGTGAACTAAGTTAACTTAGTTAACTAAAACTGCCCGGAACTAAGATCCTCAGTAAGTGGGGCGAATTAACAGAAGTCCTACCCCAAATTCAAAAGTAAAATTCGATAAAAATTGAGACAATAAAAGCGGAGGATAAAAGATTCTAGTCATAAAATAATAGTTATCATTAGGGTGTTTAAGTGTCAATTATAGATAGCAGTGGAAACGAGGCTAAAACGACATGAACAAGATCTCACATGGATCTGGCTGCGTTGAAGACGAAGAAGAAGGTGCTTCTGACATAACCCTGTTCATAAAAAGGACAGGGTCAAACTTGGTCTCGAAAGAGTTCTTGGCCATCAAGTCAGTCGAGATCTCGCTTATCTGTCGCATGTATTTGAAGTCATAGCACGCTTCTTTCGTATCTGTCAAGTAGCCAGCCATCGTAGTTGACTAAAAGGCAAAGTTCATCTTCAGTCGAGATTCATTTTTGTGAATGGTTAACAAAAGATCGAAAAAAGATTTCTGTAGCTTAGAAATGAAGGCCAAAATTCACTAAATTTTTGATTTTTTGATCCAACATAAAACTTAATGCTGTTTTATTAGCAAATTATAGATTCCATAAAACACAAAACTACGTTTTGAGGTTTTCCCCTATTTTCCCATGTTATGATGAGCCACTTATTTTACACCACTCATCATAGTACTGATACTGCCATCACTTGACTGGGACCCCTGAGACCTATAGATTCCCTGTCGCGTAGATTTCATATTATGCTTCATGATTTACACCTTTGCAACTAAATGCCTATTCTGCGTAACAATTTGTGCTTAAAACACAGAGCCTCAATTATATCATAATTTGGGCGCTCATGCAGATTAGTTTATACTGTGAAAAAGTCAAATTTTTTGTTCCACTCTTCAATACTTTTCAGGTCTCGATACAAATCGTAGGGTAGTTCGTCTTGATCTAAATGTACCTCAGTATAACAATAAGTCCCGACCAATTCCATTCAAGCAATGAGCTTCATTCTCGTCAGGACAAACCTTCGACCGATAATGCTATACGCGAGAACTCATAGAGCAGTATCACAGTAGTGGATAAAACAAGGCTTCCAGCCACCAGCAAAAATTTGACCCTTTCTCCAAGCGCTAATCACGCATGTCGAATCTGGCCAAATTTTACTGATTTCTGGAAGCCTTGTTTTATCCACTACTATATATCAGCTCTAAATTTGATAAAAATTAAAATTAAAATCAAAAATCAAAAAAAAAATCAAAAAATCAAAGCAAAATTTATATTTCACTCTTTAAGAGTGATTCACTCTTATTCGGAGTGATCCCCAGTAGAAAAGGTCGCTCTTTTTCGCTCTTAAAGAGTGAATCCCTCTTTTTTGATATATTTTTATCTTTTTATACTTTTTATTTCAAATTATCTATACTTTTCAATAAATTTATATTTTCTTTTATTTTTTCTATATTTATTCCATTATTAATAAGAAATGATACAAAATTATAGTATTTACATGAACAACTTTCTTCTGTTTGGTTAATAACTAAAGGACTTACAGCTCTAGGACTTTGCCAACTAGGATTAATCGTTTTATCCGCGAAGCGGTTACACCGATCAGTTATATCAGGGAACCTGCTTTGCAGATTTCCACTAAATCCTCTAGTCAATTCTATATCTGGATGTGGTTTCTTTACATGAGCCCGTATTCCATCATATCTCACAACAGAAGTACAATATGGACAATTAACTTTAGCTGAAGTACAACTTCTACATGTATACTTACCATCATCAAAATTATTTAGTGGTTTTATATAATTACACTTATTACAACATCTAGTTGATACTTCTGAGCTGGGGTTAAGGTTAGGGTTAGGGTTGGGGATAAGGTTAGGGTTAGGGTTGGGGTTAGGATCTGAGTTAGAGTTATAGTCATAGATAGAACCAGAACCAGAACTAGAGCTAGAACTGGGGTTAGAACCAGAACCAGAAATAGAACTAGAGCTAGAACTAGGGTTAGAACTAGAGTTAGAATTAGGGTTAGAACTAGAACTAGGGTTAGAACTAGAATTAGAACTACGGTTAGAACTAGAATTAGAGCTAGAACTAGAACTAGATTCATTTTTTAAAGAATATCCCCACGGAGAAAAATTATTAGCACAAATACCACTTAATATTATATTACCACACATACATTTATCAGTTTTATCTTTATGAAATGATTCATAATGATATTTTAAAACAACACATTTATAGTTACACTCTAAACATTGTAAAAGCATTTATAATAGGGTAAACTATAATATTTACCTAATCCTTCACAGGGTAATATTTAGCCATGATTTCAATTAAATCTTTAGTATTATCTTTAGATGTGATACACTCTGCTAAATATTTATTTCCTAAAGTATTGAGTGTATTAGTTTTACATCTCTTATCTAAA
Organism: Convolutriloba macropyga; assembly: GCF_964194025.1. NCBI lineage: Eukaryota > Metazoa > Xenacoelomorpha > Acoela > Convolutidae > Convolutriloba > Convolutriloba macropyga. The sequence continues at coordinate 16,096,386 of NC_134481.1, forward strand.
ATCAAATCAAGGTCCAATTCTTTTTTATCTTTAACAAAATTTATAATCTCTTCTCTAAATTCTTCATTATTTATATACAGTCTGTTTAAAAACCTTCCTCCCTTTCTATTCAAAATTCCCATCTCTTCATTGACGAAGTCATTGTTTCACTGATCAGTATACGAACTTTGTTCGTGGTTTACCAAACTGCTTCCCTGATCAGTATAACTGCTTCGTGTTTCACCTTCCAACTCTTCTCCATATCCAACGTTAACTAATGTATTTACTCTACTCAACATTGTACTTGCTCCCATTGCTACAGTTCCAGCATTTCTTGATATTGAATTAGGATAAAAACAATTAAATATAAATAAACCTGCGCCTATAATTCCACTAATATTTGATAAAATTTTCATACCCTTTCCCACCTTTCCCATAATCATTTCTTTAGTCAGAACATCATTCTGAATTTTAATATTATTTAAAGTAAGAAGTTTATTAAAATAAAACTGATAATTATCATGATTAATAACATTTCTATCTGTTGCATTAATCATTAGTGGTTTCATATATGCTATAAGTTTATTTATATCTTCTCTAAATCATCTTTTAAACTAAGAGCTTTTAAATCAAGGAAATCAACTCTTGAATCATATAGCATTGTTCTATTACTACTAATAATAATAAAAGTATTTTCTTTTTATTATATTTAATTATACCATAACCAAGTTCATCTGACATTCCATCTGTATAATTATAATAGTTACTATTTAATTCACTAATTATTTTATTGAAGTCATGTTCACATTTATGTATCTCATTAAAGTTTTTAAATAGGTCAGGTCCATTATAAGTTGTTAAATAAATAGTATCACAACTCATTCTTGCTGTATTAATTATTTGAGCTGGTTTATGACACATTACAATCATTTGAATATTATAATGTCTACCTTCAGTAAAATAACAACCTATATCCTTATTTAACCTATCACCCATATCATCAAGTACTATTACACAACTCTGAAATTTATGCATATTATTTTTTGTGATCATATTTACATCACATTTATTAAACCCAGTATAAAACTTATTAGACTCAGGGTCTATCCAGTCTCTGTCATCTTTACAAATTATAACTATGGACCTTTGGTATTGATCTTGAACTTGATCTTGAACTTGATGTTGAACTTGATCTTGAACTTGATCATGGTCTAAGTATAACTTTAAGTATTGTCTAATAAAATATGTTTTACCCGTTCCAGTTCCACCATAAACAATAGTATGTAGTGGTGACTTTTCATATTCAAATCTAACTAGACTCCTATTAATAAATCCACCAAAGCTTTCTTCTAGTTTTGTATATTTACTTGGTCTTGAATCATATATTAAATAACAAATTCCAATTATAATAATAAAAATAAAAACTGCACTACCTGTTTCCATTTTTATATAATAAATATAGATTTGATTTAGATTTAGATTTAGACTTAGACTTAGATTTAATAAATTTATTATATAAAAATGCTCATCCCAACTTTTGAGGAATTCAATAATAAATTTAATATTGATAATAATGCTATGAGTGATATCAGAATAAAAGATATAGGTAAAGATATAAGTCTAACACCAATTGAAATTGTAATGAGAGATCAAACTCCAGATAGTATCAGGGATCCTAACTTCAACATTATTGTAAATCTACAACCAACTGAAGGTACACATTGGGTTTTAGTTATAAGAAGAGAAGGTGGTCCAACATATTACTTTGATAGTTTTCGTGTAGAAACTCCACCATTATTCCTAGAAGAATATGTTGATCTAGGCTCTAATGAAAGAATACAACAATAGGATGAATCTTATTGTGGGGCTTATTGTTTATATATGATCTATCTTATTGATAGAGGATTTAGAAATAAAAGTGCTTTGAATATTCTAGTTAATCAATGTAAATATCCAGGAATTTATAATGAGTGTTTTTGTTTAAGTTGTAGTAGAGGTGGTGATAAAGATAAGGATAATGTTAGTGATAATGTCATTCATAAAGATCTACGAAGTAGCTTTGCTAATAATGATGATGATAATGATTATGATCTACGAAGTAGCTTTGCTAATATTGATAAGGATAATGTTAATGATAAGGATAATGTCATTGATAATGATAATGATAATGATAATTTTATATATCAGGGAACCTGCTTCGCAGATCTATTTGATGAAAAATATCAAAGGAGTAAATCTAATAGGAATAGCAATAGTAATAGCATTAGTAATAGTCCTACTAATAATATCCGTGAAGCGGTTCAACAGAGTTGTTTTGCAAATTCACCGATATCTGTAAACATAAATGATGCTCTACATTCATGGTTAAATGATGATGATATAATTACTGAAGCCGCATTCCCAGATAACTTTAGATGTAAAATATCTGGTCCTAGTGAATTTGGTAAGACATTCTTATTGAAAAAACTAATTCTAGCTAGTATATACTTTGATAAGCTATACATCATCGGACCTACTGGTGATCAGTACCATGGTAAAGAAAGAATAAACCCAAAAGCAGATGTTGAATTTATTAAAGATATAAAAGATTTACCATCTCCTGATAAACTACCCAAAGACTTAAAGAAACTAATGATATTTGATGATGTTAGAGCCAAAGAACCAGTTATTAATGAATACTTTTGTAGAGGTAGACATAATAACTGTAATATGATATATCTTAATCAAAACCTGTTCTCTCTGGATAGGCAGAGTGTTAGAGAGAACTGTAATCTATTTATTTTATTTGAACAGAGAGGTAAAGTCCTCATATCAATATATCAAGATTTCTTTAATAATGTTGAACTTGGTTTTAATGATTTTGCTAATATATGTAATAAGGTATGGAAAGAGCCTTATAATTATATTGTCATTGATACAACTAAAAATAAAAATATTAATGGTAAACTAAGAATTAATTGGGATCGGAGAGTTTTGTAGTTTAGTTTGAGTATCAGGGAACCTGCTTCGCAGATAAGTCTAAGTCTAAGTATAAAAATAAGTCTAAACCAAATGTAAAGTAAAACTTAATACAGAGCCATTAAAGTCCATAGGTCTTCCATGCTCATCTTTAATATGAAATTCAATATATTCTATTCTATCTTTAGTTACATTTTGATATAAGATATTAGTTGGTATAATATTTATCAAGTAACCTGGTGGTTCAGTTAGATTAAAAGTATATAATAAATCTGTATCTTTACCATTATCTTTAGCTCCAGATATCACATTACAATGAATGTTAATAGTACTAAAACCCATAATATCAATAATTTTCTGAGATTTATATCTACCTTTTTTATAAATTATTTTTCTAAATCCTAGTAATGAGGCTAGTGAGTTTTCTATATCAAAGCTGAGTGCTCCTTGTTTTATTTCCATTAGACATTTCATCGTATTCTTATCGGGTTCTATTATAACATTACCATCAGTTTCTTCTTTTATTAATTCTGCTATATCAGTTAACTCATATGCTCCCGGTGTAATAGTTGAATATAGCAATGGGATTCCTTTAAAATTATGATTAAGTATAGATGTAATGTTTGCGCTTGAGGTAGAGATAGGGTTAAAGTTAGGGTCAGAGCTAAGAGCCCGAGGTAAAGCTTTATCATCTTCTATAACAGTACTAGCATATAATTGATTGTTCCTTCTATTCACATTAAAAACCGAATTATAAACAGATAATCAAAATAAACCTAATTTTGTTGTATTAAGTATGGGTTCACTAAAGTTAAACTTTTCTGTTGGTTTTATCATTCTAAAGTTAAGTGTATGCTCTTCTTTAGTTTTAGTTAAAGCTTCATGTATCTTTTGTAGTTCATATAATATCAAGTTGTCTGTCAATTTTTATCTAATAAAAATGGATTTTAATTTGGATACAACTTATAGTTATAATAATGATATACACAAAAGTAAGATTATAAAATATAAACCTAATAATCTGGCAACAATGAATACGGTTAATACTAACATTAATATCATACTCAATAGAGAAGAGAATCACTTAAATTTGCGTGATTCATATCTAGAGATAGAGTTTGTTGTATCAGATGATGCTGGTGGTGTATCTGCTAATGATGCTAATATTAGATTAGTTAATTATGGTATGATGGCATTGTTTAGTTCAATTAAGCTTGAAACTAGTGGTGGTAGGACTATTGAATATATAGATCATTGTCATCCTAATCTATTGATGTATAAGTTATTAACTAGTACTGGTGATGAATATGAGAGTGGTTTTGTTAGAAATCAGGGCAATAGAGATAGTCAACTTAAAGGTGACCATATTGCTGCACAACGAGGACATATGTATATGATGGTTAAGATGAGTGATCTATTTGGTTTCGTAAATGATTTAGAAAAGATTATATATGGTTTAGGATTTAAACTATTATTAAAAAGAAATAATAATGATAGAGCTCTATATAGAATTAATGCTAATCCTGGTGCAGTTGCCAACGATGGTAATATAGAAATTAGAGATATATCATGGTGTGTACCTAGTATTGATCCTAGTAATGATAATAGAATTATTGTACAAACGGGTTTAAGTAAAAAGAATAATGTAGAATTTAGTTATTATGAAAGACATTTTATAAGAATGTGCCCAATGCTACTAACTTCTTGTTTGATCTTGGTATGGAAAGTGGTATGGAAAGACCGCAATATATAATAGTTGGTTTTGAAAAATAATAATGTTAATGAACAAACTCATGATGCAAGTACATTTGATGTAATGAATGTTACTGAATGTTATTTTAAGATTGGTAGTGAGTTTTACCCCGAGGATAGAATGAATATTAATTATGGAACCAATAATTATAATGAGGCTTTTAAAGAGATTGTTAGCTTTAATAAAGATTATAATGGGCTACCACATAATATAAAACCATATACAAATCATAGAACATTCGAAAGTAATTATAGAATATATGTATTCGATACTAGGTATCAAAGGGATCATATAGGTCCACAACCAACACAACTTAATTTTAAATTTAGTGCTGCAGTTGCAGATGTTATATGTCATGCATTAGTATTAACTAGAAAGGTTATTAGTGTTAATAGTGATGGTAATAAGATGGTTGATATAATATCATAGATATAATTTAAGTCATAGATATAATTTAAGTCATAGATATAATTTAAGTCATAGATATAACTCTAGCGATAATTATTAATTTAGATATATCTAAAATTATAATTATCGCTAGAGTTATATCTAAAATTATAATTATCGCTAGAGTTATAACTCTAGCGATAATTATAATTTTAGATATAACTCTAGCGATAATTTATAATTATGGTATAATATAGTTATTGTTATAATTATATACATAACCATATACTTATACTTATACTTATAGCTAGTCAGCTCTAATTATTACTCTTGCTAATACCTAACTATTTCTTATTAGTATTAACAAAACCTTTAGCATAAATAATGTCTAATTTCTTTTTATTCTCTAGAGCCAAGCCTCTAGCTTCAATCTTAATCTTAGCCTTGGGCCTAACCTTAGGCTTGGGTTTAATAACAACAAAAGGATTATACTTTTTAACTTCCATTATTTTTTATATATAGAAATGAGTCTTTTAAATAAGTTCAAAACTAATTCATATTGTGTTGGAGGTAGACATTATAGTGGTACCGTTAATATAAGAGGAGCTATTACTTCAAAAGGTACTAAAATGTTAAAAGGTAATTGTGTTTTATGTAGAAGGAATAAATCAACGACAGTATCTGATGCAACAATAGAAGCAGAAGGACTTAAGATTTCTTTAAAAGTGTTGGTAAAGCTACGGTTAATTTTGGAAAGAAAGTTGCTAATAATCCAGTAAGGGAATTAGAAATAGCAAGTAAAATAGGAAGTGCAGCTGCATCTAGAAACCCTAAAGCAGCTCTAGCGGCTACACCCGATTTAATTAAATTTGCAACTACTGGTGAAGGTATAAAAGTAGTACAAAAAGGAAGAGGGTTATACTTAGGTACAAAGAAAAGATAATTATTTGATTATAATTATGATTATGATTATAATTATATCCATGATTATATCCATGATTATATTATGTTTATGATTATGATTATAGCTATGATTATGATTATATATTTATCGATAAATATTAATACTAATATTATTATTACTAAAAACATTGTTATTACTAAGCACTAATATCTTTAATCTAAAAAAATACTCAGCTTGTTTTTCTTGTTCTTCTTATAATCCTCATATAACTTAACAAATTCATTGTACTCATCATTATCTATTTTATTATCATTCATTGATTTAGTATATAGTTTATTAAACTTATCACTAAACTGTTTACTTAAAATATACATTTGTGAATACTTTATAATTTTATTTCTAATTTTAGTATTAATTGTTTTTGATAATGAACCACAAACAGTTGCTGTAGCAAAAGCTGTTGGTAGAGAATAAGCTAATCCTATACCTGTTAATGAAACTGATGTTGTTGTTGCAGTTGTTGCTATTGATGATAATACTGTTTCTGTTATCTCAGCTATGTTAATATAATTCTTATATCTACTTAACTTCTTATTATAGTTATTAGTTTCAGTTTCATGATGATTTCTAATATCTTATAATGTAAATATTGTTGTTAAATTTATTATTAGCTTGAATCTTTTCGTTTATGTATTGTTCATTAACGGTTGACAAGTTGGGATATAGTAATCTCTCACTCGGTGCTGTTGGATTGGTCATTGCTTTGCTTATTTTCATTAGTAAAAATTCTTTCTTTCATTATATCTTCTTGATTAAAACTATAATGCATCTCAAGTCTGTCCTTCTCTCTATTATCAAGTAACTTACTTTGTAAAAGTATATTAATTATATATTGTGCTATAACACCTCTAACAGATTTATTGTATTCTTTCATTTCTCTCAGACCGTTAGTAAACATTTCATTTAAGTGTATGTTAGTTATATTCTGATTAAACTTATTATTATCAAATTCTTGCTTTAATTGATTATATTTAGAGATAGTATATGCAGCAACTTTATTACAAAACTTAACAGTATTTCTGACTTCATTTGTTGATTCAATAAACTCATTAATTAGTTCTTCATTAACTTGTGTTTCATTTAGTTGTAATGTTTTAGTTGTAACTTTATCAAAGTCACCCTTTCTTAGTTCAGTTATGTTTCTACTTAAAATGTCTATTTTATTAGAAGAGGATAATAAGTTATTGTCACAATACTCTTTATTAACAACATCTTTTTCATCTCTAGGAGGATGAACATTTGTAATTTTATAGGTATCCTTCATATCAATGTCATCATTATCTTCTAGGAATAACCCACGAGCCTTACTTAGTGTTAAGTTGTTTCCATTCCCTATATGACGTTTCGCTTGGTTAAATCTATTTCTTGTCATTATTTATATTAACAAATATATTTAATGATTCCAAAACCTTATTATTAGATTCAAAATCAAACTCGGATTTCAATAGTTCCTGTTCATAATATTTACCTTCTATTATCTCTCCATTAATATCTTCTATTTTATATGTTGGTGGATGTGTTTTTAGAACTTCATTCACTTTAAACAATTCTCTATTCCAATTAGAAGTGTAACCTTTAGAGAAGATATTACGTTTATCTGCATTTCTAACATAATCACCAACTTCAAATTCCAGTGTTGTTTTGGTAGATTTAATCTGCGAAGCAGTTTCACTGATATAGTATTTAACTTTATCAGGATTATTAGAAGCGCCAACTGGTGTCATATTAATTGTTGAGTGAATGTTATTGTTATATGTTACAACAGCATCATTTAATATATTTACCCAATTACCATCTCCGTTGATGAACATTGGTCTATTTATTATGTGTAATATTGTTCTATTGAATCTCTCTATAAACACAGCCTTTAAATCACTATAAGTAGAATATAGCTCTATCCCTGAAGCGGCTTTGCCGGTTTCATATTCTTTAAGTAAAGATTTAAATGTTTTATTGTAAAACTCACTACCTCTATCTACCCATAACTTTTCTGGTTTTCGTCCTTCTGATAGGATTGTTTTAAAACCATTAGTTATAGATAAACCAGATTTATTCTTTAATGGAATAGCCCATGCATATTTTGTGAATATATCTATAACTGTTAATATAAACTTATAAATATTATTGTATTTACTTAGAGATGACTTATCAATTAAATCAACTGACCATGTTTCATCTTTATATAGTGGTATTATTCCTTGTCTTTCAAACTTTGTTATTTGAGGACTGAATACTTCTTTAGCTAGTTGTTGTTGTTTTTCTAACGTTTTATTTATGGACATAGTCATCTGCGAAGCAGGTTCCGTGATAGCTTCGCTCATTTACCATAATTAAAAACAAAATTATCTAGTTGGTTTTGATTAATAAAATTCATAGATAATAGTTGCTTAGATATATCTAGCATTTCATCATATAACCCACCATGACCAGCTTTTGTTTCTAGTATTAATAATTCTAGTCTTTCTACTAAATTATTTGGGTTGCCATTTAATCCCCTGCCAAATATATCATCTCTTACCTCCATTATACGTTTTATTGTTCTATATCTAGCTCTTTTCTTATCCCCTTTTCCTAAATCATATCTAATATCCTTTAAAAACCTTTGAATTTTGTTTTCATCTTCCTCAACCTTATCATCATATGTTACATTTGATTTAGTAAGAAAATCAGTAAATCCTTCTGAAAACTCATATACATTATCCCTAACTAAAAATGCACCCTGCTCTAGAGTTATATCAACACCATTCATTTTATATCTCCTACTAGGTAAATCTACGAGTTCTAATTTTAATTGAGGATTAGTTTGAGCCCCGATGTCATGAAGAAGTTTGGCTGTTTTTGTATCAACATAAACTGGTGCTATATCTTGAGTTTGCTTTATGGTCCCCTTTAACGTTTCACCAATCTGCGAAGCAGTTTCACCCATCTTGGAAGCAGTTTCATTAAACTGGGAACCAGCTTGCTCGATCTGCGAAGCAGTTTCACCAATGATCTTAGTTTGTTTATCTAACTCTTGATTTTGCCAATCTATTGCTCTTAATGTTTGTTCACTTAATGCTAGATTCTGTTCATTGTTTGCGTTTATCTGCGAAGCAGTTTCACTGATAGTTTTAGTTAAAGGATCAAATAACTCTTCTATTTCTCCATAATATTCTTGTTGTTTTAATTTATCTTCTAATCTATTCTTTCTGTTTTGTTTTTCTAGATGGTTTAAATTTATAAGTGTTTCTAGTTTAGTCATTTTATATGTATTGAAAAATTATAATAAGAGTAAAAAAATGGATAATGAAAACAGCTTCTCCCTTAATCTACTTAATCTATAACGATGTTTAGCTTGTAAAAGACGTTGTAATACTATAGATGAGTTTATTGATCATATTAAGGAACCAAATCATGATGATTTAATAATTTCAACTTGATCTAAATATGTAGATGGGGCTGGGAAGCTAATAAAATTTCTAGAAAATAATAAAAATATAATAGCTGGAGCTACACTATATAAGAAAACAATCATGGGAGACATTATGGAAAAATATATGGCTCAGATAATGATTTATAATATACTAACTACCAACCATATGGATGTAAAGAATGAATTAGGTCTATAATTATTTGTTATAAAAATTAGCAAAGCTCGTTATATAATATAATAGCAACTTCAATTAACTTTCTATCATCATTAATGGTTAGTTCTAGAATGTTATTAACCAGTAGGTCTTTGTCTCCATCTAATGATGCTTGGTGGATCATTTTTATTAAATCTCTTTTGAATAGATATAGATTCTCATCATGAGGATAGCTTTTAATATTATTTACATAAAATCTTTTATCATCAAATGTGTTTAGACTTATCTTACTTGTTTTTGTTGTTATGTTATCACCAACTTTTTGTATTCTACACTCATCTACTGTTCTCTGTGTATTATTCATTAATGCATCATAATAATCTATGTGCCTAGCATTATTATGCTTCTTTATTCCTTTTTCTTTAGTGTTTTTAGGATAATTTTTGAAGCCATATGTTTTGGGGGACAATGCTATAAATTCCTCAATAATCCTACTTCCCAGCTCGTGCTTAAACCTGCCGGGGACTTTATTATTAGTTTTTATAGGTATGTCTAGATTACTTAAGTCCATATGCTCATCACTAACTTTACCTTCACTATAACTTAATACGAAACTGTCTGTATCCATATAGTGAAGTGTTAGATCTTTGAGGGATGGTTGTAGAATATTATAGAATACATCATACATGTGTAATTTACTTAATTCTAAGATAGTAACACCTACATATACTGGAGAATCATATTCTATTTTTTTCTTTATATATTCTATTTGGCTATAATCTCTACATCTAGTTACATTCTTAAATGTTGGTTTTCTTACACTTTTCATTATCTTTTCTTCATCATGCAAAAACTTGCTTTGAAAGAAGTGTAGAGGATTCATGCACATTCTTCCATATAATGAGTTATTCATTAGTTTCCTTACATCCTTCTCTGCTTCAGTTTTAGCTGTTGCTCTTTTATTTGTATTGTTTTGTATATAATCGCTACATATATAATCTTGTTTAAATTTAATTACTCATGCATTTTTGTTACTTTTACCCCCATCTTAACATAGAACTTTAACATCCTATAATGAACCATATATTCTGTTTTGTTGTTTTGGTCTAAGATTAATTTCTCTGATCTGTGAAGCAGTTTCCCTGATCTTGCTTTACTTTTTTCTCTTTCTCTGCATCCCAATTCATTATCAATTATCTTTCTTTTATTAGGCATTAGTGCTAACTGTTCTGTTCTCTCTTTACATTCATTAGTATAATCAATATCACAAACTATATAGTAACCATGATCACTATCATCTGGAGTATTCAATATTACACATAGAGTAGTAGTAGTAATAAACTCAAAATCCTTATAAGGTAACTTTTGCATCATTGCATAACCATATAGGTTGTTTGCGTCTATGTACCATATATGTCTATTAATAACTTTATCATTAGTATCTGCGAAGCAGGTTCCCTGATTAGTATTAGTATTAGTACTAGTTTTAGTATTAGCATTAGTATTAGTATTATCATTAATATTAGCATTAGTATTAGTATTACTATCTGCGAAGCAGGTTCCCTGATTATTTATATATCTATCTCCCATTATTCCACATATACCACCTCTCTTTGCTCCAACAAAAACATCTAGCATTTGTTTATCTTGTAATGTACCTAATGTTACACCACTTGACATTAACCAACAATCAAAACTATAACCCGGGAGACTAACGTAATGTAGTGGGTTGAGCTTGAATTCTTTTATACTTAATTTAAAATATTCATTCATGCAATAGTCTAATATTTCCACATTCTGTAAATACTCTATAGTTAGATATTTTCCAGTTTTATGACTGTTTTCATTATTAAAGTTATCTACTTCTTCTTGTGTTGGTAATTTATTATGTAGTGAGGATTTGAAGTCTTCTATTTTTAGATTACCTATAAGATTATTATAGGAGTCTAAACCAAAGTATTCATATGGATATAATGTTTTAGTTTTACATCCGTATATCTTTGCCATTTGATATAGAGGCATAGCTAGGAAGTTATAACTATCTAAGAATTTGAGACAACCAATGCTAAACATCTTAGACTTACCAGCAGCTAGTGGTATGTTATCTACTTTTCTTTTATCATTATTCTGTTTAAAGAGTTCACTGTATAGTAGGTTGAAGTCATAGCCAGAGCCATTATGGAATATTACTGGAATGAAGATTTGTTGTTTGTATCTTAGATTACATATTTTACATGCAGGTCCTCTATATTTACCAGTTTCATGACAATGATTTCTTACTTTATTAATTCATGTTTTGCTGCAGATATGACAGGTGTTATTGGTTTCATGATATAATTTATCTTCTTCTGTGAATATCATCTTTTCATTATGTTTGAAATTATTCTCAGTTTCCATTTCTAACAGATCTCTAGCAAATCTTTTGATGCAGCCTAGACCGAAGTAGTGTTTGAAGTTACCTTGCCAGGTGTAACCCACAGCTATTGGAATATGTTCAGCTATTACATATTTTTAATCATTAGTTGAGACATCGATGAAACCGCTTCGTGGATCAACAATGCAACATTCTATATCAGCAGTTATATTTTTTATATTCTGACGTTTGTGTTCATTTACAAAAGTAATATGTTTTTTCTTAGGACAAACAATCTCTGGTTTGAATGAGTTGTTGCATTCGTGTTTATCATATTTAATTTGTGAGTTAAACCAATAGGTACACCTATCACAATAATAATATTTTATGTTATTTTTATATGGTCGTTCTAACAGGGTTTCTATATTTTTTATTAGGGCACAGTGTTCTATTTGACCATTACTCCAAACTAGTATTCTTACATCTTTTCTATCTTTTTTAAAATCATCCACTTGTTTAAACAATTCTATTTTACCATTACCACAAGGTGTATATACTCAAATATTAATATTATACAATTTCTGTTTTCTTATATAAGCAAAATCATCTTCATGTTGTTGTCTTGCTTCAATTAGTTTATCTACATATTTACTTTCTCGAGTTGCATGGTGTGGGGCGGGATGTAGCCAAGCAGTTATAGTTAGTTGTAAGCAATTGTATTTATAACTACGTATAATTAATATCGATTTAGAGTTTTTGAGATCTGGAGGTAAATCTATATAACTACCAATAGATGCTTTAGTTGGTTCAATGTTTAACTGAATACTTCTTATTCCAAGAAACTCAAAATCATAACCATAACCTTCATATATTTCCTTTTCGAAATCTAGCCACCGATTGAAGTCACCATATTCATATATTGCATTATTATTAATATAATCAGTATTGAAAAATATTTTAGTAGTTTTAACTTCTTCTTTGGTTCTCTTCTTATAATCACATTCAGCCGTGATCTTATATTTAAAATTCTTAACTTTACGAAACTGGTAACAGTTTTTAATTTCTTCTAAAGAGTAATTATTTGCTTCATCTATATCTTCAATGTAATTCCCACCTTTATCAGTAATATAAAATTCTCTCATGTTCTGACTTGAGTTTATATCGAAGTCTTCTGTGTGTTCTAGATAGATGCGATTGTGACTATATGAATGAGTAGTTAGAGCTACTTTACTTCTAAATTCTTCATGACATTCTTTACATTCATACTTAATTCTGGTGTAATATCCTCTTCAGTTTTAGTTTTAGGTTTGGTGGCTGGTTTAGTTTTAATAATATAATCATCTTCATCCAAATTATACACCCTCTCCGAGATTTCCTCTTCTTCAGACTCAAACATTTTCTCCAATAGTTCCTTATGATTGAGATCGTATGATTGATGCCTGTATAAAGCCTTCTTTGATTCAAAGGATAGATTACAGACATCGCAGAAGTTTATGACACTAGTATTAGTTGATTGAGACATGATGTATTTTTTTAGGGAAATAATCAAAAAATAATATTTCGAAAAATGAAAATGAAATGCAAAAAGTGTATAAATAAACCGTGGAAAGAATGTTGTAATAATTGTAAAGAATTAGAATATTCTTGTTATGTATGTAAAAATATGGTTAAGGTTAAAGATTATATAGAACATTTGGGATATCATTATTCTGATCCTGATCAATATCTAACGTGTAGTATCTGTAATGTTTATAAACATATATCATTATATAGATTTAGAAATAGGAAATGTAGACTATGTATTTATCTTCATAGATATAGATATGGTCACACTAGAAATCAATTCAGAGAGCATGTTTATAAGTATAATATTCAAGAAGACATAGAAAAAACTAATCACTGTGTTTCCACCGATCTCAGTGTTTTTGACTGTATACCCATCACAGTGTGTCCCATATACAGTCTCACAGCAGGGATCTGCGAAGCAGTTTCACTGATCATCCTTTTTAAGAACTGTGAATTTGGTTTTTTTTTATCTCGCTTAGTTTTATAGTATTTCATCAGAGTCGGGGGACGTTCACTGGAGTCAGTGAGGAAGGAACCCCAAACCTTCCGTTTGCTAAAACAACTTAACTAGACTCGATGATTTAACCACTACACCAAGTGAGACAGAAAGTTTTATTTTTAAATTGATTAAATATTGATTAGGGGATATATGAAAATTTTTATTATTTTAATATTTCTTTCAATTTTTGTTCAAGTTTTCTTTTTTGTTCAAGTTTTTTCGCAAGTTGGTTTTACGTGCTATTATCACGGTCTCTCCCAGTTATACTAGTACTGGGATACGTTCAATGGAGTCAGTGAGGAAGGAACCCGAACTATCCGTCTGATAATGGTTAATTACCAGCTTAACTCTGTACTAGTGGTTTGCACTAAGTGAGACAAGAAATGATAGATTTAAAATATAAAAGAAGTGAATTTAGAGCTAATATATAGTAGTGGATAAAACAAGGATTCCAACAAACAAGGATTCAACAAACAACTTTGGCCCGATTCGACATGCGCGATTAGCGTTAGGAGAAAGGGACAAATTTTACTGGTGGTTGAATCCCTTGTTTTATCCACTACTTATCACCATTAACACCTAGAGTTTAAAGATCAACCCTAACTTGTACAGCAAGCAAAAAGTTGAGACTAGCCGACTATAATCACTTATTTTATTTAACACCAGACTTCAAAACTATCAATAAAATCCCCTATTTATTTTTGCACGCAAACCTGTTTGATGTATTGCTTAATTTGCTCTACAGAATCATGATTGGTAAGTTCGTGCTGTTTAGTGTTCAGTTCATCAATCAGATCTACATATCTCTTTTTCAGTCTCTCTTTGTTCCTTCTCTTTCCACTCCTGGACCCCTGACTGTTGATAAGAGAGAGGGGACTGGTTGCCTGAGAAGAGGACACTTCGGATGCTTCATCCTGGCTGCTACTGCTGGACACTGATGAAGCCGGCATTTCATTTAAAAAACTGAAACTAAGATAGTAAAAAAAGGTGACTCAAAGGAAGTCTGTTACAGTTTTCTGAAAAATAGACGGATTTCCGTTGTTTTTTTTATCTTTTTGGTCAACTTGCAGCCTAACTTCAGCAAAGACAGAAAACATGTGCTTAATTAAATTTTAATCTCTATGGCGGCTTTACGCTTCAAGAAAATGTTTATTGGCTTCGAAATTACTAATTAAAAAAATGATTTTTGGTCATTTGCCCATTTTTCAGGTTCTTTTTTTCTGGTTTTGTCAAATTATCAATTTATTGAAAGTGCAAATTATTGCACTTATCACTTTATTGGTAATCAAATAGGAAAAAATTGAACTAATATTTTTTAAGGAATACATTATGGTTTTAACGGCTTCGACACCGTTTTCTAGAAGAAATTAATAAAAACTATTTTATTTTTTTCTTCAATTGTTTTTCTTCTTGTCGTTTGAAAATTTCTTAAAATAAAGAGGTCTCAGGGGTACGGACTCTTATTATGGCGGAAAAAAAGAGCCTATTTACTGATGTTAGTTGTTAGCTGATGTTTTCAAGATTCGAAAGAACTTTTACAAGAAATGTTCAAGAATGTTCAAATGTTTTTCAAGAAAATGTTTTTCAAGAAATTTTCAAGAAGAATTTTAAAATTTTTCATCTTCTGTTCTTTGTGCTGATTTGTTACCTGGTTTCATCAATCACAGGTCACATATCACAATTTTGCGTCGCAAGGAGACGCAATAGGAGATAACTATTTTTTAGTGAAATGATTAGTGTTTTAATAGCTTCGACAAGGGTTTTTCGCAAAAAAATGAAACTGTTTTTGATTTTTGTCTATATTTGAAGTTTTAAACGTATGGAAAATTCTGCTTTGTGGCAGTTATCAGTGGCTTCCTTGGGGGAATAAACAAACATGTTTAGATACTTCAATTTACAGCTGATAGATTTTCATGATTTTGACCCGTCTTAAAAAACCAAGTCACATATCACCTTTTTGTCATCGAAGGAAGGCACATTTGTAAAAAGCTAGTCTTTTTTAAACTAAATTTATGATTTTAATTGGCTTCGACACAGGTTCTTTCAAAAAAATTGAGTTTTTTCGTAAATGTATAACACATTTTGATTAATGACAGGTCTAGAGGGCTTCCGTTGGAGGAATGAAGGAACCTGTATAATGACTTGTCCCGATTGCTGATGGTTTTCATGACTTGCAAAAACAGTGTTTTCAATTTTCAATTATTTCTTAACTTTGAGTCTTCTGTTCTTTTTTCTTTTTTCGTTAATTACCTATTCTAGTTAAGTACAGGTAACACATCACATTGGCGTCGAAAATAGGCGCAGTTGAACATATCTAAAGTTTTCAGCAAATTGATTATGGTTATAATTATAACGTGTTTGACAACGGCTTTTCGAAATTTTTTCTTTGACATTTGTCTGTATTTGACGTCATTTTTGTTAACGTGTGACATTCTGTGATATATGAAAGATCTCAAGGGCTTCCTTCGGTGGATTGATTAAAACTGTTTAATAAATTCAAATTATTGCTGATTGAAGAAAAAAGTGTTTTTTAACTCTGCATCTTCTGTTCTTTTTTGCCTATTTGTTAACTAGAAACATCAATTATAGTTCACATATCACGTGGCTGGCATAAAGGAAGGCAAAATTTAACATATCTAAGTATTTAAGTTAATTAATTATGATCTTAATGGCTTCGAAATTGCTTTGATTTTCTTTGTTTTTGTCTGTATTTGACGTTCTTTTTGTAAACGTGGGACATATTCTGATCAGAAAGGGTCAATGGTTTCCTGTAGGGGAATAAACAAACTTTACTTCAATTTATAGCAAATCATTTTCATGACTTTAAATAAATTGTTTTCGAATAACATAAAACGTTATTTTTAACTTTGCCCTTTTCCTGTATACTTGTTACTTATTCTCAATAATGAGTAGTCACATATCACTTTATTGGCGTTCAAAAAACATACAATCAAACAATTATGCTTGGGGAATAGATTATGGTTCTAACGGCTCCGACACCGTTTTCTCGCTAAATTGATTAGAGTTTTTTTAATGAACTCCATAATGACAGCTCCCAATGTCTATTCTTATGGAGTTTTGTATGATCGTATTGCAAACGTATTTAAAAAATTTAGTTCATTAAGTTTTTTCATTACTTTGGAACTAACTGCTTTCAAAAAATATGAGCATAACTTTTATGTTACCCGCTTTTGTTTTTTGTCTACTTGTTACCGGGTCTCATTAAGCACTGGTTCCATATCTTTTCTAGTGAAGAACAATTAACTAGTTATTTTGTTTAGTTGAAGTTTTATCTGCGGCTATTTACACTTTGTTATTAAGTTTTTCTACAAGTAGACATCGAGTTTTGGATGTTAATGTTTGTGGTTATTTGATTTTGTTGTTCATTCTTGTATCGTATTCTTAATAATGGCGAATCTCCACGGCTTTCTAAAGCGGCAGTTTCTTAGTCCACCGAGTGATTTGAGTTAGACAATTTTTTATTCATACACCAGTTATTTTCAAGAACTACTTGAATATTTAAAAGTATTCTATCCCTTCATCATTTGGTAGACAATTAAGCCGAAAATGTGGATGAGCGTGGTCGAATCATTATGTGCAAACGCGCGTTAACGAGTCTAATTATTCTAATTGAGCCTTTCATACGGCTAAAATACCGTTCTATCTCACATTCTATCTTAATGTTCCGACATAAGGTACTGCAGGAAAGAACTCTGCTAAACCCGCTTTTAAATTGTCAACTTGACCCCAGAATATTTGTCCAAAAAAGACGTGAGTTTCGTTCATGAGTTTCAATAGAGTCCTTCCAGAGTAGAATATAATCAAAAAGGGCTCCTTGTTTTTTTCTTAAAAAAGTTTTTACAAAATAATTTAAAGAGGTTGAACGAAAGGCTTAAACGCAGTTAAATTCCCCATTCCGAAATCGACTCTACATTTTGAAGCAAAAAACTGTGTGAAAACCCTTCATAACAGCCTGGAATATTTACTCAGGATGATTCGAATTTCCATCTTGCAGACATGTGGTTTCGAGAAGCTGTAGGTTTTACCAAAAAACTTTCGGAAAAGTTCTCCAAAAAATAGTAAGATTGAAAATCTCATGTCTTAGGACCAAACTTATCACTTCAAAAAAAAAGTAACTAACAGATATCTTTATCAGATTTTGTTTGTTAAAAAAACTATTAAGTCTTCGTTTAAATAGCTACAAAATTGAAAATGAATGAGTCAAATGAGTTTCGACTCAAAGAATGTATGCTAAAGCAAGAGAAAAGAACAAGGCTAACACGGACCTATTGTAATTTGATTTCTCTTTGCAATGATTTTAGTTCTCTTTCTAACTGTGTCTTAGCTAATTTTTTGTTCCGATCTCATGTACTGGAGGAAAGAATTCTCTGTTGGCCTGGCTTTGTCATCTGACCCCCAAAATATTCATCCCAGAAAGATATGACTGTCATTCATGAGTTTCAAGAGCCATTGCACAGTAGAATAGAATATAAGCAAAAGGAGTTCCTCGGGTTTTAAGTCTTTCCCTAAAAAATTAGATAAAAAGATAAACGAAAGCCTGAAATGCAGTTCAATTCTCAATTGCTGGATCGACTCAACAACTTTAAGCAAAAAATATGTGAAAGCCCTTCCTAGCAGCGTAGAATAATTACTCACGTGTCGTTCGTATTTCGATTATTCCATATGTGGTTTAGAAAAGCTGTAGGTTTTACCAAAAATTTAAGGAAAATTTCTCCGAAAAATGAATACGATTGAAAATCCCATATCTTAGGACCAATTTTATCATTTCACTTTAAGCATATAACAGTTATCTCTATCAGATTTTGATTGTTTAAAAAATTACTTTAGCCCTGGTTAAATTAAATTTCCAAACCTACTATTTGTATACCTAATTAAGAATCATTTACAAAATAAAACGAGAGAACAAAAGGTATCGGAGGTATTCATTGAATGACCCTTCAATAAAACGCGGCTTGAATAAATTTTGGGAACTTAAGTGTCAAAAAATGGGATCTTTTGCTACAAACTTTGTAGAGCCATTTTTTTAAAAAAAAATTCACTACAAGAGCATGATTTTCTCGAAAAATTCTATCATTTCTTATGATCACATTACAGATTTAAAAATTTGATTTTGAAAAAATGAATTCCAACATTAATTCAAAAAAGTTTATAGTTCTTTAGGGCTTTTGAAACTTTGTAACCAATTTCGATCAACACTAATCCTTACAACAAATACTTTGCGCTAATTTTTTTCGACATTTTGCGATCTTTTGATTATAGGCTCTCAGTGAAGAAATAATTGAATGTCAAGACTTTGCTGAGAATACAATTCTCCTATTCCTTTTCTTAAATATTGTTCAATGTTTGACCCAAGAAAAACCTTTCAATATTTTTTGCGAATCAATGCTGCTGAAAATTTAGTTGGGTAGGGCAGGTTTAAATTTTTATTGCTTTGCTCCTAGAAGGAAATGTCCAAACCAATTAAGCACAAAAAAATACTTTATCGAAAATATATTTCATTTCCATTAAACGAAAATTCCCTTTATGCGATTACGTCTGTTTAGCATATTCAACACGAATATCCAATCCGTAAGTTTGACAAAAAACGGTATCCCCGTTTTAGCCTGTCGATCTGCTTTGAGAACATCAAAAACAGTTTCTCCTTGTAGAGAACTTTTCAGTTAAGAATTTTTATTTCATTATTTTTAAATTGTTTTCTTCGTGCAGCCGATGGAAAAGCTATCGAGACACAGTCTTATTGTGGTTCTGAAAGTCCCAGAAAGTCAGACAATCTGGATTTCGTCTCAGAAAAATTCAGAAATTTTCTTTTCGAGCACTATTCGCTAACTATTCGGTCAAAAAATATGCGGTTTCGATTAATTGGAAAAATTTTCAACACATTACACCAGAGGCTCTTTGTTTTCCCCAACTTCAGAAAAAACAAAACCCTTAGAAAAAAATCAGCATCCTTTCCATTTATGTTCTTTCTGGTTTGTACTGCTCCCCATGCCTTTTATTGGAAAACGTAGAGCCAAAAGTAAACTTTCCAAAAAATGCTGAAAAGGACCCCGTAGAGCGAAAAGTAATTTTTCTGAAAAATGCTAGCGAAGGACCCCTAGGAGGCGAAGGAACCCGAAGAAACGAAAGTAAACTTTGTGAAAAACGGCAGTGAAGGACCCCGTAGAGCCAAATGTAAATTTTGTGTGAAAAATGCTAGTGAAGGACCCCGAAGAGACAACGTAAATTTTTAAAAAATGCTAGTGGAGGACCCTGTAGAGTCATAAGTAAATTTTGTGAAAGAACCTCGAAGAGCGGCAGGTAAATTTTGCTAAACTGCTAGTGAAGGACCCCAAAGAGCCGAAAATAAACTTTGAGAAAACGCTAGTGAAGGACCCCGTACAGCCGATACTAAATTTGCTGGAAAATGCTAGTGAAAGACCCCGTCGAGTAAAAACCATTTGTTCTAAAATGCTAGTGAAGGACCCCGAAGAGACAAATAAACTTTGTGAAAAAATAGTGAAGTGCCCCAAAGAGATGAAAGTAAATTTTGTGAAAAAGCCTTGTGAAGGACCCCGTTGAGCCAAATAAATTTTGTGAAAAAAGCTAGTGAAGGATTCCGTAGAGCCGAAAGCAAATTTTCTTAAAAATGCTAGTGAAGGACCCCGTAGGGCCAAGTAAATCAAAAAAGCCAGGGAAGGACACAGTAGAGCCAAAAATTTTGTGAAAAAGGCTAATGAAGGACCCCGAAGAGATGAATGTAAATTTTTTGAAAAATTGTAGTGAACGACCCAGCAGACCCAAAACTAAATTTTTGGGAAAATGCTAGTGAAGGACCCCGTAAAGCCAAAAGTAAACTTTCTTTTAAATGCTAGTGAAGGACCCCGAAGAGACGAAAGTAAATTTTGTGAAAATGCTTGTGAAGGACCCCGCAGAGCCAACGAGAATTAGTGAAAAATGCTAGTGAAGGTACCGCAGAGCCGAAAGAAAGCTTTGTGAAAAACGCTAGTGAAGGACACCGTAGAGTCAAAAGTAAATTTTGTGAAGAATGCTATTGAAGGACCCCGAAGAAACGAAAAAAAATTTTGTGAAAAATGCTTGTGAAGGACCCCGTAGAGCCGAAAGTAAGTTTTGTGAAAAATGCTAGTGAAGGACACCGTAGAGTCAAAAGTAAATTTTGTGAAGAATGCTATTGAAGGACCCCGAAGAAACGAAAAAAAATTTTGTGAAAAATGCTTGTGAAGGACCGCGTAAAGCCAAGTAAATTTTGTGAAAAATGCTAGTGAAGGACCCCGTAGAGTCGAAAGTAAATTTTGTGAAAAATTTTAGTGAAAGATCCCGTAGATTCAAAACAAAATTTTCTGGAAAAAGCTAGTGAAGGACCCCGTAGAGCCGAAAGTAAATTTTGTGAAAAATTCTAGTGAAAGATCCCGTAGAGTCAAAACTAAATTTTCTGGAAAATGCTAGTGAAGGACCCCGTAGAGCCGAAAGTAAATTTTGTGAAAAATTCTAGTGAAAGACCTCGTAGAGTCGAAACTAAATTTATTGGAAAATGCTAGGTAAGGACCCCGTAGAGCCCAAAATAAATTTTGTGAAAAAGGCTAATGAAGGACCCCGAAGAGATGAAGTAAATTTTGTGAAAACTGTAGTGAAAGACCCAGCAGACCCGAAACTAAATTTTTGAGAAAATGCTAGTGAAGGACCCCTTAAAGCCAAAAGTAAACGTTCTTTAAAATGCTAGTGAAGGACCCCGTAGAGCCGAAAGTAAGTTTTGTGAGAAATGCTAAAGAAGGACAACGTAGAGTCAAAAGTAAAATTTGTGAAAAACGCTAGTGAAGGACCCCGTAGAGCCGAAAGTAAATTTTCTTAAAAATGCTAGTGAAGGACCCCGTAGGGCCAAGTAAATCGAAAAAGCCAGGGAAGGACACAGTAGAGCCAAAAATTTTGTGAAAAAGGCTAATGAAGGACCCCGAAGAGATGAATGTAAATTTTGTGAAAAATTGTAGTGAACGACCCAGCAGACCCAAAACTAAACTTTTGGGAAAATGCTAGTGAAGGACCCCGTAAAGCCAAAAGTAAACTTTCTTTTAAATGCTAGTGAAGGACCCCGAAGAGACGAAAGTAAATTTTGTGAAAATGCTTGTGAAGGACCCCGCAGAGCCAACGAGAATTAGTGAAAAATGCTAGTGAAGGTACCGCAGAGCCGAAAGAAAGTTTTGTGAAAAACGCTAGTGAAGGACACCGTAGAGTCAAAAGTAAATTTTGCGAAGAATGCTTTTGAAGGACCCCGAAGAAACGAAAGTAAATTTTGTGAAAAATGCTTTGAAGGACCGCGTAAAGCCAAGTAAATTTTGTGAAAAATGCTAGTGAAGGACCCCGTAGAGCTGAAGGTAAGTTTTGTAAAAAGAAAATGCTAGTGAAGGACCCCGTAGAGTCGAAAGTAAATTTTGTGAAAAATTCTAGTGAAAGATCCCGTAGAGTCAAAACTAAATTTTCTGGAAAAAGCTAGTGAAGGATCCCGTAGAGCCGAAAGTAAATTTTGTGAAAAATTCTAGTGAAAGATCCCGAAGAGTCAAAACCAAATTTTCTGGAAAAAGCTAGTGAAGAACCCCGTAGAGCTGAAAGTAAATTTTGTAAAAAATTCTAGTGAAAGACCCCGTAGAGTCGAAACTAAATTTATTGGAAAATGCTAGGTAAGGACCCCGTAGAGCCCAAAATAAATATTGTGAAAAAGGCTAATGAAGGACCCCGAAGAGATGAAGTAAATTTTGTGAAAACTGTAGTGAACGACCCAGCAGACCCGAAACTAAATTTTTGAGAAAATGCTAATGAAGGACCCCGTAAAGTCAAAAGTAAACGTTCTTTAAAACGCTAGTGAGGGACCCCGAAGAGACGAAAGTAAATTGTGGAAAATGCTTGTGAAGGACCCCGTAGAGCCAAGTCAATTTTGTGAAAAATGCTAGTGAAGGACCCCGTATAGTCGAAAGTAAATTTTGTGAAAAATTCTAGTGAAAGATCCCGTAGAGTCAAACTAAATTTTCTTGAAAATGCTAGTGAATGACCCCATAGAGCCGAAAGTAAATTTTGTGAAAAATTCTAGTGAAAGACCCCGTAGAGTCGAAACAAAATTTATTGGAAAATGCTAGGTAAGGACCCCGTAGAGCCCAAAATAAATTTTGTGAAAAAGGCTAATGAAGGACCCCGAAGAGATGAAGTAAATTTTGTGAAAACTGTAGTGAACGACCCAGCAGACCCGAACCTAAATTTTTGAGAAAATGCTAGTGAAGGACCCCGTAAAGCCAAAAGTAAACGTTCTTTAAAATGCTAGTGAAGGACCCCGTAGAGCCGAATGTAAGTTTTGTGAGAAATGCTAAAGAAGGACACCGTAGAGTCAAAAGTAAAATTTGTGAAAAACGCTAGTGAAGGACCCCGTAGAGCCGAAAGTAAATTTTCTTTAAAATGCTAGTGAAGGACCCCGTAGGGCCAAGTAAATCGAAAAAGCCAGGGAAGGACACAGTAGAGCCAAAAATTTTGTGAAAAAGGCTAATGAAGGACCCCGAAGAGATGAATGTAAATTTTGTGAAAAATTGTAGTGAACGACCCAGCAGACCCAAAACTAAACTTTTGGGAAAATGCTAGTGAAGGACCCCGTAAAGCCAAAAGTAAACTTTCTTTTAAATGCTAGTGAAGGACCCCGAAGAGACGAAAGTAAATTTTGTGAAAATGCTTGTGAAGGACCCCGCAGAGCCAACGAGAATTAGTGAAAAATGCTAGTGAAGGTACCGCAGAGCCGAAAGAAAGTTTTGTGAAAAACGCTAGTGAAGGACACCGTAGAGTCAAAAGTAAATTTTGCGAAGAATGCTTTTGAAGGACCCCGAAGAAACGAAAGTAAATTTTGTGAAAAATGCTTGTGAAGGACCGCGTAAAGCCAAGTAAATTTTGTGAAAAATGCTAGTGAAGGACCCCGTAGAGCTGAAGGTAAGTTTAGTAAAAAGAAAATGCTAGTGAAGGACCCCGTAGAGTCGAAAGTAAATTTTGTGAAAAATTCTAGTGAAAGATCCCGTAGACTCAAAACTAAATTTCTGGAAAAAGCTAGTGAAGGATCCCGTAGAGCCGAAAGTAAATTTTGTGAAAAATTCTAGTGAAAGATCCCGAAGAGTCAAAACCAAATTTTCTGGAAAAAACTAGTGAAGAACCCCGTAGAGCTGAAAGTAAATTTTGTAAAAAATTCTAGTGAAAGACCCCGTAGAGTCGAAACTAAATTTATTGGAAAATGCTAGGTAAGGACCCCGCAGAGCCCAAAATAAATTTTGTGAAAAAGGCTAATGAAGGACCCCGAAGAGATGAAGTAAATTTTGTGAAAACTGTAGTGAACGACCCAGCAGACCCGAAACTAAATTTTTGAGAAAATGCTAATGAAGGACCCCGTAAAGCCAAAAGTAAACGTTCTTTAAAATGCTAGTGAAGGACCCCGAAGAGACGAAAGTAAATTGTGGAAAATGCTTGTGAAGGACCCCGTAGAGCCAAGTCAATTTTGTGAAAAATGCTAGTGAAGGACCCCGTATAGTCGAAAGTAAATTTTGTGAAAAATTCTAGTGAAAGATCCCGTAGAGTCAAACTAAATTTTCTGGAAAATGCTAGTGAATGACCCCATAGAGACGAAAGTTAATTTTGTGAAAAATTCTAGTGAAAGACCCCGTAGAGTCGAAACTAAATTTTCAGGAAAATGCTAATGAAGGACCCCGTAGAGCCGAAAATAAATTTTGTGAAAAAGGCTAATGAAGGACCCCGAAGAGATGAAAATAAATTTTGTAAAAAATTGTAGTGAACGACCCAGCAGACCCAAAACTAATTTTTTGGGAAAATGCTAGTGAAGGACCCCGTAAAGCCAAAAGTGAACGTTCTTTAAAATGCTAGTGAAGGACCCCGAAGAGACGAAAGTGAATTTTAGGGAAAATGCTTGTGAAGGACCCCGTAGAGCCAAGTCAATTTTGTGAAAAATGCTAGTGAAGGACCCCGTAGAGCCGAACGTAAGTTTTGTTAAAAATGCTAGTGAAGGACACCGTAGAGTCAAAAGTAAATTTTGTGAAGAATGCTATTGAAGGACCCCGAAGAAACGAAAGTAAATTTTGTGAAAAATGCTTCTGAAGGACCCCGTAGAGCCAAGTAAATTTTGTGAAAAATGATAGTGAAGGACCCCGTAGAGCTGAAAGTAAGTTTTGTGAAAAAAGCTAGTGAAGGACCCCGTAGAGCCGAAAGCAAATTTTGCGAAAAATTCTAGTGAAAGATCCCGTAGAGTCAAACTAAATTTTCTGGAAAATGCTAGTGAATGACCCCATAGAGACGAAAGTTAATTTTGTGAAAAATTCTAGTGAAAGACCCCGTAGAGTCGAAACTAAATTTTCAGGAAAATGCTAATGAAGGACCCCGTAAAACCAAAAGTGAACGTTCTTTAAAATGCTAGTGAAGGACCCCGAAGAGACGAAAGTAAATTTTAGGGAAAATGCTTGTGAAGGACCCCGTAGAGCCAAGTCAATTTTGTGAAAAATGCTAGTGAAGGACCCCGTAGAGCCGAACGTAAGTTTTGTTAAAAATGCTAGTGAAGGACACCGTAGAGTCAAAAGTAAATTTTGTGAAGAATGCTATTGAAGGACCCCGAAGAAACGAAAGTAAATTTTGTGAAAAATGCTTCTGAAGGACCCCGTAGAGCCAAGTAAATTTTGTGAAAAATGATACTGAAGGACCCCGTAGAGCTGAAAGTAAGTTTTGTGAAAAAAGCTAGTGAAGGACCCCGTAGAGCCGAAAGCAAATTTTGTGAAAAATTCTAGTGAAAGATCCCGTAGAGTCAAACTAAATTTTCTGGAAAATGCTAGTGAATGACCCCATAGAGACGAAAGTTAATTTTGTGAAAAATTCTAGTGAAAGACCCCGTAGAGTCGAAACTAAATTTTCAGGAAAATGCTAATGAAGGACCCCGTAGAGCCGAAAATAAATTTTGTGGAAAAGGCTAATGAAGGACCCCGAAGAGATGAAAGTAAATTTTGTAAAAAATTGTAGTGAACGACCCAGCAGACCCAAAACTAATTTTTTGGGAAAATGCTAGTGAAGGACCCCGTAAAGCCAAAAGTGAACGTTCTTTAAAATGCTAGTGAAGGACCCCGAAGAGACGAAAGTAAACTTTAGGGAAAATGCTTGTGAAGGACCCAGTAGAGCCAAGTCAATTTTGTGAAAAATGCTAGTGAAGGACCCCGTAGAGCCGAACGTAAGTTTTATTAAAAATGCTAGTGAAGGACACCGTAGAGTCAAAAGTAAATTTTGTGAAGAATGCTATTGAAGGACCCCGAAGAAACGAAAGTAAATTTTGTGAAAAATGCTTCTGAAGGACCCCGTAGAGCCAAGTAAATTTTGTGAAAAATGATAGTGAAGGACCCCGTAGAGCTGAAAGTAAGTTTTGTGAAAAAAGCTAGTGAAGGACCTCGTCGAGCCGAAAGCAAATTTTGTGAAAAATTCTAGTGAAAGACCCCGTAGAGTCAAAACTAAATTTTCTGGAAAATGCTAATGAAGGACCCCGTAGAGCCGAAAATAAATTTTGTGAAAAACGCTAGTGAAGGACTCCGAAGAGACGAAAGTAAATTTTATGGAAAAAGCTTGTGAAGGACCCCGTAGAGCCAAGTCAATTTTGTGAAAAATGCTAGTGAAGGACCCCGTAGAGCCGAAAGTAAGTTTTGTGAAAAATGCTAGTGAAGGACACCGTAGAGTCAAAAGTAAATTTTGTGAAGAATGCTATTGAAGGAACCCGAAGAAACGAAAGTAAATTTTGTGAAAAATGCTTCTGAAGGACCCCGTAGAGCCAAGTAAATTTTGTGAAAAATGATAGTGAAGGACCCCGTAGAGCTGAAAGTAGGTTTTGTGAAAAATGCTAGTGAAGGACCCCGTAGAGCCGAAAGCAAATTTTGTGAAAAATTCTAGTGAAAGACCCCGTAGAGTCAAAACTAAGTTTTCTGGAAAATGCTAATGAAGTACCCCGTAGAGCCGAAAATAAATTTTGTGAAAAAGGCTAATGAAGGACCCCGAAGAGATGAAAGTAAATTTTGTGAAAAATTGTAGTGAACGACCCAGCAGACCCAAAACTAAATTTTTGGGAAAATGCTAGTGAAGGACCCCGTAAAGCCAAAAATTAACGTTCTTTAAAATGCTAGTGAAGGACCCCGAAGAGACAAAAGTAAATTTTATGGAAAATGCTTGTGAAGGACCCCGTAGAGCCAAGTCAACTTTGTGAAAAATGCTAGTGAAGGACCCCGTAGAGCCGAAAGTAAATTTTGTGAAAAAGGCTAATGAAGGACCCCGAAGAGATGAAAGTAAATTTTGTGAAAAATTGTAGTGAACGACCCAGCAGACCCAAAACTAAACTTTTGGGAAAATGCTAGTGAAGGACCCCGTAGAGCCGAAAGCAAATTTTGTGAAAAATTCTAGTGAAAGACCCCGTAGAGTCAAAACTAAATTTTCTGGAAAATGCTAATGAAGTACCCCGTAGAGCCCAAAATAAATTTTGTGAAAAAGGCTAATGAAGGACCCCGAAGAGATGAAGTAAATTTTGTGAAAAATTGTAGTGAACGACCCAGCAGACCCAAAACTAAATTTTTGGGAAAATGCTAGTGAAGGACCCCGTAAAACCAAAAGTGAACGTTCTTTAAAATGCTAGTGAAGGACCCCGAAGAGACGAAAGTAAATTTTAGGGAAAATGCTTGTGAAGGACCCCGTAGAGCCAAGTCAATTTTGTGAAAAATGCTAGTGAAGGACCCCGTAGAGCCGAACGTAAGTTTTGTTAAAAATGCTAGTGAAGGACACCGTAGAGCCAAAAGTAAATTTTGTGAAGAATGCTATTGAAGGACCCCGAAGAAACGAAAGTAAATTTTGTGAAAAATGCTTCTGAAGGACCCCGTAGAGCCAAGTAAATTTTGTGAAAAATGAAAGTGAAGGACCCCGTAGAGCTGAAAGTAAGTTTTGTGAAAAAAGCTAGTGAAGGACCTCGTAGAGCCGAAAGCAAATTTTGTGAAAATTCTAGTGAAAGACCCCGTAGAGTCAAAACTAAAT
Source organism: Convolutriloba macropyga (assembly GCF_964194025.1). Classification (NCBI taxonomy): domain Eukaryota; kingdom Metazoa; phylum Xenacoelomorpha; order Acoela; family Convolutidae; genus Convolutriloba; species Convolutriloba macropyga. Next base: position 16,124,502 of record NC_134481.1, read on the forward strand.
TTTCTGGAAAATGCTAATGAAGGACCCCGTAGAGCCGAAAATAAATTTTGTGAAAAACGCCAGTGAAGGACTCCGAAGAGACGAAAGTAAATTTTATGGAAAAAGCTTGTGAAGGACCCCGTAGAGCCAAGTCAATTTTGTGAAAAATGCTAGTGAAGGACCCCGTAGAGCCGAAAGTAAGTTTTGTGAAAAATGCTAGTGAAGGACACCGTAGAGTCAAAAGTAAATTTTGTGAAGAATGCTATTGAAGGAACCCGAAGAAACGAAAGTAAATTTTGTGAAAAATGCTTCTGAAGGACCCCGTAGAGCCAAGTAAATTTTGTGAAAAATGATAGTGAAGGACCCCGTAGAGCTGAAAGTAAGTTTTGTGAAAAATGCTAGTGAAGGACCCCGTAGAGCCGAAAGCAAATTTTGTGAAAAATTCTAGTGAAAGACCCCGTAGAGTCAAAACTAAATTTTCTGGAAAATGCTAATGAAGTACCCCGTAGAGCCGAAAATAAATTTTGTGAAAAAGGCTAATGAAGGACCCCGAAGAGATGAAAGTAAATTTTGTGAAAAATTGTAGTGAACGACCCAGCAGACCCAAAACTAAATTTTTGGGAAAATGCTAGTGAAGGACCCCGTGAAGCCAAAAATTAACGTTCTTTAAAATGCTAGTGAAGGACCCCGAAGAGACGAAAGTAAAATTTATGGAAAATGCTAGTGAAGGACCCCGTAGAGCCGAAAGCAAATTTTGTGAAAAATTCTAGTGAAAGACCCCGTAGAGTCAAAACTAAATTTTCTGGAAAATGCTAATGAAGTACCCCGTAGAGCCGAAAATAAATTTTGTGAAAAAGGCTAATGAAGGACCCCGAAGAGATGAAAGTAAATTTTGTGAAAAATTGTAGTGAACGACCCAGCAGACCCAAAACTAAACTTTTGGGAAAATGCTAGTGAAGGACCCCGTAGAGCCGAAAGCAAATTTTGTGAAAAATTCTAGTGAAAGACCCCGTAGAGTCAAAACTAAATTTTCTGGAAAATGCTAATGAAGTACCCCGTAGAGCCGAAAATAAATTTTGTGAAAAAGGCTAATGAAGGACCCCGAAGAGATGAAAGTAAATTTTGTGAAAAATTGTAGTGAACGACCCAGCAGACCCAAAACTAAATTTTTGGGAAAATGCTAGTGAAGGACCCCGTAAAGCCAAAAATTAACGTTCTTTAAAATGCTAGTGAAGGACCCCGAAGAGACAAAAGTAAATTTTATGGAAAATGCTTGTGAAGGACCCCGTAGAGCCAAGTCAACTTTGCGAAAAATGCTAGTGAAGGACCCCGTAGAGCCGAAAGTAAATTTTGTGAAAAATTCTTGTGAAAGACCCCGTAGAGTCGAAACTAAATTTTCTGGAAAATGCTAATGAAGGACCCCATAGAGCCGAAAATAAATTTTGCGGAAAAGGCTAATGAAGGACCCCGAAGAGATGAAGTAAATTTTGGGAAAAATTGTAGTGAACGACCCAGCAGACCCAAAACTAAATTTTTGGGAAAATGCTAGTGAAGGACCCCGTAAAGCCAAAAGTAAACGTTCTTTAAAATGCTAGTGAAGGACCCCGAAGAGGCGAAAGTAAATTTTGTGGAAAATTCTTGTGAAGGACCCCGTAGAGCCAAGTCAATTTTGTGAAAAATGCTAGTGAAGGACACCGTAGAGTCAAAAGTAAATTTTGCGAAGAATGCTTTTGAAGGACCCCGAAGAAACCAAAGTAAATTTTGTGAAAAATGCTTGTGAAGGACCGCGTAAAGCCCAGTAAATTTTGTGAAAAACACTTGTGAAGGACCCCGTAGAGCTGAAGGTAACTTTTGAAAAAAAATGCTAGTGAAGGACCCCGTAGAGCCAAAAGTAAATTTTGTGAAAAATTCTAGTGAAAGACCCCGTAGAGTCGAAACTAAATTTTCTGGAAAATGCTAATTAAGGACCCCATAGAGCCGAAAATAAATTGTGAAAAAGGCTAATGAAGGACCCCGAAGAGATGAAAGTAAATTTTATGGAAAATGCTTGTGAAGGACCCCGTAGAGCCGAAAGTAAGTTTTGTGAAAAATGCTAGTGAAGGACACCGTAGAGTCAAAAGTAAATTTTGTGAAGAATGCTATTGAAGGACCCCGAAGAAACGAAAGTAAATTTTGTGAAAAATGCTTGTGAAGGACCCCGTAGAGCCAAGTAAATTTTGTGAAAAATGCTAGTGAAGGACCCCGTAGAGCCGAAAGTAAATTTTGTGAAAAATTCTAGTGAAAGACCCCGTAGAGTCGAAACTAAATTTTCTGGAAAATGCTAATGAAGGACCCCATAGAGCCGAAAATAAATTTTGCGGAAAAGGCTAATGAAGGACCCCGAAGAGATGAAGTAAATTTTGTGAAAAATTGTAGTGAACGACCCAGCAGACCCGAAACTAAATTTTTGGGAAAATGATAGTGAAGGACCCCGTAAAGCCAAAAGTAAACGTTCTTTAAAATGCTAGTGAAGGACCCGAAGAGACGAAAGTGAATTTTGTGGAAAATTCTTGTGAAGGACCCCGTAGAGCCAAGTCAATTTTGCGAAAAATGCTAGTGAAGGACACCGTAGAGTCAAAAGTAAATTTTGCGAAGAATGCTTTTGAAGGACCCCGAAGAAACGAAAATAAATTTTGTGAAAAATGCTTGTGAAGGACCGCGTAAAACCAAGTAAATTTTGTGAAAAATACTAGTGAAGGACCCCGTAGAGCTGAAGGTAAGTTTTGAAAAAAAATGCTAGTGAAGGGCCCCGTAGAGTCGAAAGTAAATTTTGTGAAAAATTCTAGTGAAAGATCCCGTACAGTCAAAACTAAATTTTCTGGAAACTGCTAATGAAGGACCACGTAGAGCCGAAAATAAATTTTGTGAAAAAGGCTAATGAAGGACCCCGAAGAGATAAAAGTAAATTTTGTAAAAAATTGTAGTGAACGACCCAGCAGACCCAAAACTAAATTTTTGGGAAAATGCTAGTGAAGGACCCCGTAAAGCCAAAAGTAAACGTTCTTTAAATTGCTAGTGAAGGACCCCGAAGAGACGAAAGTAAATTTTATGGAAAATGCTTGTGAAGGACCCCGTAGAGCCAAGTCAATTTTGTGAAAAATGCTAGTGAAGGACCCCGTAGAGCTGAAAGCAAGTTTTGTGAAAAATGCTAGTGAAGGACCCCGTAGAGTGGAAACTAAATTTTCTGGAAAAAGCTAGTGAAGGACCCCGTAGAGCCGAAAGTAAATTTTGTGAAAAATTCAAGTGAAAGACCCCGTAGAGTCGAAACTAAATTTTCCGGAAAATGCTAATGAAGGACCCCATAGAGCCGAAAATAAATTGTGAAAAAGGCTAATGAAGGACCCCGAAGAGATGAAAGTAAATTTTGTGAAAAATTGTAGTGAACGACCCAGCAGACCCAAAACTAAATTTTTGGGAAAATGCTAGTGAAGGACCCCGTAAAGCCAAAAGTAAACGTTCTTTAAAATGCTAGTGGAGGACCCCGAAGAGACAAAAGTAAATTTTATGGAAAATGCTTGTGAAGGACCCCGTAGAGCCAAGTCAATTTTGTGAAAAATGCTAGTGAATGACCCCGTAGAGCCGAAAGTAAGTTTTGTGAAAAATGCTAGTGAAGGACACCGTAGAGTCAAAAGTAAATTTTGTGAAGAATGCTATTGAAGGACCCCGAAGAAACGAAAAAAAATTTTGTGAAAAATGCTTGTGAAGGACACCGTAGAGCCAAGTAAATTTTGTGAAAAATGCTAGTGAAGGACCCCGTAGAGCTGAAAGTAAGTTTTGTGAAAAATGCTAAAGAAGGACCCCGTAGAGTCGAAACTAAATTTTCTGAAAAATACTAGAGAAGGACCCCGTAGAGCCGAAAGTAAATTTTGTGAAAATTTCTAGTGAAAGACCCCGTTGAGACAAAACCAAATTTTCTGAAAAATGCTAATGAAGCACCCCGTGGAGCCAAAAGTAAAATAACTTTGTGAAAAATGAGACATGGTTGTGAGAAACATAATCAAAGGTCTATCCGTGGTCCAACTCTTATTCATCAGATAAAAGACCAAATTTGATAGATCAATTTGACTTTGTTGTCATTTATAAAACATCTAACACTATACTAAACATCAATGTGCAAAGTGTCAACCATACCATTTGAGGCATCGACATTGCATTTTGACATAACAGGACATACTTTTAATGCATTGCACAATATAAATAACCAGCTTCAATGAAGGAAACCAATTACTAAAATTGATTGTGTTTAGTTCTGAATGGTCTTTAAACAAACAGGTCTTCACTCATACTATTAAAAATTTGTTGAGGTTATATAGAAGAAACATATGTAGATTGTTGTTTGAACTCAAAAAAATCAAGTTAGAGTCTATTGGACACTCGTTGAGAAGTTCGAAAGCCTATTGCTTTAACTTTGACGCATCGTTTATCCTCCGAAACCGTACAATGTTCGCCCCTGTCTCTTCAAAGCATATACAATGTCCATAGCTGTGACCGTCTTTCGTTTTGCGTGCTCAGTATACGTCACTGCATCACGAATCACACCTTCTAGAAAGTTCTTCAATACACCCCGCGTTTCTTCGTATATCAGACCACTGATTCTTTTCACACCTCCTCTTCTCGCCAAACGACGAATGGCGGGTTTGGTGATTCCTTGGATGTTATCTCTCAGGATTTTTCGGTGACGTTTGGCACCTCCTTTTCCAAGACCCTTTCCACCTTTTCCGCGTCCAGACATTTTTGAGTATGCAGTCGTATGAGTAAAATCAACAATGTACTCGACAGTTATATCTGTAAATAATCATGTATACTTAAGATTAAATCGAATCCAAATCTAGAGAGATTTCTAGTTAAAATCTCAGCCCCCCTGGCTCATTGCCATCATACAAAGTTTGTAGTTCTTTATTTTAAATACTATGTAATGTGGAAAACTAACAACGGCACCTCAGGAGGGGTCAAAACAGCAAAACACGCACTTTACCCGTCTGAAAGGTTATCAATTATTAATATCATTAATACTGCTTGTAATAAAAATGACTCGAAGACCGGTTGAAAACGACAGACCAACAAACATAAATTCCGCAATCAGATTAAACCCCCCCCCCCACCCCACTCGAACACATTCTTTTACACGGCTGACACAACAACCTTTTCTTGTCACAACCGTAAACGCCTCTTTTGTACACACCACTAACATACCGTACTTTGAATGTCTAGTCAGTTTATTCGAAGAATATCAACAAAAATAACTAGCGTATCTTGTACTCTGGTATAACTTGCAATATATATCTCATGCTAAATAAAGCTAACAACTAGAGGTCACAATAATTTTTTTATATTTTCAAGATCAAAAGATCGTAAAGTGACGTTTTCTGAACACGATTACAAAAAAATTGACTACATGAATTTTAACATACACTTACCTCTTTATTTTCAGACAATTGAGATAAAAAAGACTGGCCAACATGAATATTTGCCAATCGCGTAACGATAAATTTAGATCACGATTTTCTCAACTTTCAAAAAAAGCTTTAAAATACTTATTCAATTAATTATCACGCGAATGTTCATTTCTTTGATTTTAAAAATTGACCAATACAATTAACTCGCTGTTTGAATTCAATTTTGTTGTATTAAAAGTTTTAGCAAATACATTCAAATTCGCTGTTTGAATTCATTTTCGTTGTATTGAGTTGAAAAAGAAAATTTGTTTAATTCTACGCATTAAACAATCAAATTTTATTTTAAGCATAACACACGTTCAAATCAAACACGCCGCTTTACAGAAACAAAATGCAGACTTCATCAGCAGGAATTTTTCAAACACAGCTGGATGTTTTGAACGCCAAAATTGAAAAGCTCCGACAAGTCCAGCTTCAGACCCGATACATACAGAACTACATTGGGACCCAATTTCGGGATATCGACAAAAATGCCAACACCGTCGAGGACAAAATATCAGACCTCTCAGTCAAATCTGAGACAACTTCCCAAAAACTTGCCGAAATGAAGGACCACGAGGAGAAAGAGGATCTGGAATCAAAAATGTTTGTCCAGAAAATGCTACGTTGGGGATCCGCTCTAGACAAGATGGAAATGTTTCAGAAACTTTTTGACTTTGAGGAATTTACACTACCTTTGCAAACCAGCTTCGCAGGCCCAACCAGTTCAACTTCAAAAGCAATCGACACGCTTCCCAAAGAAACGTCAAAGACTCAGACTTTGAAGAAGAACAAAATCAAACCATCAAAGGAAAACAAAAAATTGACTCCGCCAAAAATTGCGCAGAAAATTAACCAAAAAGACTTGAAAAGGAGAGCGCAAAGGTTTTGGACGACAGTAGGAGAAAAGACACACTACGGAGTCGCAACGGTCAGAGAAAGATTCTAAATTAAAAACTGAAGGAAAAGAGCAAAAAACTATTTGTATTTCGTGACTTCAATAAGTTATTATCATGAAATTACTGTATAAAAAAAATATAGTAACTGAACATGAAATAAAACTTTTGCAGTTTGTTTTATCTGGAAAATTTGGAAATTTAATTTATCATTTTCATTGTAGGTTGCAATTAAGAAGATCTAATAATCGAATTGCTAAGACCAAAACGTTCTCTGTACTATTTTTATCCATTCAATTTTTGCACAAAATTTGTCTGGGGAAAACCATGAACATAAACATATAATACCGTGAACTCAAAGAGTGAATTCATTTTACATATTTGTTCCGACCGCACCTTGGGGGGGGGGACGGTGATAACAATCGAATTGTTAAGACCAAAACGTTTTCTGTACTATTTTTATCCGATCAATTTTTGCACAAAATTTGTCTGGGGAAAACCATGAACATAAACACATAATACAGTGAACTCAAAGAGTGAATTCATTTTACCTATTTGTTCCGACCCAAACCTTAGGGGGGTGGTAACTTTATGCTTAACTGTTTCTTTTGTTCAGCCAATTTTCGCCGACCGATAAATTCTTTGTAGAGACTTGAGAATGGTATCAGTAGAAAGCCCTTTAAGCGTAGAATTTTGAGTAAATAATTTCGTTTAATTTCAGTTTCTTCCACAAAGAGTTATTGAGGCTTATAATTTTGTGAACATTGATGTCAATTGACATGATATTGCCACTTAAGATTGTTGAAATTATGTATTGCGCAAAGATTCGGACCAATTACATGTTTTTAATAGACGCGCAGCGACAGAAAGGCCAGCTTTGGACTCATCGTTGAATTACACAAACAAAAGGACTCGAATTGCATTGGGCGCTGCTTTATGTAAATCCATTTGGTTATTTTTTATTTTTCTTTTCTTCTAAAATACAGAAAAATTAATTTTCATACCAAGGATAAACAAATTACAGATCTCGTGTACGTGTACGCTCAAATGGGGCCCAATGAACATACATTTTATTTTCAGAAAACAGCTGTTTTCATAGCTGCGAAACTAAGTTTTCGTAAAATTTTTCGTGACTTTAGTTTTACCTGGACTTTAGTCAAGTATGTATTCTTAGAACATAATAGTCTAATTTTATAAAGTCTAATTAGCTGCCTTAAGTGAAACATCTAATGCTTTCAGTTGGTACTTATTGGCTGCTGACTTCAAGACTTCAAAAACAAAATTTTTAACTTCCTCCTTATTTAATTATTTTTCGGTCAGAGAAAGATTCTAAATTAAAAACTGAAGGAAAAGAGCAAAAAACTATTTGTATTTCGTGACTTCAATAAGTTATTATCATGAAATTACTGTATAAAAAAAATATAGTAACTGAACATGAAATAAAACTTTTGCAGTTTGTTTTATCTGGAAAATTTGGAAATTTAATTTATCATTTTCATTGTAGGTTGCAATTAAGAAGATCTAATAATCGAATTGCTAAGACCAAAACGTTCTCTGTACTATTTTTATCCATTCAATTTTTGCACAAAATTTGTCTGGGGAAAACCATGAACATAAACATATAATACCGTGAACTCAAAGAGTGAATTCATTTTACATATTTGTTCCGACCGCACCTTGGGGGGGGGACGGTGATAACAATCGAATTGTTAAGACCAAAACGTTTTCTGTACTATTTTTATCCGATCAATTTTTGCACAAAATTTGTCTGGGGAAAACCATGAACATAAACACATAATACAGTGAACTCAAAGAGTGAATTCATTTTACCTATTTGTTCCGACCCAAACCTTAGGGGGGTGGTAACTTTATGCTTAACTGTTTCTTTTGTTCAGCCAATTTTCGCCGACCGATAAATTCTTTGTAGAGACTTGAGAATGGTATCAGTAGAAAGCCCTTTAAGCGTAGAATTTTGAGTAAATAATTTCGTTTAATTTCAGTTTCTTCCACAAAGAGTTATTGAGGCTTATAATTTTGTGAACATTGATGTCAATTGCCATGATATTGCCACTTAAGATTGTTGAAATTATGTATTGCGCAAAGATTCGGACCAATTACGTGTTTTTAATAGACGCGCAGCGACAGAAAGGCCAGCTTTGGACTCATCGTTGAATTACACAAACAAAAGGACTCCAATTGCATTGGGCGCTGCTTTATGTAAATCCATTTGGTTATTTTTTTTTCTTCTAAAATACAGAAAAATTAATTTTCATACCAAGGATAAACAAATTACAGATCTCGTGTACGTGTACGCTCAAATGGGGCCCAATGAACATACATTTTATTTTCAGAAAAAGCTGTTTTCATAGCTGCGAAACTAAGTTTTCGTAAAATTTTTCGTGACTTTAGTTTTACCTGGACTTTAGTCAAGTATGTATTCTTAGAACATAATAGTCTGATTTTATAAAGTCTAATTAGCTGCCTTAAGTGAAACATCTAATGCTTTCAGTTGGTACTTATTGGCTGGTGACTTCAAAAACAAAATTTTTAACTTCCTCCTTATTTAATTATTTTTCTGTCAACTACTAGCTCGGTCTCTTGGAAGGGCTTTTTTCTTTCTAGTAAAATCAAAACTGAGCTGTTGAGCGGCTTTTTAATGAATTTATTTGTTACTGAATTTATACAAAAAAAAATTTTGTTCATTTACGTGCCTCTTTTCGACGTCTTGCCATATTGTCACAATAATGACATGTCCCTTTGACGTTGGAGAGAAACCCAACTGAACATATCTAAACCAATGAGCAAAAATAATATGGTTTTACAAATTTTGAAACGTTTTCTAGCACTTTTAAAGTGCACAAGATATCCGTTACATGTGTAGTCTTGCCAATGGGGTTAGTGGCTTCCTACGGATTCATTTGTTTGTATAAGCAGCCTTTTCTTATAAAGATGCACATAATGCTCTATGGAATGGGCCAAACTTTAAAGATAATGAGCCGCCCTTCATATCACGAAAAAGTTGAACTTGGTGAATCTCATTAGACACCAGTAAGGCGGAAGGCTCTAAGAGAGCTGCTCAGCCACTTGATACCCTCCGCGCTTTTCCATGTATACCCCGTTTCTGAGGACCAAAAAAAAAAACGTCAGACAAAAAAATCGGTCAAGCCAAAAAACTGCACAAAGAAGACCGCAGGACTAATATAATTACTTAAGATAACCGACTAAACGTCGGAAGAATTGCTCTCGAACAACTAGTGGGAGCTCTAATCAATTGCAGCCTGCTTCAGTCGGGTGGGGTGAGGAAGGAGGAAGGGGTAACTAAATGGGAGTAAGAAGTTCAAAAGTGGGCTTCAAATAACCACATTAGAGGTTAACAAATACCACTATTAAGATTTAAAGTAAAAAATGGCACCAGTTTCGGCGCACTTTTCATTTGACTTAGTATTGAATTGCCGCCAATTGAAATCAGCTGCTTGAAATTGTGATTGAGAGAGAACTTAAGATCACGCGAAACGCAAAAAGTCAGGGGCGCAAAAGTCACTCGAAAAGTCAGAATTGTCAAGCGAAAATTTTGCATAAAAAAGACACACGTTTACAATAATTGCTATGAACTTCGTTCAAGAGCAATTAATCATCAAAATGTGCAAGCAATTCACATTCTTTGAAGTTTGTAAAAAACCAGGATGAGACTAATAAATAGCCTCACTATCCGATCGTGGCTCTTAATAAAGATAAAATATAAACCGACCAACGTCGGATGAATTGCTTTCAAACGACAGGCGGGATCAATTTACCTCAGAAAGGGTGTAACTTACAAATGTGTTATGGGCACAAAAAAACGAACATTGACCTCGTCTGGCACTGACAACTTAACCCCTCAGCCACAATGCCTTTGCTTTACTTCAATGACAATCGCTTTTACAAACTAACTATCTTTCAGAACTAGAGCAACGAAGACCACTCAAAAAATGAAAAGCTCGCAAACGGTGAATCAAAACTTCCCATAAAAAGACCAACACTTGTACAATAATTGCTCCAAACTTTGTCAGAGAGTAATTATTCATGTGGCTCTTTGTCGATAGTTTGAGTTGGCGTGACATTTGTCAATATTTCACAAAGAAAATGTACGTGAAAAGTGATTGGACGAAAATAATCCAATCAATTATTTATATAGTCCTTTAAAATGTGAGTATTTTAGAATAAAACCCCTATAGCCGACTTATTTCACAAAAAAATGCGTCTGAAAAAGTCCAATTACACCGAAAAATTGCTGCAAACTTTGGTTGAGAACAATCATAGATGGTTGAAACAAAATAAGTGCGATTAATCTTTCTGCGACGGTCGTACAAAAATTGAATGCAATTTTAAAGTTTGCGGGAAAATTTGATGACACACAACACCAAATAACATGCAGCTTGATTGATGACGCCATAAAACGATAATACCAAGCTTACGTATTATCTTTTAGAAAACACATCTAAATATCAAATTGAAAACAGCAATCTCAACACAGCCTTCACCCAAAATGTTTAGCAATATCAGCGTATTTCGGAATTATATATATTTTTTCACCAGGCAACAAACAAAACTAAAGAGAATACAAGAAAATAACATGCTCAACAAATAATAACCCAAATTAAATTCTTTTCGGATTATGCCATTGGAACAGCCATTAAAAATGTTAACTAAAAGTTCAAAAAGAGTTAACGCAATTTCAATTCAAAAGAGTATATTTATAACTTGGTTACAGTAATACAAAATTGGCTCGACATAATTGCTGAAAGCTTTCCAATCACTTTTCAAAAGCGCTAAAAATGCAACAACATCAAAATCCAACTTGAAATAAGTAACATCAACTTGTAGAACATCTTGAACTTAAACAAATAATTTAAACAATGGAGCAAAATCAACTTTAACAAACATCAAACACAACAATAAACCAAAACAATGAAAATAAACGACTCGAACATATTGTGGTCTTGTGAATCAGACACTCAAATTTTGCCTTTGTCGAAGTTTTTAACTTCGATAACGTTTTTCAAAGAACTTGAACATAAATTGGATCTCGGATCCTTCTAGCTTCCGACATTTTGGGTTGTTTCACACAAATTTTCTCCATTTTGGCCAGATTTAGCAGTGAGTAGAACGTACGACACGCTAAGCGTTTCTTGCACGTTCCAGGTGCACAAATTTGGCTGAAGAGAACCGAATCGACATTGATATTTTCATTATCGTTTTCCTCTCTTATCTTTTGGATACCTTTGCCAATTGCTTCCATTACTTTTTCGTCATTGTTGTTCATTGACAGACTGCTATCGAGATCCAGGCTGATGTCAAATGTTTTCGTGGTATTAACTGGTGCTGGCGGCGGCATAGAGATGTCAACTGGAATAACAGGGTCAATAATTCCCGAAGTTTCTCGAACCTCTGGAATAGTCCGCAACGTTTCGTTTTCAACAATCGATTTTGACATATCCGTGGTATTATTAAAATCAAGCATCTTAGGATCGCCTAATTGCATGGGATCAACAGGATCGTTTGGTGTCTGTTCTGCAATTTGACGTGAAGAATTGCTCAAAGGATTGGTTACATTTCGTGAAGCATTAGCCGACGCTTGCTCTCTCATGGCTTCAATGCTCATTCCCGCGAGAGATGCGTCCGGAACCGGCTGTTCTGATGGCACTTCATTTTGTAGTTCGAGAGCTTCCTCCCACAGCTTGGACAAGGTACCACCGAGATATTTTCCTCTTCCAGCAGCGCCGAGCAGCTCATCAGCCTAAAATCATTCAATGAGATCGAGGGCGGTAAATTTGCCGACATATAAATCAGCCAACACATTTTAGCCGAAACTAAAGCAAACATAGTTACTAGAAAACTGCAGTTCATGATAATTACCAGTGCACTAATCGTGCAAAGTAGCGACCCTTAGTTAAAACAAACAAACATACCCGGCAGATTGCCGGAAAACAGCCGCCGTTGATTCCCATAACTCTATTGGGATTGAAAGAAAAGGAAATATCAACAAAAAATGATTTTTGTATAAAAAAACATTTTTAAGTGCGATTTATTTTGATGTCATTTTGTAATTGAACATACTCCTGTCTCTCAGTGAGAAGCTACAGGGTCTAGTATCAATACCAATAAGCATTATAGAGAGTAACTAAAACTTATGAGAGCAAAGTTCAAGTACCGGGCATCTTAAAAGGGGCTTTATACCGTTTCTATTTCTGGCTTTGATTTCTTCATACTGACTCTTTTCATTTTGAACTGCTTTGCTGAGCAACTGATGTTCAAAATCACTTTTAGCAGAATGAGAGAAGAGAGAAACTAGCCTAGAGAAGTCAAAAAGATTTCACGCAAAATGTCGAAAAAGCGGAAAAATGGGTAAAGCGAAAAAAAGTAACGAAAAAAAGTAAAGCGACGAAGTAAAAAAAATAGGAGCGCTATAATAGCCAGCTGAGAAGATGAGGGCGTCTATTAAACATAACCGACTAACGTCGGGCGAATAGCTCTCAAACGACCGGCGAGCGGTTGGCTTCGTCAGTAGCTAGCTACGGTTTGGTGAGGCTAGCTTTAGCTTTAATGAAGAGGAGTGAGGTGAGGGTAATAGATGATGACATCACGCCACATAACAGCAGCTGAAATGCGGCATCAACAAAAGAGTTAAGAAAAGAGAGAGAGCGAGAGAGATGGAGTTTGCGAGAGATAAAACGTGAACGAGAAAGAGAAGGAAAGAAACCCCAACCAACAGCGAGAGAGAGAGAGAGAGAGAGAGAGAGAGAGCTAGGAATATTTTGCATGATAATATTCGACTCCAACTTCTAGTTTTCTAGCATCGTTAGTAATTAAATATAGAAAAACTGAAAGTACAAATTGAAAAAACTTTCCAGATTTCTCAGTAAAAACATGTTTGAAACCAATTTTCGTCTCTGGAGTGCTGTCATGTAACCCATCAGCAAGACCTAAAAAGTTTTGTTGGCCAGTAATGATCGTTGAACTCAAAAAAGGACAAAAAAACTCAAAAAAACAATTACAAATTTTAACAAGATGTTGCTACAATTCGTAAAATTAACATCTTCAGAACCATTTCATTGCCTCGAGAGACTATTCAGTATCCCTTTTCAAGCCTTAAAAAGTTTCACTGGCTCATAAAGATCCATAAACTTGGAACATATAAATTTTTCGAAAATTCGATAATTAAAATTTTTCGAAAAAATTGCCAAGACTCGAGACATTATACACTTGATAACCATTCCATTCACTCTAGAAACTGTGCAGCAGCTTCTTATCAACTTTGGAGGAGATCCCTGGCCCGCGGTACCAAATACACAATTCAAAAAAATTCGAAAATATTGAAAAAAACTTGAAAAAATTGCAAACATTTTCTTAAAAATTGCCAAATTCGCGAAATTAAAATCTTGAAAAACATTATATTACATTTAGACACCATTCGATAACCTATTATCAAAACCTAGAGGAGGTTCATTGGCTCTTGAGGCTGGAGAAACCAATAAAAAATGACCAATTTCAAAGAAACTAAAACTTTTTTTAAATTGCTTAAAACCGTGACATTAAAATCGAGATAATTTGGCCATGACGTTCTCATAAATTGGCTATCAAGTTCTCAGACCACCGTCAAATAACGTTCTTTTTGAAAACTACATTACCAAACAAAAAATCCAAATTTTAAAATCGTAATTGGAATAATGTCAATTTCATTAGTCTTGAACATGATCTCTCAACCTCTCTGGACTTTTCTCTTGTTTATCCACCTGAAAGTCATGACAACTTTTGCTCTATAAAAATGAACTAAATTGAAAATATCTGTGATTACTATGCTACTTTTCAGATTAAAAGAGCCGAAGTTAGAAAATGCTTATTTTTTGACAACCACTTTTGAAATGCAACCAAAATTGAAATGCAAGAAACGTAAATATGAAAGACAGAAACGTAAGGACAGCTCCCCCATATTTTTGACAGAGTACAAAACTATTATGACTTTGTACAGAAAACTCATAAAAGAAAAAACAATCGTTTACTGCAATAAAATCAGTTATTTGAATAAAACGACAAGGAAAGAACGATTTCGACTAGTCAACAAACTTATTTCTGGAAATACTAGATTTCTACTTCTTTTACCTCAGATGATTGTTTAGCAGAATCATTTAACGATTAGTTTAGTGACAAAGTGGCAAAAATACAAATCAGTTTAAATGTGGACGTGAATCTTCCCGTCAAAGTGTCAGTTTCAGTTAACGAATTTTACTTCAATTGATCTAAAATTTTAGCGAGAGGTTGTACTTAGTCTTTCAATTGCATCATCTTTCAATGATCCTCTCCCTACATGTGCTCTTAAACAATTGTGCAACCTTTGGTTACATGTGTTGTCGCTTACCACTGGGGTTTTTTCAAGTCGGTTTAAACATGCGGTTGTCAAGCCAAAACTCAGGAGTCATTGGATGTGGAAATACTTAGTAACTATAGACTTCTCAGAACCTACTTTTTTGAAAGTTTTTTAAAAAGTGGTACATACACAATTTACGTCTCACTTGGAGGAAAACGAATTATTGAGTATAAGGCTGTGAACCACCTTCGATACCATTAACCACCAGCTTCTTTGAAATGTCTGTTACAATCGCTTTGGAAATACTGGAACAGTATTAACATGGTTGGAATATTACCTGTATCAGAGACCACTAAGTGTGCTTATTGAATCTCCTCTTTCAAAGCCTAAGTATCTGACCAGTGGTGTTCCCCAAGGTTCAATATTGGGCCCTGTTCCTTTTAACGTGTTTCTAACACCTTTTTGTGACTTACATGCTGTAAATGAATTAATGTACCAGATGTATGCCGACGACACCCTTCTATGTTTCGAATGCAAATTTGACAATCAAGCTATTCAAGACAATTTGGAACGGCTACTTGATATTCTCTCCAATTGGTTTGCCTCAGCAGGGCTGAAATACCATCCAGACAAAACCGAACTAGTCCTAATGAAAACAGTCAGATCAACATTTTCTTGGAAACGCGTCAAAGTGCTAAACGAAACAGTTGACATAAAATCGGAGTTGAAATCTATGGGGGTTTTTCTTGACGATAGCTTAAACTACTGGAAAAATATAACAGCAGTTACTTCTTCCTTCTATAATCAACTGCAAAAACTGAATAATATGAAGTTTTTGGATCTTGAAAGTCGACATATGCTTAAAAGATTTTGTGTACTAAGTAGACCGGACTATTGCAACTGTTTGCTTGCTGGAGTGTGCGCAAAAAAAACTTATATAAACTTCAGAAAGTACAAAATTATAGTTGCCGCTTTATTTATGGTCTCTGCCCTAGTGCTTCACATGTACGACCTTCACTGGCGAACAATACAGCAGAGAGTGAAAATCAAGGTGTTGCGTTTCGTTTACAAAGCTCTCCTCAACGGATAACTTCTACCTCCTTACTTCAGAGTTTTCTAATTTGAAATTGGAAAGAGATCCTCCGACTTCAGAAATCTTCCAGGCCCTTAAAAACGGACCGCTATTGGTTGTAAGGCCTTTGACCACTATGGAGCAAAAATGTGGAATCAACTACCCGCAGAACTGAGATCAGCAGACAGCCTCATGATTTTCATGAAAAGGAAAACCCATCTGTTCCAACAGCACTAACAAATGAGTTAAAGAGTCGCAATTCAGATTCGAAATTCTGAGTTTTAGAAGGAGTGCATAAACAACTCCGCAAGATGGTAAGGAACTGTTGAACACCAATGGAATTGAATGGAAAAAAAATTCAGGAAATTATCGAAAAATAGTCGAACTTTAAATGCAGCTTTGGATCGATGACAATTCTGAATCGAATTCTATATATCGGTTCTGGAAGCCTCCGATAAAACAAAATCAGCGTTCACTACAATAAGAATACGTATAAACGACTGGTCGTTGCAGTTTCATTTTATTTTTCAAATCGATCACAATAAGGATTTCATGAAAGTTTTGTATGAAAGTCTTTTTGACTAAATTATACCGCAATCACTACCAAAAAAAGTTAAAATGAAAACATAACAGACTAAACGAAGAATTGCTGTCGAACAACTAGTAGGAGCTCTAATGAATTGCAGCCTGCCTCAGTCGGGGGAGGGGGACAGGGAGCCTAAATGAGACAAAAGTGGGCTTCAAATAACCAAATGAGAGGTTAACATATAACACTATTAAGACTTCAAAAAATGGCAACAGTTTCGGCGCACTTTTCATTTGACTTTTAGTATTAAATTGCCTCCAATTGCGTTTAGCTGCTTGAAATTGTGATTGAGAGAGAATTTTAGATCACGCAAAACACAAAAAGTCAAGTGAGTAAAAGTCACTCGAAAAGTCAAAATTGTCAGGCAAAAATTTTGCATAAAAAAGACACACACGTTTACAATAATTGCTATGAACTTCGCTCAAGAGCAATTAAAAAATTACACCAATTTGGGCGCTTTCTTTCATTTGGTAGTGCCACTTGGGTTCTGTCTCATCTTCCATCGGAACAATTGTCTCAAAGTTTTAAAGCATCAACACAACTAGCGAAATGCAAAAAAAGCTGCTATAGCTTTATAAAATAACCTAAGGCGGTTATCTTATTTTGGCGTATAGGAAACAACATACGTCTCCGTGATATTACAGAACGCCAAAACACCAAAGATGGATTGCCTGGGGGATTTTTTGTTCCTTTTCAAGATATATTTCTCCTTTTCTGAAAAAAAATCGCACGATCCTGCCACTGCATATTTAAACTCCAGTCTCATCTTCCATCGGAACATTTATCTCAAAACGTTTTAAAGCACCAACACAACTAGCGAAATGCAAAAAAGCTGTAAATAAAAAGCTTTGTAAATATGTCTCAAACTATAAATGAAAACATTGAAGCCTATGAAAAACTAGAAAAATCTGATTTTGTTGTCACCCCTTTAATTGATTGAGACTAAATGACTTTAAAATTTACCTCAAAACCCTCAAATAGCGAGAAATATTTATTTGACCTGGAATCCTCCTAAGCTAGCAAATTTCACTTAGAGAGAGAGGAACGCGTGACCAAAACATTCACGAGAAAAAACAGAACACTTTGTTACAATGTGAAAAATTAAATGACGCACGCAAGTCGGTCAAAGAATTGCATGAAAGAATGAACAAGCACAATTTTTAGGTTGATGTAATGTCGTAATTTGCAACAAAAATTTTGAATTAACAAAAGAAGAAGACCAATAATATCTCGGTTCAGCTATCCCAGACCCAAAAAAATCCACAATAAAAACAAAAACACGTGTTCATAAAAAGCTGACTTTTAAGCGGCATTTAATGATTTTTAACATTCAGAAATCTTCTATGCCCTTAAAAACAGACTGCTATAGGTTATAAGGCCTTTGACCACTATGGAGCAAAAATGCGGAATCAACTACCCGCAGAACTGAGATCAGCAGACAGCCTCATGGTTTTCAAGGCTTTCATGAAAAAATGAAAACCCATCTGTTCCAACAGCACTATTACAAATGATGTTAAAGAGTCGCAATTCAGATTCAAAATTCTGAGTTTTAGAAGAGGTGCCTAAACGACTCCGCAGGATGGTAAGGAACTGTTGAACATCAATGGAATTGAATGGAAAAAAATTCAGGAAGATATCGAAAAGTAGTCGAACTTTAAATGCAGCTTTGGATCGATGACGACAAGTCTGAATCGAATTCTATATATCGGGTTCTGGAAGCCTACGATAAAACCAATCAGCGTTCACTACAATAAGAATACGTATGTACGACTGGTCGTTGCAGTTTCATACTATTTCTTATAACTCAACTTTCTTTCCTGAGAGTCAGTGTTTCATTTAAACAGTGAGAAATTGGAATTCAAAACAAGTCTCAACTTCTGTCAAATTAAAGGGACGCAATTTTTCAAATCGATCACAATAAGGATTTCATTAAAGTTTTGTATGAAAGTCTTTTTGACTAAATTATACAGCAATAACTACCAATAAAATTTAAAATGAAAACATAACAGACTAAACGAAGAATTGCTGTCGAACAACTAGTGGGAGCTCTAATGAATTGCAGCCTGCCTCAGTTGGGGGATAGGGGACAGGGAGCCTAAATGGGACCAAGAAGTTCAATAGTGGGCTTCAAATAACCACATTCGAGATTAACATATACCACAAAGATTTCAAAAAATGGCAACAGTTTCGACGCATTTTTCATTTGACTTTTAGTATTAAATTGCCGCCAATTGAGTTTAGCTGCTTGAAATTGATTGAGAGAGAATTTTAAATCATGCGAAACACAAAAAGTCAAGGGCGTAAAAGTCACTCGAAAAGTCAAAATTATCAGGCAAAAATTTTGCATAAAAAAGACACACACACACGTTTACAACAATTGTTATGAACTTCGTTCTAGAGCAATTTAAAAATTACACCAATATTGGCGCTTTTTTCATTTGGTAGTGCCACTTGAGCTCTGTCTCATCTTCCATCGGAACATTTGTCTCAAAACGTTTTAAAGCATCAACACAACTATCAAAATGCAAAAAAAAGCTGTTATAGCTTTATAAAATAACCTAAGGCGGTTATCTTATTTTGGCGCATAGGAAACAACTTACGTCTCCTTGATAATACAGAACACCAAAAAAAACCAAAGATGGATTGCCTGGGGAATTTTTTGTTCCTTTTCAAGATATATTTCTCCTTTTCTGAAAAAAAAATCGCACGATCCTGCCACTGCATATTTAAACTCCAGTCTCATCTTCCATCGGAACATTTGTCTCAAAACGTTTTAAAGCATCAACACAACTAGCAAAATGCAAAAAAAAGCTGTCATAGCTTTGTAAATATGTCTCAAACTATACATGAAAACATTGAAGCCAATGAAAAACTAGAAAAATCTGATTTTGTTGTCTACCCTTTAATTGATTGAGACTAAATGACTTTAAAATTTACCTCAAAAGCTTCAAATAGTGATAAATATTTATTTGACCTGCAATCCTCCTAAGCTAGCAAAATTCAATTAGAGAGAGGAAAGCGTGACCAAAACATTCACGAGAAAAAACGGAACACTTTGTTACAATGTGAAAAATTAAATGACGCACGCAAGTCGGTCAAAGAATTGCATGAAAGAATGAACAAGCACAATTTTGAGGTTGACGTAATGTCATAGTTTGCGACAAAAATTTAGAATTAACAAAAGAAGAAGACCAATAATATCTCGGATCAGCTATCGCAGACCCAAAAAAATCCACAATAAAAAGAAAAAGACGTGTTCATAAAAAGCTGACTTTTAAGCGGCATTTAATGATTTTTAACATTCGACTGACAATATACCCGGAACAGTATCGTAAAAGAAAAAATCATTGATCAATTTTATGTATGTCAGTGTCCTTTGAATTTTTGGCAGATCGTCAAAACAATTTTTTGGCAGATCGTCAAAACAATTTCTTGGCAGATCGCGAACAATAAGCAGAGTTTGTGCAAAATCACGCGAAAAAGTGATTGTTGTCGGTTAATGGGAACGCAGAGACAAATCTTGTAAACGAATAGTTAAATTAGAAATAATGGTTGACAACTGGCGATTAACACGAAATTCAGTCCATATTTATTACCCGAAACTACCGCACTTTTACATTCATGGTGATCACCTTTAATTTATAACTTCCTTGACTTCAATGACATCCGATTTTAACTAGCTAGTTACTCTGATAATTTACTTCTCTAAAAGATCAAGGGTCATCATATCACCTATAACAACATGAAAAGTTGGGGACAAATCTAGTATAAATAGCACGTGTTAGCTCCTTGTTGCATTCACTCATTTCATAAATAACCAAGATGTAAATCAGCACGTGGATGAGGTACGTATATTTTTCCATACTTTAAACAATTAACATTATACTTTCAACACTCCTCCTATCATGTTAAGTGTTTGTTCCGAGAAGGACATCACGAAAAAGTGATACTTTGGTCCTCCCCAATGCTTTTGAAAAGTGTGTCTGCCGGCATGCGATCGGTAGGTAAGTAGTTTAGCTCTAATAGTCGACTTTGGACTAAATTCCGAACGAAGTGCACTTTTAATGAAAAGTGCTTTGTCTTTCCGTGATTCATCGAATTTTTACTTAGAGCAATACAAGCTTGGTGGTCTACAAAGACGTTTACTGGCTGCTGGATTTCTAAATCTAATTCTCGTTATAGGTTAACTGAATGTACTGCTTCTTTACTGGCCTCTACTACGGCGTTAAGCTCAGCCTCAGCTGTTGAAGTAGATACACACTTTTGTAACTTGCTAGCCCAACTGATTGCACCTGAACTATTATTAAGTTTAAAACAAAAACCACTTGTACTTTTTCTATTGTCTATGTTGCCTGCCCAATCTGAGACTGAAAATCCTGTTAACTCCAGTTTCTCACTTTTTCTAAAAACCATCACATCTTCTCTGATTTTGTACCTTTTAGGTAACGTAAACACCCTTTTGCCGCATTCCAATGTCGCCTTCCAGGATTTTCAACAAACGAACTCAAAAAATTGGCTGCGTGCTCAATATCTGGTCTACTTGTTAATGCCAAATAGTTCAAACATCCCACTATACCCCTATAATCACATGATTGCATTTCTCTATGCTCATTGCTGCCTATTTCTGGTGAATCTAATTTTGATAGTTTCAGGCTAACATCTAAAGGTGTTTCCAGTGTCTTTGATTCGCTCATGTTAAACTTCTCTAGTAATTTTTCTACATATGCTTCTTGGCTTAGCATAATTTCGTTTTGTGTTCGCTCAATTTTTATATTTAAGAACCAGCTAAGATCTCCATAACTGCTAATTTGAAATTGCTAACTTGAAACTTTATTTTTAAAGTTTTCACAAAAGTCTTCCTGCAATCCTAATATCACCATATCATCTACCCAAAGACACACTAATCCCTCTATACCATTTCCGCCTTTCTTTATAAAAAGACACTCATCTTGAATAGCCGGTGTGAAACCTAATTGGTTGAGAAAAGTTTTGATTGTTAAGTACCAATTTCTACCGGACTGTTTCAATCCATATAAACTTTTTCTTAGCTTACAAATTAATGGATTTCCTTGCTTGTCAAACTTTTCAAACCCTTCGGGCTGTTGCATAAAGATTTCTTCTTCGCTGTCAGCGTTTAAGTATGCTGTTTTGATATCCATTTAATTTAACTCGGTGTTTTTATATACTGCGTAGCTTATCAGTACTCGAATTACTGAGAGGCGTGTTGTTGGTGAGTAGGTTTCGTTGTAATCCCGACCTGGAACTTGGCTAAGTCCTTTTGCTACGAAACTTACCTTATACCTTGTTATCTCCCCACTAGGACCAAACTTAAGAGCAGTGCCAGCGGCTACCAATGGGTTTATTTCCTTTGTTCTCTACCAATTCCCAAACTTTATTTTCCACTAATGAGTTGTATTCCAACTTCATTGCCTCGTACCAGTTTTTATCCCTAATTGCTTCATCAATAGACTTAGGTAGCAATTCGTTGTTAACAATTTCACCAAGGAAAGCTACCGGGTTTAAATCTCTATCACCATCTGAATGATGCTTGTTCTTCTTTTCTTTGACTTCAATAAATATTTCGTTTTCGTTGAAAGTTACATTGCGAGATTTTCTAACCTTAAAGACCCCTTTGTCAATTGGAATACCTACCAGATAAGTCTTACTATTGTCTGAAGACCCTAAGAATATTCCTTTTTGAGAAGTTCTATCAATCTTACCACGAAAATTTTTTTCAACATGAACGAAAGCTGAACAATCAAACACTTTAATTGATTCTAAGATAAGTTTCTTCTTGTACATTGCCTCAAAAGGTGTCTTCTGAATACCTGAATGGAAAGAAAAACTTTTAATCTCACTTGCCATGTTAAGTGCATATGGCCAATACTCTTTTTCTAAACCTGACTGCTCTAAAAGACATCTAGCCATTGGGGTGATTGTCCCCCAATTCCTCTCAACCTTTCCGTTTTCTTGTGGTGTATACGGTGCCGAGAACTCAAGCCTAACGCCTTTTCGTCTACATAAATGTTTTATGTCATTTGACACATATTCCCCTGCACCGTCACAAACTAAGGTTCCTGGTTGTCCTATGTCTGCAAAGAACTGTTCAACTTTTTCAAAGGCCTCGTCCCTTGTCCTCAAAAAAATATAGTTTCTGATATCTGCTAAAACTATCCACGAACCCTATTGCATACCTATGACCATCAACCGTTTCCGGTTGGATGGGCCCTAATATGTCGGTATGAACAATTTCTAAGACTTCACTTGCTCTTGTTCCTGAGTCTCTTGGTACTGGAAGTTTCTTTGATTTATTTAGCTGACATATTTCACAGTTTGCTAAATCATGCTCGTTTACTTTTAGCCCCACTGCGTGATCTTTTAATTTGTATATGTCCTCAACATTGTTATGACCCAAACGCTTATGCCACAAACTAAGGGGATCTCCATTTGCTAAGTTGCACTGCTCGCCGTAATCAATGTTGTGCCAGATAAATAAACTATCTCTTTCCTCGAAAGGGAAAACTGTTCCGTTCTTAGTTCGTATTTCTAAAGTCCCACCAAAGACGACCTCATTGCCTGTTGCTCTAAGTTTTGACACTGATATCAGATTCCTTGTGTTGTTGGGAACAAGCAGCGCATTATTTAATCTTATTTTTCGCGCTAAACCATTGGAATCCAAAACCCTAATTTCAACTGTTCCTTTCCCACTAATTAAACTTTTACTGCTGTTTGCATTAGTGATGGTACCAGAATACTCCTTGTCTATATCTATGAATAAACTTTCATCTTTAATCATATGACTGGTAGCACCTGAGTCTAAAACTAGCTCATTTGCAAGGTTGTTTTCCGACGTTTGAAAGAAGGAAAAGATCTCTTCTTCTTCTTCTTCTAAATTCTGCTCCTCAACTAAATTTTGCGTGCCCCTCTGGTTGGTTTTCCTGCTTTGACTTACAAACTTTTTCTCATGTTTCTGTTGTTTTCTACAAAATTTAGCTATATGTCCGTGCTCACCACACTTAAAACATTTCATTTGAGAAGCTTTGGTTTGTTCAGGAATCGTTTTCTTAAACCTACATTCTTTTGCGATATGTCCCATTTTCTCGCATTTGAAACATTTCCGTTCCTTATTAAAGAATACGCTCTCTGTTTCGGTTTTTACATTTTCATTATCGAAGTTTATCAGGTCTCGTTTTATTTCCTCTAAAGTTTTCTCGTCTTTGCTGTATTTCACGAGTGTTGCGAAATTTTCATATTCCTTCGGTAGCCCTTTTAGAATTATTGACACAAACATTTTTTCACTAATTCCTTCATTTACTAGTGTTAAGTTGTATTGCATATCATCTGCTCTGTTGAGATAATCTACTATACTCTCACTTGAAGTCTTCCTAAGGCTAGTTAATTGCGCTATCAGTTTGTGTAGCTGGGGTCTCTCAAAACTTTTGAAGCGTTTACACAGTACATCCCAAGCTCTAGTACCATCACCCTTATGTGGTCTAAGAAAAAGAACTGATGTTTTGTCTAAAGCCTGAACTAACTCGTACTACAATGTCTTCTTTTTCTCTTCTAGTTCTTCCCTCCCTTTTTCTATAGCTTGCCTACGTTGCTCCTCCGAAGAATTATTTCTAACAGCTGCCACACAATCTAGATAGTTGGCTTCTCCACTAGGAACTTTACCAAGTTTTAAAGAGTGCATACGAGCCTCAAACTTCAGCAAAATACAAGAAATCATCCTCACGCCCGCTGAATACCAATCTTTCTAATTTTGAGCTCATTGTTAGGCCTGTCTTACTTTCGTTTTATTTCCGTTCGCCTCAAATTAACTCTTTAGCTTTAATTGTTCCCTACTGAACCAAAGACTTATGATGCCCCTCCTTTGTTTTTCTAAGCTAGTACTGCTCTAGGTAAATTTTCTTTTGTAAAAAGGGTCGAGCTGTGAAAAAAATCTTGTTCGGACTTAGATCAAAACTCCTTTCCTTTCTACGCGTGTTTGAATCTGTTTCTTGTTGGTGTTGGTGGCTGTGTTATAGGGCGACGAAGCGGTGCGTCGTTATGTTCGTGTATCCAAAAATTGCTTTTTAGCAACAGGTTAGCACTTGTTGTAATATGGTAGCACTTGTTAGAAAAAAAACACTAAGCAAAAAGAGTTTGGTCGACTAAATTAATCTAGAAGTTGGTGTTCTGTTCGAGTTCTGTAATATCCTTGACAAAATCGAAAGCAGGACATTGACATTGAGCCAAGGTTTTTCTGCCGCGATTAAGCACGATGAGAATACCAACGCCCTCCGAGGATAATGTACTCGAAACCTAATCCTAGTCCTAATTAAGAAATGTTTTACCACCATTTTTTGTGTCTTTCGACCAAACTTGTATCTTACAGAAGCACAGCACACACAATTGAAAAAGAAACAGTTGTTTAAGCTGAGCTGTTCTCAACTATACTAAGCAATCCTGGTTCCCCGACAGCTCTGTTATACAATTGATCCTCCGCGCTCCTTTTTGATCCCCCACAACAGCTCCACTCACTCTTGACTTCACAAGCAGAATCCACTGCTTAGCTACACACACTTAGCACTCCACGATTGAAGTCCCCCGACCAGGTACACAAGCTCTCGACTCAACAGATGAAGTCCCCCAACCAGCTTCACAAACTGCTCACTTCACAAGTGAAGTCCCCCAACCACTTACAAAAGCTTCCAACTCCACAATTGAAGTCCCCCAACCAGTTACACAAGCTTCTTACTCTTGCTTCTTCTGGTCTCACTTGGCCACTTCTTGACTACAAGGCTTGTCTCTCCTTGTCTTCTCTGTCTTCCTCCCCCAGTGATTTCAGCGATCCTCTTATGTAGAAATAATGGTTGACAACTGTGGCGATTAACACGAAATTCAGTCCATATTTATTGCCCCAAATTACCGTACTTTTACATTCATGGTGATCACCTTTAATTTATAACTTCCTTGACTTCTTATGACATCCGATCTTAACTAGCTATTTACTCTGATAATTTACTTCTCTAAAAGATCAAGGGTCATCATATCACCTATTACAATATAAAAAGTTGGGGACAAATCTAGTATAAATAGCACGTGTTAGCTCCTTGTTGCATTCACTCATTTCATAAATAACCAAGATGTAAATCAGCACGTGGATGAGGTACGTATATTTTTCCATACTTTAAACAATTAACATTATACTTTCAATACTTTCAATTTTTGGCAGATCGTCAAAACAATTTTTTGGCAGATCGCGAACAAGAAGCAGAGTTTGTGCACAATCACGCGAAAAAGTGATTGTGACACCATATGGTTGTAACAAAAATGATGAAGAAAAAATCATAGGACAAGTCCTGACCAACTATTCGAAGAATTCTTATCTTCTACAAAAAAAACTAGACCTAGAATGGACTATGAGTGGATTGAAAAAAAAAGAGAAAAAAATCAGTCAAAAAATCCAAACAACAGTGAAAACAAGACAAATTGTCGCACGTGAAAAAATCACAATAGAGGAAAACTAGTTTTTGTTCAAACACCGTTTTCTTACTCTACTTAAAACTTAGAGCGAAAAATTGCACGCCTCGAAAAAACTCGCTTTTTCGCTCCACCTCCTGTTTCGGCGTTATCAAAATCATTAATCCAATTTGACTTCAGAAATCATAAAAATTTGAACAGATCTTAAAAAACCATATTCGGAAGAATTCCGGAAACGACTCGAAGAAAACTGATTGTCCTACTAATCACTAATCAATTGAAACAATGACCTGAAAAAAGAACAGTGAAAAAGTATCTGATCACAGAAAATGATAAAAGCATTTGATAAAAATTTCTTTACAAGTTGCAACTCCAAAACAACATTTGGCAGAAGACCACGCAACACGATTAAAAATAACTTACATAACGACTAAAAATTGACAGAAAAACTGGCATAAGGGAAAAGAATTCAGAAAAAATTCAAAATTTAGCTACAAATTTATTGTTAATTTTCCAACATGCTACTTCCAAAACATTATATAAAACAGAGTTTATTATAATTTCTGATCAAGCATACACCAATCCAATACCTTGCCGAGTTATACAATAAAAAGCTGCGAAATATACAGAAAATGTTGAAATTTGTGTTATCTTTTATTGAAAAGTGCAGTACTCCAGTAACGCACTGCACCACCTCTAGAAAAATTGTGAATAAAATATTAAACAGTAAAAATTAGGGAAAAGCACAAAATCAGAATAAATTAGCAAAAATAAGCAAAGAAAACAGACGAAAATCCACAAAAATCTGCATTAAAATTACTCAATCATCTTCACCAAATCCACTCAAAACAAAAATCAAAACCATCAAAAAGCAGCAAAAACAACTACTTTAAACACTTGAGATCCTCAATAGCTGAAAAAATTTTAAGAATAGAAGAAGCATCTAAAAACAACTTGAAATAAGAATTTAGAAAAACTCGGAAATTTTCGATATTACGAGAGCAGATAGAGCCAAAAAAAGTCCATTGGATAAAGTAGAGTATTGAAATGCTTGCAAAACAATAGTCAAGTCATAATAGGCTAAAAAAATTTATCTAAGATTAGAAAAACAAAAACCTGCAAAACTTAAGAAAAATTATTGAAGATTACTGTTTATTGTCATTTTTCTCCACAAAAACCATTTAATACCAATAATACTGTAATCACTCGGTATCGAAAAATTACTCAAGTAATAACTGTCTATTCAAATCCCACACAAAGTAGTTGAACAAAACAAAAAGCGCCTAAAATTCAGCAAAACGGCTGAAAAACTTGCAAATTGGTATGAAAATCAAATTAATTACCAGAAACCTTCAAAGCACTATCAAAAGCCGCACGTGAACAATAAATTTCGCTCGCTTACAGAAATTTTATGACACCTCATTTCTCGCTCTCTGGAAAACAGCAGTATGAACAAAAAACTACTTTTTTCGCTCTACTGTTCAATTTTGTTCAGCTAAAAAACCACTCGTTTGAGAGCGTTTCATTTCCTGCTTCAAAATTCACTCCAATAAAAGTGATTAAAAAGGACTTGTCCAATACTTCTCTTCGAGTCGTAAAAAGACAATACAATTCAATGCAATTCAGATTGTTTGAATTGTAAAAACAAAGGGAAGGCCAATAATAGCCTCAGCTATCGTTTGGCGGCTATTAAAAACTACTGCCGAACTTCAAATGGTATTGCTCATAAATCAGACGAGAGTACAAAATATGGTCAGGCAAATAAACATCCGAGCGTTGAAAACCAATGAACAAATGAAGTCCAAATAGTCATAAGACTAGGACAAACATTAAGCACAGTGCTCACTTCTCATATTTGAAGTGAAAAATGAATTCAAATTCGGCTCACTTTTCATTTTAGTTTTGAAAGTAAACTGCCCTCAAATAAGTTGAGCTGCCTGAAAATGTGAATGAGAGAGCAATTTATAACAAGCACAATTAAAAAACGTCACTTAAAAAGTAACTTGCATTGAAAAAGACGCGACTACAATTAAGGCAAAGGCTTCAAACTTCGTTTGAGAGCATCTAGCTTTATGAATATGAGGAGGGCCATTTAAAAAATTATTCATCACCTCTATCCTAGAACATCAATCAATGATTCAACAACAACAAACATCAAGCAGGTAGCATTCCTCGCAATAGCACCCAGTCATCCGGTCCCAACCTTAACGTAAAATAGCCAGACGGAGCTTAAATTATATTATTCTTCCAATCAGTTAATATCTAACCTTCATATGTTCCTCCAAAGCAGCGGGTACAAATGGTCTCAGGATATCACTACAGTCTTGTAGACAGCTCTTTATAGCCTTGTTACTGATTTCAATAGGCCCAACATCCAAATATCGGTACCTTCTTTTCCTCCTGTTACCGTCAACCGGTTGGGTCTCCAGCACTGATAAATCGGGGAAACGCCGGACTGAAGCCTCACTGAACCGGGTTCCAGGAATTGAATCGCGTTTGGAGCCACGTGGCGGAGCCTCCACCGGTTCCACAACTGTGACAGCTGGTGTGATCTTCCGTCGATTTTTGACTTCTAGTACTTCTGCACTCTGACTGGCTCGTACAACAGGTGTTTCAATACTAAGCGTGACCGACAGTCCAGCATTGAAAATGTTGATGTTGTTAGATAACGCAGTATCCTGAAGATTTGAGTCTTGCAGAGGTTCTTGTAAATTAGATTCCTTCGGTCTCGAGGTCGCAACTTCACCTGTAACATATAAGACGAAAATTAGCCATACTTGCTTTCGTCCATCTCATACTGTACAATCGCTTGTTGATTAAATGAGTTTTAATTATATTTCCTATCTCATTTCCGTGATTTCATAAACAATGCACAATTTTCTCTCATCTTCATCTCTGATAGTTCCAGTTCCTTTCTCCCGCAGGAAAAGGGAACGATCTCCGTCAAAAATATCCTAAACGTCCCCTGAAAGAATCTTGCATTGATTTATAGTAATGGAGGAAAGGAGCATATTAGGCTTCATTGTCCATTATAAAAAAACTTGCTGGCATCTCGTCACTAAATTTATGGACTTCAGCTCCATATTAACAGCAACTTATTCAATTAAATTTTGACTCCGTTTTATGGGACACTGGTTTGAGACATAACCAGCTAGTTTCATAGCGTCTAAGTAGCGTCAACTATTTCATATCTTTGTCTCCGACAAGTTTCCATATACTTTCTCCTTGAAAACGAACAGTCTAAAATTATAAGATGAACAAATTTTTTTAACTAACACGTATCAGAGATCACCACATTCTGTCTTTCCAGATTCTCCTTGCCAGTTATCATTTCATCAACAACAGGAGGTTTGGACTTAAATTTAGCAAACACCTCAGTTTCCGAGAATCGACCTGAACCACTACTCTCGCTGCCACTATCGCTCAACGTACTCAACGGTGCTCTTTTCCCTGGCAATCTCTTCAGACTATCTCTCGCGGCACCTTCGGCTATACCATCACCGGTCACCATGTGTTGGTCCTGGAGCTCAATAAGTCCCAAGAGGTCCAACGATTGCTGCATCTCAGGAGGAACATCCGATACCCTGTTGGGATCCGGAATTAATCCTGACGTGGAGGGATTCAGGAACTCGGCAATGACGTCAGTGGATTTGTTCATGAGGACCCACTGCTGTTGTATCTCCTGTTCTGTGAGGGGTCGGTCATCAGGATGTAGACCTTGGCCCTCTTTTGGCCAACAGTAGATACCAGATGATTTCCTGCAACATACAAAGGAGTAACTAACCCCTTAAACGTTTTACCTCATAAGAATGCAATTGGCAATAAGACGAACTCCCTAAAATCCAGGTA
Source organism: Convolutriloba macropyga (assembly GCF_964194025.1). NCBI lineage: Eukaryota > Metazoa > Xenacoelomorpha > Acoela > Convolutidae > Convolutriloba > Convolutriloba macropyga. The sequence continues at coordinate 16,154,167 of NC_134481.1, forward strand.
TCATCAAGTTCTTCGAAAAAATGTAGGGCCCAGATTAACCACTTTTCAAATGATATCCACAAACTTCTACTCATTACATGAATTAGGACTATAGAACGTTAAGATGAGGACTGTCAAAAGGATTGGAGACTAATTTCATTAAAACAATATAAACCCGGTTCCAAGTAGTATAGATAGATAGTTTGATTCAACGGGTCATTAAAAAAGAATTTGCTGCAAACCGTTGCAATTATTGACGGAGTTTCAGATTAAAATCTTTATTGGCTCCTAAATAAACAACGCAGTCTGATTGTTTTAAGATACTTGCAATTCCCTATCAGTTCAAATTTTGTAAAACAACCCAATGTCCTGATTCGTCGAAAAGGTAAAAACGGCTACCAAAAAACAATCACTGAATTTCTGCAATTAGGTGCCTTTTAGAATATTCGACCTAATATCTCAAAGTTAACTCATGTGTGTGTGCAGATTTATCAAAAAATGGGATGAAGATCTCTCGACTGGAAAAATTTATTCAGTCTTTATAGGGTCACCTAGCGAAATTAAAACCTAGATAAAACGATTTCTCGGTGATATTAGTACCTCTCTAAAGAAGAGGTCTAAAAGTACTTTGTCCCGGAGCTTTCCGATGTTCAATTCTATACCGGAAATCAATTCCAACAAGATGGGACTGAATATAGTTAAAAACCAGGTGAATTGAATGAAGATCAACAGTCGAACGATTAAGATGCGCAATTTACAACCTCACAGAAAATTAGGTCTCGGCAACATATTTTGTTTGTTTTAACAAGCTTCTGCAAAAAAAGGTGATACTTTATAAGTTAAGCTAGAAAAAGCGAGGAAAAAAGTACTTCCGTTTCCTGAGGAACCCAAAATGCCGGATCAACCTTCCAAATTTTGTCTGTAGTTGTCTACTTTTAGACTTAAACAACAATTGAACTAGAATTAGACTTCAGCCAACATAAAATACACATGGAATTCTTAAAACGATATCGAAGTCGCCAAACTTAGATTGAATTCCGATTCAAAGTGAAATGTCTTTTAAACTCCGTACTATGCATAGGCAGTACAATTTGGTAAGAAAATCATACCAAATTCGGAGTTATATTTTATATAACTTTAGCAAAACCAACATTTTGCATGATTTTCTTAATAACCATAAAATCACCTCCAATTATCTTGGACAATGAGACAGCGTAAAATCCATTTTCTCCGTGTCCTCCTTTCAATACAGCGTTCACACGACACTTTATTAAAAATTCTGAATTTTTTACAAACTTTCAGTATTATTGTACGCTGAAGCAATTAATTTCGTATTATTTGCCGCGTTTATTTCCATTGTGTTTTAAACTTGGCCGCGTGACAGCCAAGTTTATCACTTGTCTCCCACCTGTTTGCAGAACGTTTCTTTAAAAGCATATTAATAAAAATGAAAGACTGAAAATAGAAATGAAAATGATTTCTGTAGAAATGAAAGACTGTAGAAATGAAAATGATTTCATCTAAAATGTTGAAGCAGCGCCAAAAGGTTTTAAACGAAACCAGAATCTCTTGGACGTAATAAAAACATAGTATAACATCCTTACTTAGAGGTAGTCTATCTCAAATAACCAGATACCAGGTTTTTAGGCTCCTTTGCTAACACAAGGAAAAATTTACAGCAGATGTAAACTCATTAAAACCAAAGACTAAAATTTCTTTTATCATAGAGTCGCGGCGGAGACAAATTAATTGGAATTTTACAAGTTGAGACGTTAAACCTAAGCGGTCTAGGAAATTGAACAGTACAAACTGTTAGATTAAGTAGCGCCAGACATCTATAATGACAATATGTCACGCCCCTATTTCGTCCCTCATAGTTACGTGATGATATTCCTTAAAATATCCATAAATAAGTGATATAAATTAATCAATATTCATTTAGTTTCAAGGCCATTTATAGCTAACATTTCCATCTAGGCCTGTAACCTCTAATTTGTTTATGTTTACAAAAAACAACCGCAGAGTGACAGTTTATCAGCAAACATATCAAGTGCCTAAAAGCCTCAATATTTACTTTTTTGAGTTTCTTGATGATAAATTCACATGATCAGTAAATAACTTCATGAGAGATTATGTACTTGGTGAAGTAATTATTCTGATAAAGTAGGTGCTAATACGGAATTGTATATGTACTGAACAAACACCAAGAGACGTACAAAAGCCGGAAATTGCCCAACTTGTAGATCAGTAAATATTTACGAAGGACCAATACAACTCAAGGCACAGTCCTGCGGAACCCACTATCAGCAGAACACCGGAGAACCAGCCTGAAAATCAGTTGCCTATCATCTCATAAAACTTGATAAAACTTGAGAAACTTCTTGTTAAAATTATTAAACAATTCTTGCTAAAATAATTAAAGATTGAACTGGAAATTCTCTTGAAAACCTCCAAGTTTGATAAACTAAGTTACAGAAGAAATAGCGACTAACTTAACACTGAAATGCAAGGCAAACTAGTGAATATATCACGCATCTGAACCGCTCAATAAAAGGCTATTACTAGCTAATTTTATTTAAATTATATCCGCTAAAAATCGCACTGTGAAACACCAAAATAAGTCCTTGTAAAATGCCAATTATTCAAGTCAATTACATCTAATATAAACCTCAATAACACCACAAGGAACACCATTAAAAATCAGTGCGTAACATGGTGACAGGAGTTATTAACTGTTTCCCAGTTTAACGGACCGAAATTCCAAATAATTCTTTGATAAATTCGACATTTTCTTTCTTCTCTTCGACATTTTCTTCTTTCGCTTTTCCTTCATTACCTTAAGAGCCTCCAATCATCCTGATCAGCATCCAGCACATCCTTCCCGAGCAAGACAATAATGCAGAAAGCAGTAACAAAGGAAAGAATGGGTGGAAACTGTGTTTGTGTCTTTGTGGACTAAGTGTAACAATAATTCAAAAGCGTTTGAGTGGACAATAACTGGAACAAACTCAACCACAGCCGCCACAACGGACAAAAACAACACAGGGTATTTGCAAGCGATGATATTGTGAGTAAATGAATTTGTAAAATTAACTTTGGTGCTTTATTTATGTCAATTTATAAAGAACAAATTCTCCCCGCTATTAATAATTGCCGAGCTTCCCCCAATTTTGTTGAACATATTGAAGGAAATAACATCAATTACACCCATAACAGCAATAAAACACAAGCTCAGATAGTAAGCGCTTTTTCCTCCTCAGCTTATAAATCCATCGTTATTTATGTGCTAGATAAAGACGATAAACGTGTAGCAATTTATTGGACAGCAAAAAGTTTAAATCAGAAATCTCGCAAATTTGGACTTATCCGTCACAAACTTCAATCTGATAAATAAATTAACCTTGATAACATCATCACTGATTATCAGATAACATCAGAATAATAAATTACTGAAACCATAACTTAATTATTAACTAAAAAAGAGGGCAAAACAAAAGTTTAAACAAAAATAAAAAACAATTATATTTTATTTCCCCACCCAGCTCCGGAGGTTAATGAATCAAACAGTGACTTCGGTCAATTATGCTGTTGCCTATCTGAGTGCAGCTTCCACAAGGCCTGTGCGGTCGTGGTCCCCACGAATTTTCCTAAACTAAGGGGCACTCTTTAGAGGTGAGACTTCGGCGGCCCATACGGCTTCAACGATATAAGTCTGACGATTCGACCGGAGCTTTAGGAATAGGTCTATAAGCAGCCCTTCTTTATTATTTATAGAACGAATGGTTTCAGTAGTTTCTTTTCTGATATTCTTGTGCTATTCATTTAACTGTTTTCATCTCTTAAAACCCCTTAATCTCTACATTAAGTTAAGTTAAGTGTGCTATCTAATACTTTAGAACGAAAGTAAGACTGATTGAACGGAAAGTATATAATCTAATCGGGTAAAAAGCAAAATGGCACACGCGCAGATCAACATCACGCCTTTTTCTGGATCCGAAACGGACAATTTTAACGAGTTTGAACAACTAATAACAGGAGCAATCGGAGTTGCAGCAATCGCAAACGCGCAACAAGCAAACTTTTTGCAATTACATTTAAAAGGAGATGCCTTGCGATACTTCTTGACCTTACCAGAGGCTACCCGACTAGTCTTTGAAGACAGTATAACAGCTCTAAGGAACAGATTCACGCAGGATGACTTGAGAGAAATTAGAATCATAAAGTTAGAAAACCAAAAGTTCAATCCAAAAACAGACACAGTTAAGAATTTCTTAGTAAAGTTAAGAACAGAGGCCAATAAAGCATATCCAGCACCTGAAATAGTAGTAGCGGCAGCAGGAGGAGGTGATGCTGAAGCCCGTAGATTCGAAAGAGAGACAGCAGCAAGAGAATCTGCCATTGAAATGTCAGAAAATCGAAAAAACGAACAAATAAAGCGTTTTTTCATTAAGTCTATGCCAAACTGGCTCAAGCCTAAGCTCCTAGAAAGGCCAGACACAGATACAATAGATCAGTTATGCACCTTAGCTAGCCAACAAATTGCAATAAGGGAGATGTGTAACAGAGAAGAGTACTTTGACGACGGATTTAATGAAATAACTGAATCAAACACAGATAAAATGCTGAAAGCAATAACTGTTATCTCCAATAATCAAAAAGAACTTGAGCAGAAACTTGAGCAGAGAATAGCACCTAAAAATGAGCCATCAGAACAAGGCCCAGCAAACATTTTTACACCACATTACCCTCAACAAGTCTATAGACAAAGTCATAGGCAAAATTTCCGCCCTCAATATCAAAATTATCGGCCAAATTACCCCCAATATCAGTCTAATTATCGCCAATTCCAGCCAAATTATTGGCCCCAGCAACAGTATGCCCCCCGTGCTAATAATTATCGAGAGTTTAGACCACAATTTAATGCCCCTAGACCGTTTTATTATAACGAACAGCCACAAACTCGTAATTATTGGACCGAACCTTCAGATAGTCCCCCATTTGTTCACCCAGCTTATGTTAATAGACCTGTTTATCGGTTCCCATCAAAAAATACCCCTCAAAACCTTCTTAGACAGGGTATAGTTTACGATAGTCCAGTACACAACCGATATAGCACTCAACAATCAAATCAGTTTAATCATGCAAGTAACCCTCAAAATAGAAATATGAGAGGTATGAATTTCCCATTTAATCAACAAAAAACTAATAAAGCCACCCAACTTTAAAAAACAAAATAAAAATTATAAAAACTCAGTTAACCATTATAACGAAAGCACGTCTAGTCCTAGTTTAGATAAAGTAATAGAGCCAGTTTATAACAAAAATAATAAAAAGCGTAGAAAACGCAAAAGTAATAATAATAAAAGTAAAGTTAATAATTCTGTGCAACTCCCAATGCAAGTACCTCAACCCGCACCAAAGCCAACACCACATGTTCAGCAACTATTTAGCATTGTCCCACTTTTAGGCAGAACATTATCCTATGTTAAAGTTAAATTTAATGGAGAATTAGAAAGACGCGCACTAGTCGATACAGGAGCATTTGCAAATGTGATAAGTCGTGAATTCTACAAGGAACTAATTAACACAAATATTAACTCAATAACAGAAATAGAAAAACCTGATCTAGATAAAGTTAAAATGGCAAACGGCAATATAGTTAAAATTGATAAAGCAATTAAAATTACATTTAAATTGGGCACACAAACATTTACAGAAGATTTCCTTGTATTAATTGTCACAACTCCTGTAATCCTAGGCAACCCATTCTTTGTTAAACATAAAGTTAGCATTTGCCCAGGACAAAGTTACATTAAATTCCCTGATCAAACTCTGCAAATAAATGAAATAAAGCCAGAAAAGCAACCCAGAAGAGTTGTAAAACGTAAAAAATTCGGAGTTTATACACAGAAAAAGCAAGTCTTGCAGCCAAATCAACAAGCAGTATTAGACTGCAAGCTTTACGATAAACTAGAATCTTTCACTGACCTTTGTGGGGTAATAATTCCAAATGAAATCTTTGAAAAAGACAGCGAAATAATATTAACATCATCTCTAAGTAAAGTTGCTGAAAATAACATTATCTACATCTATGTCCTGAACATTACTGACCACCCAATTAACATAAATAAAGGCGAAAAAATAGCCAAATTCTCATTCTTAACATCAGAACAAGCTGAAAAGTTGTTAGAAGTAGATCCTCAATTAATAAATGTTGCAAAAATGAGCGAAAATTATTTAACAGAAATAAATCAACTAATTCAAGTTACAGACACCCCAAAAAGAAAGGCTCAACCAGCGAAACCAGCACCGGAATATGAAAAACTATGGTTCCCAACGCCTGAAACGTGCCCAGATCCGACAAACTTGTCGCCCTTGCAGAGAGATATCTATGAGCAACTGCTAAAACTGCAAGAAATGGAGAAACTAGATCCAAAGGGTAATCATCAGGATAAAATAACATTTTTAAGCAAGTTTCCGTGGGAAAAATCAGCCCTCAATGATGAGCAAAAAGCAGTAGTAGGTGAACTACTAGTCGAATTCAGTGATATTTTCGCGAAACACAGATTTGACGTTGGATATAATACAGATTTAAAAATAAAGTTAACTCCAGAAAGAAGCATACCAATTTACGAACAAGGCCCTCCAACGCCCGTCCATTTGAGAAATGAGTTACAAGTAGAGCTCGCACTAATGCATTATTACGGACTGATAACAACTTTGTCTCAATCAAGATATAGTAGTCCACTTTTCGCTCAAAGAAAGAATTCAGGAAGACTCAGACTATTAATTGACTTGAGAAAAGTAAACCACTTGTTGAAAAATGACTACGTGAATACCAATTTCCCGATTTCCAACATGAGTGACGCAATAAATTACTTTGCCGGAAAAAAATTGTTCACAAAACTTGACTGTTCTCAAGCATATCATTGCGTGCAAATGGCAGACGATGTATCAGTGCAAATGCTAGCATTTAACTTTGCTTCGAGAGCTTATGCTTATAAATGTCTTGCACAAGGATTGATTAAGTCAGTAACAGGATTTAGTTCCTTTATTAGACATTACTTGGACCCATGCTTAGCTTCAGGAAATTGTACCCAGTTTATGGATGATATTGGAAATGCAGTAACAAATTTTGAACAATTGGTACCCTCTTTAAGAGAAATTTTTACGTGTATACGTCAATCTGGATTAAAATTGTCACCCGAAAAGTGTGAAATAGCAACTGACACAATGAAATTCCTTGGAAATAACATCAGTGCAGAAGGAATATCACCAGAAAAATCAAAAATAACGAAATTTCTTGATAAATTTAAAATGCCGAAAACAACAAAACAAGTAAAACGATTAATCGGCTTCACGCAATTCTTCCGAAATTACATCCCTAACCTAGGTGAAAAACTAATGTCATTTTACAAGCTCCTGAAGAAGGAGGCAGTAATAGAAACCACAGAAGAACATGTAAAGGCATTAGAAGTAATAAAGAAAGATTTAATGGAAGCAACAAATGTAACATTGCGATTGCCAAAACCAGGGCTACAGTATGTAATTCTTTGCGACGCTAGTTACCACGGTGCAGGTTTTGTACTAATGGTGGAAGACTACGTAAATGAAACAGGAAAGAAAGAAAAGAAAACATACGCTCCCGTTTCGTTTGGATCGCATTTGTTTAATGCTACGCAATTAAAGTTCTCAATCTATTACAAAGAGTTCCTAGCTTTGTACTATGCGCTGGACTACTTTTCACACTACATTTGGGGATCAAGTAAACAAGTAATTATACTCACTGACACCAAAAGCCTCACACAATTCTTTCAATCAAAAGTAATACCGCCATCTCTTTGGAATTGTTTAGACAGAATACTTGCATTTAATATAGTAATTGCTCACATTCCTGGACGTGCTAATTACGCCGCAGATTTTCTCTCTAGAATGGAGAATGACAAAACAGCAACAATGTCTTTAAAGTTAACAGATAGAATTCCAGTCAGAGAAATAGAAATAGATACTGAAGCACAAAACCCCGATGTTGAACTGAACGTGTTATTTGACACTGAAAATCTGTGACGAAATAAATAGTGAAGAAGTTAACTTTCTCAAAAAATTGGGATATTATGAAGACTACAAAAAACGTCAAAGTAACTCACCAATCACAGAATTACAAGGGCTATTAAAACTTAAACGAAAACACGAAATAAATTCAATTGAGTACCCAAATCCATTAGATGAGTTCCCAGATCTTACAGACAATTTAATTAGCCTTAACTTAGCAGATGAGCAGCAAAAAGATGCAGATATTAGAACAGTAATAAGCTGGATTCAACCAAATATTCAACAACCTGACTTAAAGTATGCTACAACAAACTTAAAGAAGTATCACAAGCACCTAAACAGATTAATTCTTGAAGAGAATGTCTTATACCGGAATTTTTATGATGATACTGGAAAAGTACTTCATAAACAATTCTGTGTACCTAAGCATTTGTGGAAAGAGACTATATATAGGCTCCATAATTCACAAACAGCAGGTCACTTAGGCATCAAAGCAACAATTCAGGAATTTAGAAAGCGATTTTATTATCCAGGCTTCACCGAACATTTCATTAGCTTCATCAAAAACTGCCTCTTGTCTTCAACTTAACAGAGTACCAAAAAGCCACATCACACCCAAGTTACAACCAGTCAGTTCACTACAATCATATCCAGGAGATATGCGCCAAATTGATTTAGTAGGCCCCCTAAAGTCATCGCAGTATAAGTATGTTTTGAGTGCAATAGATGTCTTCACAAAGTACCTATTCGCAGTTCCATTAACAAATGGATATGCAGACACAGTAGCCCGAGAACTAGTAAAGGTGTTCTTCCAACACAGCTACATTCCTCAAACAATACTTAGTGACTTAGGAACCAACTTTACTTCCGAATTAATGTCAGAATTAGCAAGTTTACTAGAAGTAAAGTTAAAACATGCCTCACTAAAGCACCCTCAAACTATTGGAGCAGTAGAACGATCTCACGGACCACTGAAGCGAATTCTGAAACTTAATACAGAAGAACAATGGAAAGACTGGCATAAATATGTTCCTCTTGCAACCTTTATTCATAATACTTCATATCATTCAGCGACAAATTGTTGTCCTTCAACTTTATTCCATGGCAGAGAACCCATAAAACCCCTTGACATACGGTTCTCCAGAAAAGTAATGGATGCAGTAGCAGTAAATTCTGATTTCGTTAATGAACTGCAAGACGCCATGATGCAAAAGTATGGAGAAAACAAAGAAAAATTAACGACTGCTTACCTGAAGTACAAAAAGTATTATGATCAAAAAGCATCAGCTAAACCGATTCTGGAGAAATCATTCTGTTTACTTTTGAATCCTAAGCTACTAGAACAATCAACAGTAATAGCTTCCCAAGTTCAGAAATGGCTACCGCTATATAAAGTAGAAAAAGTCCTTACTGATTCTAATTACATCATTCGAAAAGTAAATACGAACTACACCCAATGTGTTCATCGCATCAGATTGAAGCCAATTAAACCAAGTGAAACTCCTGAAGATCTCAAAGTCATCAATCCTGTAAACTTTCAACCTGATCCGTCGAGAAGACAACACATGGAACCTGACCTATTTGATAAACATATCCCAGAATTAATCAATGAGCAAGAAACAGAGATACAACAAGCTACAAAAGTGAAACAAGATCCAGTCAGAGTGACCATAAATGTTCCCCTAGGTGGACCATTAGCAGGACCAGCAGTAGCAGCACCTCCAGCAGCCCCACCGGCCCCACCAAGGGTAGTAGCACCAGCAGTTAGACCACGAACTGCCCCAGTCCATCTTCCAGTATTTGATTCCTCAAGTTCAGACGAAGCAATCCCAAAATTATTTGATGAAAATAGCAGTTCAGATGAAAATTTAGCTGACCTAAACCTGGACGCAGAACAAATTGCCCGAATACCAGTTAATCCGTTAATTGCTGACGAAATTAGACCTCAAGAACCAGAAGTTCGCGTTCCTCTTGTATCATCCTCATCAGACGATGAAATGTTTTTACCAGCTCAACAGCCACAGCCGTCAATAGTACCACTTGATATTGAATCGCCTCCAGAAACACACGAAGAACAATATGCTCTAACTGATAGAAAAATAAGAGCGCGACCTTATAATCCTAAACGAAAACCAGAGAAAAGTGCATTCAAACCACTAGACTACCAACGGCGAAAAAATGTACGCGGATTTAAATTTGATAGAGAAATAATGTTGCATAAAGAAGATAGAACAAACCCTTACCTAACCAACCGAGTTAGAAGATCAGGCAGTCCTAGACCAAAAAATGCACGTGCCAGACTGGAACAAGAAGAAAAACGTGAAGCAATAAAAGCATCAGCACAAGCAGCACAACAGTCAAATACACCAAGCAGAGAGACAAAACTAGATCAAGTTCGAGCAAGTATAGCAAAATATTCAGGGAGAACGCCCAGCAGTTCAGCAAATAAACCAGTTACTAGATCTCAATCGAAAAAATCTTCACCAGGCTCATCTAATCAAAATTTAAACCATTTTAGTCAAGAAATAAATGCAACATATCTAAGTTCTCCAACAGATATCTTATATTCACCACACTCTTTTGCACACTGTATATCAGCAGACCTTGCAATGGCAAAGGGATTAGCCCGACAAGTCAAAAGCTGGTACCCAGCAGCCCCAAGTGCAATTAGACTTAGATATCCACCTGATATTGGCTCAGTTTTAATCTACTTCGACCCCATTTCTGAACGTTATATCTTCAGTTTAGTTACCAAATTCAGATACTACCACAAACCCACTTACGAATCAGTATTAGCAAGTCTCTATGAACTGAGAGAAATAGTAATAGATGCAGGAATTACACACTTAAGTCTTCCAAAACTCGCCAGTGGCTATGATAAATTAGATTTTAACATCATTTTTGAGCTTATATGTCAAGTCTTCGACCCTCTACCCATAACCATCTATATCCATTAGTATGTACAGACCCAGTACAGTCCAGCAGTACCCTTCATCCGCCCCAAAAACCCAACAAGCCTGAGCAACTTAGCCCTAAAGCCCAAAAATCGCCAAAAAACCGAAAATTTTTGACCTCAAAATCCAGTTATTTTGATATATCTCCAAAACTACTTGTCCGAACCTGGATTAATCTATTGTTCTGAAAAGCCCTCATCCAGTAGAAGCGATTCCAGCCATTATTGACCCCATTAGACCCGTTCTAAGTACCAAAAACTTAGTCTAAAATTGACCCTTCCGAAAATCCTAGGTTCAACTCAGAAAAACAGTCATAAAATTGTGAAAAATGCCCCGATCACCCCAAACTTTTGCGCTGCAGCATTTTTCAAGCTGAGGAACCGACATGCAAATTTTGAATCGATTTGGAGAACTTTAAAAATTGAGTGACGCTGGAGCCCTCAATTTTTGACACTTTTCGAATCCGCTCGAATTCAATGATAACTCCCACAAAAAAACCCAATTGATCCATTTTATAGCCCTAGATCATCCTACTGCTCACGCTTGACACCCCAGTACCCAAAAATCCCGTCAAAAATCAATAAAAGTTGAGTTATGACAAAAACACCGAACCCTACCAAAGTGTGCTAAAATTGATTAAAATGTAGTGTAAATTATACCCCAAAAACATGCCAAAAACTGTCCCAAATGCCTCCAGCAGCTACTCCCAGCTGCCACCCACATGGTACAACCTCAAACAACCGTTAAAACCCAATATTTCCAAGTATATGTTGAAAAATGACGAAAAAACGAAAATTGCGCTTCTGCTTCAATCCTCCGCTTCAAAAATTTTGTCATTTTATTCTCCACCTGACCCGATAAAAGCCACCTATACCCCCTACAACCCTAGTGCAACCCCCCACTAGCTTTGTAGTACCATAAAAACCAGTCCCAGCTCGTCCCAGTATCAACCGTGAAGACTTAAACCCAAATAAGCTCTGAAATCGCCACAATTTTGTCAGGAAATTCAGTTATTTCCCACTAGAGTCAAAAATATTAACTTCTGACAAAAATTAACCACACCATCAGCACTCCCACATCTATAGCTCTCAGAATATGCACTCCCATCCCCCTAGCGCCAATACAAGCTGAGAAAAGACTGCCAAAGTAACGAAAGTCACAAAAAATCGAGTGAAATTTCCGAAAAAAGTGATCAAACATGCATCTTAATACCCGAATATGCCCACTTTTATTGTTAATTCAGTTAGCCCTACTCATGAGCAGTCCAACCATAAAAATATCAATCATTTTGAACAAGTTTTTCATAGCCTCATAGCCAATAACCTATCCCCTATCTGAGCCTTTCCAAAAAACCCAGGTTCACTGCAGCAAAAACGTTATAACTCCTAAAAAAATAGTTGAAACCGCCCAAATTTTTGCGCTGCGGGGTTTTTTGAGCCGATAAAGCGATTCACCAATTTTGAGCTCAATCGAAGCATTTTAAAAATTGAGTGACGCTGGGCCCCTCAATTTTGGAGACTTTTTGAAAATTCACGAACATGTTCATAAAATCCAAAATACTGATCGAAAACCTGATATTATCAGCTTAAAACATCCGCATGCTCAAGCTCTACACGCCCATATTAAAAATATTGACAATTGTTAAGTAAAATGTTGAAATAATAGCAAAAAACTGAAGCCTACCAAACTCTTCTCAAATTCGTCAAAACAGAGCCAAATTTAGAACATAAAAGTAGTATCAAATAGCCGAATTATGAGCCCATATCCAATATTCAGTCTCCCTAGTAGTTACCCAAGCCCAATAAACCCATACAATCGCACAGAAATTTATAAATGTTGAAAAAAGTGAAAAAATCGAAAATTGCAGATATTTCACAAAATTTGGTCCGAAATTCTAAAGTGAAAAACTCAATATATTATAGTCAAATAATGCATTAAACCACACCAATAGCTGCTACCAACATAGTACTCACTAGTATGACCCACAATTACTGTCAAAAATCTATTATCTTCAATCTATGTCAACTTATGCACCAAACATGACGCTTCACAAGTAAAAATTCAGTACATTTCACAGAAAAACTGGTATAAAACCTAAGTTACTCAACTCCAAACCTACCAAAATGCTACCTCTGATAGCCACAGATATCACTAACAACAGTTAGCACCTGATTTAGGCCACTAGAGAATCACCAGACTGACACATGTGTCGAAGAAGCTCAATTAGTGGAAAAATCATGCTTGAAAATTTGCATTTTGGACCCAAAAATCAACGTTAAGACCCGATAAATAGCTTCAAACCCTATAATTCAGTAACATACATTAGTACCAAGCACAGACAGTACCATTTTAACCATTCAATACTGAAAATGTATGAACAGTGAAGACTTATTCAGACCGAAATTTCATGATTCAAAAATAGCCAGGTTCAGATCACGAAAATAGTCATAACTTTGCGAAAAATGCTTAAATTGCGCCAAATTTTTGCGCTGCAGGGTTTCTTAAGCCACTGAAGCGATCTGTCAATTTTGAGCCCGATTGGAGCAATTTAAAAACTGAGTGACGCTGGAGCCCTCAATTTTTCGCATTTTTCGTTTTTTCAGACATCAGTAAAAAAAGTTGACCAAAAAGTGTCCAAAAACCTGAATTTATTGCATAGTTATTCCCCACCAATGTCTACTGAGTGGGCCAAGCCAAAAAAGTTGCCCAAAGTTCAATAAAAATTGAAAAATTCACATATTTACCACACCAGCCCTGATGCGGAAAAATCACCAAAATTACGAAAAAATTACATGTGAAAATTAGTACCAAATACTCTTCCAAACCAGTTCAAATTACACACAAGTGCTGCTAACAACCAGATTAAGTATCTAGAACCATTAGAACCGGTCTATGATTAATAATTGACAAGTAAATTAAAGTTAATGCCCAAAAATCAAAAAAGTCGTTATGTCACCAAAATTTCACTTTCACAAATATGTCATTATAAAGTCACACACTGCAATTAAAATGTTACCACACGTTCACACACTTCACAGCTGCTAGTCCCAACAGTCAAATCCAACTATCAAAGCTACAATTGACAAACAATAAGTAAAAACTCACCTATAGATGAAACTAAACTACATGATGAATATAATTGCACCGACACTAGTCAATTCTCATCGGCGCTATCCTCAGCTACGGTACCACCACCACTAGTACACTGACCGGACTGACCCCTTGTCCTAGTAGAACGAGTCAAGTACCGCTCAGCATCATCCAAACTGAATAAATGTTATCAAAATAAAGAAACTGCCTCAAAGTAGCACTAAAATTCGATTAATTCGGCACAACAACAGTTTAAATGCCATGCTATAACGACCGCTACTAGTTAAATAACACATGCCGTAAAACACACAACAACGCTCTGAAAATACAATTACACCCTTCACTAGCATTCACTTATTTACTACGCCTCTCTAATTCTTCCTTTTGTCCCCTACTTATATCCTCAACCCCCCCACAAAACAAGTCTTGATATATTAATTACTATGATATTAATAAGCACCTTATTAAATATTAGTAGCACCAAGTATATTAGTCAGTATATTAGGCTATATTACACCAAACTACAACTAAACATATACAGCTAAAAGTCAGTTAATAAGTTAAATAAATAAATATAAATAACTAGTTATACTGCCGTCTCCTCCATCTCAACTCCTCCCTCATCTTCCTGATCTTCACTCTCTTCCCTCTCCCCCCTTCTTCCCACACATCTTCCTCTCCTTCTCCTTCTCCACATCCCAACAATCCCGAATAATATGAATAATAATATGAATACTATTAATAATATTGAGTCCCAATTCCAACTACTTCCTCTGTCTTCTAAGCTAATATCTACAGTTGAACTATTATTGATATTACACCCTGGGTGCCGCAAACGAGACCAGTGAACCCGGTTCCTTGACACAAACCTGGTCCCGTTGCCGCAGCACCCCAGAGTGATATTATTCGGCCCGGCAGTAATATTGAAACACATATTGATATCAAATAATCTGAAAAACTCGAAAAAACATGTAAAGACTGCATAATTCGACCCCCCCCCCAACCACTATCCCCATCACCACACACCCATCATTAAACCAAATAACCAGACTTCAACATGTTTAAACACCATATTTAGTAGTAATATTAATAAACACACACATCAACACACATGATCCAAAAGTAAAGTACACCTGAAACAAATAAATATCACAGACCTAGAAGCCTGAATCCAGCAGACAAACCAACAAAAGGAACCACCATAACATGTGATAACGGCAATAGCTGGTCACAAAACCAAAAATATTGCAAAAGTTTCACAATGTCGAGTTCCATTTGAGTATCTAACCACTGAGAGAAAAGTTGACTTTTAGTCAAACTTTCAGAGAATGAACATATTGCTGTCAATGAACTGCACATACAGCACCACAGCTTTCCGTTCATTTTATGCTCGAAAGGCAGACAAATTGCCAAAGCTAGTGAAACACAATGAAAAGGGAAACTGAAGAGCTCGTGCACAAAGTGATGAAAATTGTTTTCTTAGATATTTTTCCTTTCTCCCCGAACAGGACCTCACGAGTCCAAGTGAAGGATAATAAAGGAAAAAAGCTCTTGATCTTGCTCAGAGTGAGCAGCCTGACATAAAACATATCATCCAGCAAAAATAGAGTGAAGTAACTACCATGCATCGATACAATGCACTAATCCATAAAGGCTTAAAGGAAAGCCAAAAGGCGGAAAAGTATTGCACGAGTAACATGCATCACTGTAGTTCCTACTCCCGACGACAGCATTACGATTGACAACCACCTGGACAAAGCAATTGACGACCAGAAGAGAAAAACTTTAGACTTCTCCGCAAGAAACATGAGTTTTGTTCATAGGAAGAGCAATCTTCAAGTTTTCCTTTAACTGTCTAACTGTCCAACAAAAAGCGCATCTTCCATTTGAAACAGACAAACTTGATATAGAAGACGAACAAACTACCACAGAAGACGAAAAAGACAACAACGCTTTAACCCGAGAGGAGAGTATGCTTTAAGCTCTTGAAAGTCTTATATAAGTTCGACAAGTATTATTCTTATAACAAATTAAGTACCCATTCACTCACTAAGTCAAATTAATCAGTGCTTTATATACTCGAAATAACTGTTCACTTCCAGAAATTAGCCAGTGCTTTAAATTAATCATTCAACCAGTATCCTTCTCCTACTCCTTCTCAAAGTTTAGAGCCATTATTTAACGAAATAATCGTGATTATTTTCAGTGCTAATTCAATGTCTTCTCTTAACCTTAACTTTAATTTATGTTCCCCCTCTTTACTTTGAAATTAGCGCACCTTCACACCTTTAATGTTCCTTCAAAGCTCTTAATCTTGTCTTAACTTTCCTCACTTTAACCTTTATCTCCATTTGTCTTAGCTTAAACTTTATTTCTTTTAACTTCTTTAATTGTCTTTAACTTAAATGCTTTCGTTCCAAAACTCTTTTCTAAGAAAACATAAATTGGGTGGCTCCAACAAAAACATATGTATACCCTCATACTTGTGCAGATTATATGTTTTATAGAAAAATTGTAAAACCCCAGTTCTTTCACTAAAATTTTCATGGAAAATTTTCATAAAGTCGGGTAGTGTCACGCCCCTATTTCGTCCCTCATAGTTACGTGATGATATTCCTTAAAATATCCATAAATAAGTGATATAAATTAATCAATATTCATTTAGTTTCAAGGCCATTTATAGCTAACATTTCCATCTAGGCCTGTAACCTCTAATTTGTTAATGTTTACAAAAAACAACCGCAGAGTAACAGTTTATCAGCAAACATATCAAGTGCCTAAAAGCCTCAATATTTACTTTTTTGAGTTTCTTGATGATAAATTCACATAATCAGTAAATAACTTCATGAGAGATTATGTACTTGGTGAAGTAATTATTCTGATAAAGTAGGTGCTAATACGGAATTGTATATGTACTGAACAAACACCAAGAGACGTACAAAAGCCGGAAATTGCCCAACTTGTAGATCAGTAAATATTTACGAAGGACCAATACAACTCAAGGCACAGTCCTGCGGAACCCACTATCAGCAGAACACCGGAGAACCAGCCTGAAAATCAGTTGCCTATCATCTCATAAAACTTGATAAAACTTGAGAAACTTCTTGTTAAAATTATTAAACAATTCTTGCTAAAATAATTAAAGATTGAACTGGAAATTCTCTTGAAAACCTCCAAGTTTGATAAACTAAGTTACAGAAGAAATAGCGACTAACTTAACACTGAAATGCAAGGCAAACTAGTGGATATATCACGCATCTGAACCGCTCAATAAAAGGCTATTACTAGCTAATTTTATTTAAATTATATCCGCTAAAAATCGCACTGTGAAACACCAAAATAAGTCCTTGTAAAATGCCAATTATTCAAGTCAATTACATCCAATATAAACCTCAATAACACCACGAGGAACACCATTAAAAATCAGTGCGTAACACAATAATTGAGGAAGAATATCAAACTAAGCGTCTGTAAACAAAGGGCATCGAAGTTTATCGAACACAAGATTTCACTCGTTCAACAGAACAAGCATGACAAACCACAAAGAATTAAAAAATTACATGTTGAAACTAACTTGAGACAGAATGACAAATACGAGAAGAAGATACATTCCAACAGAGCACACATGGGTTCTTTTAATAATTTAGCTTCAAGACAAATACAAAAAATAACAGCTAAGAACCTTAAAAACCTGAAAAAACAGTTTAGTCTGTGAATAAAGGCGGACAATAACAGCAAAGATTGAGACAGCACCTTCTCCTGGACCTAGGAAACCCTGGGACAGAGCAACGTGCAAGACAGAACGAACGGACACGAAGAAGAGCGATCCACCGGATGTCCCAGAGACGCCAAGCCCTCGCCAAGATCTTAAACTCAAGAGTCAACTGAAGTAAAAGCATACACAGATGGATCAGCAGTTGAAAGCAACAGAAACGGTGGTGCAGGAGCCTTCATCGCAGCTGGTGACGACAGACTTGAAGTTGCAAGACCAGCCGGGGTCTTTACTTCGTCATTTCAGGCCGAGTTAAGGGCTCTCGACACAGCTCTAAAGATCTGCCTAGAGAAATAGTCATCAATGACACGCTCTCCGTAGTAAACCGAATGGAACAACTCTGCGACTCAAATTCTCCTAAGAGCTACCTGCAAGAGCAAACAAAGTTACTCAAGAAATACAACGATAGAAGGATAACTCCGCTCCTGATCTGGTTCCCAAGTCATGTGGGGGTACACGAAAACGAAAAGGCTGAACACCCCCATGACACCGCAAAGAAAACCATTAACAGGCACCTGAAGGATGAGGCAAACCAAAAGAAGAGGCATGGACGACAATCTCAGCCGAACGGAACAAGTGGAAACCAGTAGGCTCCGTTCTAGCCACCATCCGGAGCTACGATACTGGAGACACAAGACAGGAAAATGCGAGACATGACAGAGCAGAGGATGCGAGAAGGGCCAGAAACCTTTGAACATATCCTGCTAAACTGCCCTGTCCTAGACGACGTCAGACAAAAACAATCAGACTGGAACGATACCTAGAAAAAACCAAATATAGCGCTTAAGCTCTGGAACATCTGCATCGGGAGACACGCACAACACACGCACACACACACACACACACACACACACACACACGCACGCACGCACGCACACACACAAAAACAGCAATTCAAAAAGAGGCACAAAGATATTTGATTTGAGTTTAATAATAACAGTAAACAAGACACGCAGCTTTGAACATTCCGACCAAGGAACAGTAGAAAAAAGAACAACTGTTACGGACAAAATTTGGTTTTTCAAAAAAGCTTTGTCTATTTGAAGGAATGAACTAAAATCAAAGCTATAAATAGATGAAGCTTCACTTTATTTCAATGCATACAAGACCTGCAATTATTGCTTTTCGGATAAATAGCTAAAATCATCTGAAACAGCGGCAGAAATGAAAAAGTGAATAACAACATATCCTAAAAATAAATGTCACCAAGGTAAAAAAAAATATGTTATCCACTGATTAGCTCAATCAGAATCGGCAAAAATAGAAGATCTGCCAAAAATCAACCGGTGAAGCAGACATAGTAAAAACAGTAGCCTAATACCCCCGTTGTACTGAGTTTCTTGTACAAAACTTTCAACTTTCACATCTCAAGGAGCACTTCACACCTTAAATCTGCTCGTTTTTGAAAGCTGTTCATTCTGCCCGACAAAAATCCCGTAACATGAGCTCTAAATTACTACCAAAATAAGAAAAAGAACTACCAAGATCCAATATCTATGAATTTGAAATTTCGGAGCTGAATAGTAGCAGGCTAAATAACTGGTTTTCATATAATGCTTCTAAACGCAAAATTTTTGTCCGCATGAAAATTTTAAAAAAGTGAAAAACAAGTCCCATGTTGGAAATAAAATCAAGCTTAAAATTGTCAAAAAAGTTTTGGCATCACAAATTTCATAAATCTCAAGGTCAAGAAACTCAGTACTTAAAGTTTTATTTTTTATTCCAGTTAACTTTCTCTCTGTCCAATTTATAATAACTCTGAGCAAGTTACGTCTAAAACATATAACTGTTCTTATATTTGTTTTAATTTCGTGTTATGTTCATAAATTTCTGAAAAACTCATGAACAATTAACAAATTTGGACAGATCTCATCATATTTTTCTTCGCCCGGTTTCTTAAGATAAAAAATATGAACAGAGAAAAAAGGTAAAATCAATGGTAAAAGTTG
Organism: Convolutriloba macropyga; assembly: GCF_964194025.1. NCBI lineage: Eukaryota > Metazoa > Xenacoelomorpha > Acoela > Convolutidae > Convolutriloba > Convolutriloba macropyga. The sequence goes on from NC_134481.1 coordinate 16,173,963, forward strand.
ATCGAATGGACTAAAAACTAATCTTATTAATATTTTAAAAACTGTACATAGTGACAGTTTAAAAATTCAACAGTGGTACTAAAGGTAAGTACTAAAGGGTCGCTACTTCACTGAAATGATTGGAAAAAGAAATTTTTCAAATTTGGTCAAAATTTCTGCTAAACTGACATGAAATGCAGACAAAATTCACTTTTGCAGCTTTTTGATTTATCCGAACATCTAGATACAAAACATTTTGGGAAGCAGTGTAGTGCTTGCTCGGACACACCATCAAAAAAGCAATACCTGGTCTTTAATCATCGAAAAAAAAACTTCGACAAATTTAGCCAAAATTGACGAATTATTGACTTGAAACGCCGCAAAATTATTTCAAAACCTTTTCCAAAAAAGAATTTTTGTTCAGATGTGAGTTTCTAGACGCAGAAAGCTGCAATTTCATATCATAGGTTAGCCTGGGATGCACTAAAACCGTCAAACTTCTCTGAATGAAAAAAGGGCTGACATAAAATTCTCATACATTTTTGAAAATGTGAAAAATATTGTCAATCTGCAGCAGTTAGTCGGAGTATAGTAATTGCGAGCAGATCTCCGTTAACTAGTCGACTCATGGTTAACAAGCTGGTGGGAAATAAGAATGGAATTCATCTTATTAGATGCCACTATCCATTTCTCTCAAACACTATCCATTAACTCAAACACTATGGGGTTGACTATTCAAATTAGATACGCAACAATTTTTCCGTATTCAGCTGTTCTAACATCCACTTGCGTTGCAACTGGAAGTGACATTAGAGAACATAGACCCACTAACGTCGTATAAACTGCTCTCGAACAACAGACGGTGGGCAATTTAATTTAGAGGGGGTGTAGCCTAAAAAATTTATTATGGGTGCAAAAAACCAACCCCAGACGTGTTCAAACCACATACCTCCAGGATGGCAGTCTCCCATCTTAACCACTAAGATATTCCGGCTTTGCGACTGCATCACTTACAATCGCTTTTACTTTAGCAGCAAACTTTATTTCAGGCTTAGGCTTAGGGATGCTAGCATTGTGGGGTGGGTGAGCAGAGTGGTTGGGGGGGGGGGGGGGGGGGATCGACGGCGGGTAGGGTTGTGCAAGAATCGGTGAATCGCATATAAGAGACTAGTAATGCGTTTGGCTCTAAGAGAGCTACTCAGCCACTTAATGCCCTCCGAGCGCTACCTGTTTATCCCGTCTCTGAGGACCAAAAGTCAATTGGGTCAGATGAAAAATCGTAATTGGGACTAATATAATTGCCAAACTTCGTTTGAGAGCAATTAATCACGAAAAAAATGAGAAGTCAAGCATGAAAAAGTTACTTGAAGGCGAATAATGTTTCATAACAAGCGCGCAAAAACGGTCAAGCGAGGATTTTTCATTTGAAAAGACACGCTTACAATCATTGCTTCAAACTTCTTTCGAAAGCAATTAATAATACTACTTACAGCCTTGGATCAGTGTCATCTTCGCGAAGCGTAATATCGTTCATATTCTCCACCCTGTGGTCTGTATTCACAATCAGAATCTGTTCCTGTGCCTCCAAATTCATGTTCTCCAAAAACCTTGCCTGCTCCGTGGGCGAAATAAGATCCCATTCCCAGTTATCTGGTAACGGTGGCACATTCATGATGAACTCACTCGGGGGCAGATCCTTGGTCTTTTTTGGATCCCTCACGTTCAGTCGCATTGGTTTCAGATTAGCTAACAAACGTTGCGAGTCCTGGTAGAGAAAGTCACATTGCTTATGGAAAACGAAGACAATTCCAAACATTATATGTGAACAGGTTCTAATGGACAGTGGCACTCCGTTTAGAGGGTAACTTCCAGTCACTGGTAAGCAAGCAGTTGAGAATGGGAAATGCTGCAGCAATTCTTTACATTTCTCCGAAACAACTACAGCTGCAAAGTCTCTTCGATTCTTCATTTTACTCGGGTTGTGGGCCACAAACCACAGCTTACCGAAAGTCCCAGTTCGGTATGATAGAAGATCGTGCACGTAGTACATGTCAGATCAATCCGCCAGTCAAATTATATTAATTCAATTAGTTTCTGATATTTTTGCAATCACACACACTACCACACATTGGCTCAGCCTGAAAAAGATAAGAAAATAGGTTGCTATTTGAAAGCTAATTGAAGCTATGTTCACTAGACTGGTGACAATTACTAGAATAAATGCTATCTGTGTTTATGGATCGCATATTACAGCAACTTGAAGTTTAATCTAGCATCATAATAGTGGTGGTTATTATGGAAAATGATCGCTATCTCCTTTAAAAAAAATAGAATTTTCAAAATATTTATTTAACAGAAAAGGACAAGAGAACAAATCAAAATCAAATACATTGCATTTTTCAGTAAACCAACAAATTACATTTTTTCATTTAGCCTAGCAATTTTTCTGCGTCTACTAACAAACTCAAAAACTAACCGGAAGTTTTTGAAAATTCACCAGCACCATTTTTGAATACATTTAGAACATTGAAATGGTGCCGAAACATCAAGAACAAAAAACAGGTTTTATTCAGTTTACGATGAACAGTTCCAGCTTTTCCAAACTAGTTCTACAGTCTAGATTTTCATGTCTCCATTGGTTCCTGCCTTGGTACACTTTTAGAAGGCCCTTGAGATCCAATCAATGACAAACCAGGTACACCTTGGCCAGATTGCAGCATAACCTTTAACCTTTCAACCTCCTCCAGGCTGGTAGCTTTCGTTATTCTGTCTTTTATTGCTTGCAACTCTGCTGGACTTGGTCCTAAAGGCTGACCAGGAACAAACTCTTTTGAAGCGCTCGTAGTTGCCTTTTGTTTTACTTGTTCTGCAAGAGCTTTTCCTTCGTCAGTAGCAAACATTTTTTTGGCCATCTCTTTTTCAGCTTCTCTAATTCTTTTGAAATCCAAGAAACGCAGACTGGGTAATTTGAAAATACAGTACAATCTGTAGTGTTTCTTATATACTACTGGGTTGCGTAGCAGTGATAGCCTCTGGAGGGTTTTGATAGAAAATAATGGATCCAGATCTGATAGTTCTTGAATGTTGTTATTTGTGAGAATGAGGTCTTCAAGTGCAGGCAAAGCAGCCTCTAAAATACAAGGAACTCTGAAGACATTTGGATTTTTTCAATACTGGGCAACTAAAAGCTAGCAGTCGGTTTGCAAAAAATAAGCAACTAATGTATGGTTTAACTAAATCGTAGCTATTGAATTAAAGCTTTATTACTATCACATTTTGGTGAGAGTTCAATAGTCAAGATCATATTCGTAACAGTGTCAATCTATTTAATAAGCTTGACTTCAACATTAACAGACAACCCGGATCTATTCTGCCCCCCCCCCCCCCCCCCCCCCCGTTTAGTGAGCTTAAATCTTTTATGACCCCAGGCGCATGTGCTATTTTCTCACATAGTAACGTGCTATGTAACATATAATTTGTAACTGTGGGTCATAGAAAAACACTGGGGGGAAACAATAGATCCGACAACCCTTTTAAAAAGAACGCTTAATTTTACTAAAAACCTTGATTTTGATAGAAGAGACAAACAAAGGATTGAGCCCAAGAAAATTGAGTGAAGGCAAATTCGTAGTTTAAAACGTACACAAATTTAACAATCACTGTAAAGTCTAATGATAAGCGCTCATTATATTGAGTGTTGATGTTTAGCAATGTAGTAATGATGCACCACCCATTGTGTACTCACCTAAGTTGAGTCCGATCTTCACAATTTTGTTATTGTTGAGAATAATGCATTTGAGACGCTTTAAGAAAGGAAAACCATCTAGCTTTCTGATTTCATTGTCAGACATTTCAAACGTATCGTACAGGTCGTTCGAAGCGCCAAGATTCTCTATCAGGGGTATTTTGTATCCACGAAGGTTCAGTTCTCGCTCTTTGCAAGGATTGATGCATTCTGTTGCAGATTCCACCAAGTCAACGGACAAACGAACCATGATAAATTCTAAAATTGGACAAAAATAGCTAACCTTTCACTAAAATCTAAGAGATAATTGAGCTGATAAAACTGCAACAACGGTCTAAAAAATATATAGTCACTTTCAAAACGAAATGAAGACACTAATGTTGTTACTAACTTAATAATTTCAAAATTACTAATCAAAACTATACAAAAAAACATCTGAAAGCTTGATCGACATAAATTTTATGAGACTATTGAACATATCAAACATCACTCCTTTCGTTGCTCCAAGACGGTTCATCTGGTAGGATGAAAGCGATGTCATCAAGTCCTTCTTGCAATATACTTTTGTCTATCGGCATATCTTTTTCCAATTGCTTAAAAACCGGCAGTCTATTAATGAGAGGGAGTAACAAAGAAAGGGAGCAACTAAGATAATCGAGCATGCTTAAGAGACAGTCATAGGAAGAATGGATTTCAGAATCAAATAAAGCTCTAAATTTGTTGTTAGCGTTGATTGATATCATTCTCAACTGTATTGCTATGTCCAAAGCCGTTATTCCTGGTCTTCGCAAATTTCCGTATTCACGCGCAATGCGATCTTTTCTCTTTTTCACTACTCGTACAAGCTGATCTCTTTTCTCACGTCGGCTCGATTTTACACCAGAGCCCATTGCCTTTTTATTCGCACAAAATCTGAAGAATTATTCGACATTCAAGTTTCGGGTCTTTCCCATTATAGCCCCCCCCCCCCATGAAATTATTGGGGGGGGGGGGGGGGGCTATTGGTTACATGCCCACTAAGCTGGGGGGGGGGGGGGGGGCTATAATGGGAAAGACCCCAAGTTTCTTCATGAGAGAAAGGTTTTGATTATAATTAAATTTTCAACGAAAGGCTATCCATTCGATAGAAATTATACTGAAGGTTCAGTCTTCTCAACTTAGAGTCAAAATAAACTCAACTTCGTAACAGCAGAAAGGGGAAAATGGCTTAATGAAAATCAAATGAAACCTAACATCAAGAAAACACACTTGCTCAACATCTAAAGCGAATTAAGTGCCCGTCTTCTCGATAATTGCACTGAACCTTGCAAAGAGACCTTGTTTTGATGGTAAGTTGCAACCTAACCTGGAATTCCAACTGTCATCGAAGATCAGCAAAAGCCAAGAGTCCCCTCTTCCAAATTAAGAGAAACCTTGCTGTAAATTGCTCTGTTAGTAAAAAAAAAAACCTTCAGTAAATTGAACATATCCAAAAAATGGCAACCAAATGGATTTTGGCAACAATTGCAGCATACAAAGCGACTCTTAGAGCTTAATTTACTCCCCCTCTGTCTTTACATCGGAATGCACGACTTACTTTTCCTACTGGCACTCCTCAGAAACTAGTATCACGTAAGAACTTAACATGAATCTGCTGAAACGACGCGACAAGCACAGAGAGGGGAATTCAAAGTTCCGAAAAGCCGACTCCGTAAAACTGATGACAATTTCGACGAACCAAAATACTGTTCGGGACCACAGGGACTGCGGAACGATCCTGAACAAAACTACACTGAAAAGAATCTACCATCGTTTCTTTGAAAAAATCTTCAACGTAGACAAGTGCACATGGAAAATCATGTGCAGATGTGGACACTGCAATGCACTCGATAAACTAAAACTAAATTAAATTGCATCTTGTAAATGGGTGCAAACCCTTCAGCTAATTGCTCAAAATCCGGGTCTTTCCCATTTTAGCCCCCCATGAAGTGATAGCCCCCCATTATGGTATAATTACCATGATTGGGGGGGCTATAGGTTATCTGACCACTAAGCTGGGGGGGGGGGGGCTATAATGGGAAAGACCCAAAATCCTTATCTACTACTACTATTACATAGCAGTAAACTGGTTCATATTAATTGCAAGAGAATTACTACTAAAGTATTTCCATTTGTACATACCCCTCCCTGCTTAGTGGGAGCATATTATTTGCAACCCCCCGACGCGGGCCTACTTTGACAATGATTTACTATGTATACATTGGCTTTCACGTTCTCTAATGCATTCCGACGAACAGCATTAGAGAACGTGAAAGCCTTATAATCATCATTGCATGTTGCCTTACAGAATTCCTCTAGCCATCCGTCTCACCTCTATAGCCATCCGTCTCATCGGTAAGTCGACCATTCTGTCTCAGGAAAGTACGACACAAGGCGATCAATGTAAGGAATCGCAATCCTACCACTAATTTCAAGACTTCAAAACAACTCCTTGACACAAAAATGATTTGCTGATGATGGTATTGTTGTCGGTAAGTTGAAAGATATCAGGGCACTCTTCGATAAGCTCACTCAGCTTGGTCTCAAGTACGGATATCTTGTCAATCCTCCGAAGTGTCATTTGATAATTAAGCCAGGAGGCAAGCGCCAAGCGCCAAATGAGTTTGCAGGCACAAACGTGGGAAACACGCAGGGCGCTCGAGTCCTGGGATCAGTTATTGGTAGCTCCGAGGCCAGTAAAAATTTCCTGAAAGATGCCAAAATTAAATAAACAAAAAGTTTGGACAGACTTTGTCAATTTGATCTCACCTCTCCCCAGAATGCATATGCATGTTTGACGAAGGGGGTTCTACAGAAGTTGAGCTTCCTCTCGCGTACTACACCTTCCATGGACGGGGTTCTGAACAAGGTGGAGGAGAGGCTTGGCCGAGTCATACCAAACATCGTCGGAAAAGAAATAATCCAAGAGGAAAGAGAACTTTTTTCTCTCCCTTTCAGAATGGGTGGACTTAACACCGCCCTGCCACATGATTTTCATAAAAATCTTGAGCAATCAAATGAACTCTCAAGTCCATTGGCGTCATTCAATAATGATTCATTCGAAATTCAACAATGTAAATTAGAACAAACCAAGATCGGTCTCAGAGAGAAAGCAGACATGCAACGCGAACTCATCTCGAAAAAGTCCAGAATCGAAAACAATCTACCAGAAGTGAAGTATACCATCCAGCTGGCCTCGGCGAAAAGATCATCTAGCTGGCTTAACGCGCTTCCGTTATCAAAACAAGGTTTTGACTTCACGAAGACTAAGTTCCGTGATGGGTTAGCACTTCGCTACATTCGGGAAGCGAAGAACACATTCGGGAAGCGCTACATTCGGCCAGCTATATGACCATGCGGGAAAAAATTTAGCCTCACCCATGCCCTAGATTGGGTCAAAGGCGTGTATGCGCACATACAACACAACGAAAATAAAGACGTGTTTGCAATCCTGATGGAGGACGTTTGCCAGGATTTCCAGATAAAGCCAAAACTTCAGTCGCTCGATGGAGAAATTTTCTCGAGTAATTCCACCACTACTGATGATGACGCTCGACTGGACATCAAGGCAAACGGTCTGTACATCAAGGCAAACCGCTTTAGTCGCATTTTCTTCGATGTGAATATTTTCAACCCTCACGCGAAATGCTGCCCTAAGACCATAAAAGATGCATACAAATATCAAGAGAGCATCAAGCGAAATAAGTACGATGAGTGAATCTGCGAAACCCAACACAGCAATTTCAAAGCACTGGCTTTGGCTTGCTTGGGCAGTGCTGGGCTATCAACATCGCGCGTCATAAAACAATTCGCAACCAAGATCAGCGAACACCGCGGAGAGCCGTACGCCGACACTATAAGCTATATCCGAACGAAAATCAGATTGGCACTTCTGAGGAGCTGTGTTCTCTGGTTGAGGGGATGTCGCGAACTCAAGTCTCGTAATCTGAGTGAGACTTCGATTAGCGCCATCGCGGAGGAGGGAAGGCTGCACTGAGTGTTTGGCTGCTTAATTTTATTCCTCTGCTGATTCCTTTATATCCTATTTTTATTTCAATCCTTCCTTAACAGTTCCCTATATGTGCTCTCTCTCTCTCTTTCTCTCTCTCTCTCTCTCTCTCTCTATATATATATATATATATATATATATATATATAATATATATATATATATATATATATATATATATATATGTAAATATATAAATATATATATATATATATATATATATATATATAAAGGTGCTTTCCTCTCCACTTCTTAGTTGTTGGTATGACTGGGCGTCTTCCATTACACTGTCTGGAGGGGAACAGCTTGGAGTGCAGCATCCGGCTAAGTGCTACTCATCATCCCTTATGTTTTGACTTACATCCATCGTTGCCGTATGGTGTACGCGGTCCTTTTTATAATTTTTTTTAAAAAAAATTATGTATAACGTACGTGCATAACGTATTGCCGTGGACGCGGGTGGACAAACGCAAAATTACTTTGATAAACAAGCTGATTAAAGTCTTTTGAAGTCGATTAAAATTCTTTTGCATCTTTTCTGCTTGTGCCCTTTAACCCCCCCCCCCCCCAAGCTTATCTGGTTCATCTTTCATAATAATTATCAAATATTAGTTTTGAAAATTTGATTCTCAATTATAATTTTGTGCATTTCAATTTTGACACATTTAAAAGGACTCTGTAACAATAAACAATCCACACCCGAATAAATACAATACAAGTGTAGACGCATGCTATTATGAATAGTTATTCAATTAGCAGAATGAACACATCACTTTTAATTTTCAAGAAAATTTGGCGACATCTTTTCGAAATTGGAATCGTTTCCGGTTGTGCCTCACCCCAGCTTAGGTGGTGCATACAATTTGCAAACCCCCCCCCCCCCAGGTGCCATACTATGACATAAAGATTTACTATGCTATGATATGAGCTCTGTAACTGAAGATGCATAACGTACGGGGGGCACAAACGGAAAAGATCCAGTATAAAAAGGCGCGCGTGCAGATTTTAAAAAACTCAGCAGTGCCAGCAGTCAAAATGCCAAAAGTTGCAGCATACATAGCCAGAAAATGATTTTCATTGACTTTTGTTAAAAACTTGCACATGACGGGTTTTAATCATGGTTACGTGACTCTGCAGAAGTCACTTCAAAATTCTGACTTAATATCTCGATTGGCTTGGCGGTTCGCGATAAACGCCAGAAGTTCGAATAGGCGTTGCGGCAAGTTTGAATAGGCGGAGCAGATTCTGTTGTTATATTCCCTTCAACTTTGTAATTGTCTGCGCTGTTTGAATTTCCCAGTTTAAAAGTTTATTCCACTTCCAAAATTTGGGTTCTGTTAAGCCTGCAATTTTTTTAAAGAAAATTCCACAAAATTTACAAAAATCAGTAGTGTTTAAACTTTTCAATAAAGAAATTCAGATATTAAAAGAACTTTCAGAACTCCAATCAATTACAATTCCAAAATAAGCGCAAAAAAATAATAATTTGAGTTTACATTATGTTGAGGCGACTCTCGTCCCGAACTAAAAGTATTACCCGTGCACTGTGTTCGTTTACGGTTTGGTTTGAGGTTCTTCTTTAGCCCTTTAAACCTCGAGATTACTGATAAAAATTTTCTAAGTCTAAGCTTTTAATTTAATTGAAAATATGTAAATATTCTGAGTTAGAATTATTGATTAAAAATACAAGGAGTTTCAAATGATGAGAAGATTAAAAGCTATTTAGAGAAAGGCAGCTCAATTTTATGAGGTTTACTTTCAATTATGGTCTTTGGTTTCGATCCTATCAATGGTTGATTAACCTTAGGTTATTTTTACCCATTTTCTTTAATCTCTTTGGGATTTTCTCATGGTTATTTTCTACCGCAACGGGTCCCTGTTATTTCAACTGACAGATAACATGTTTACCTGCCTGAGGAATCCCGTCTAGAATTAAACATTCTATGATGTCTCCCGTCAAGATGAAATTCCGCGATGACTCCCATCATTATTTATGATGCGTTCTTTATATTGTTAAAACCTGGTTTACTCTTAGTTACAATCTCTTTTGGTTCTCCCATTTGTTGTGAAAATTTCGAATAGATCGTTCATTATGTATTCAGTCAGCATGTCACACAGTAGGTTCTATGGGTTACTACACTGCCTCCCTCCTAGAAAATTTGAGAGTTCCAGTCACTCACAAGCAAGAGTTTCAAATGTCCTTTTTCGAGCTCATATATTGTTCTTCTTTTTCAAACCCAAACTTGTCATAAATATTACGGGCCTCCTCTTCTTCCATGATTTTCTGCGCTGGACAAATAATTTTGAAAAGGTCCTCCCAACTACCCTTGTCCGGATGACACAGGAGCAATAACACTTTCAAATGTTTTTGGATAGTGATGGTTGTGGCCCCTGTGGCAGGAATAGAAACTCATAAAAATTTGGAGGTTGACTGAACGGGCTCTGCGCGTTGATTGCCTCCAGCCTCCTCTGGATGACCTTCTTTGAGGTCTGCTCTGTTTTTACCCTACTCCTTAGCTTTCTAATATCTTCCTCGGCATTCTCCTACTCCCGAGCTAGGATTTCTATCTCGAAAAATCCAAATCTTCCAAATCAAACTTTTAGTTTAAAGATGGCAATTTTAGTTGGTTGATAAAGAACAAACAAACTATTTGGATAAATCTGTTCAGAACGCAGACTATTCTAGTTTAAAAAAGAAATTTATGAATTACTATCCGATTTCATACATTCATATGCAGTTTGAATTCACTTTGAAGCCTTCTTAGGACGTGCGTGAATCTAGCCCTGATCAGATTTGGTCCTTAACGGGGGTAAACCGCGACCAATCCACAGTGTCTGGCAGCTTTTTTGGTTTCAATCAGTCTGCACGATCTGATCACTGCACTACCTACGGTCTGAATATTGTTGCCAGGAGCCCACTTCGAGTCTGCATGCTCTGATCGGGGCACTACATGGAGAGCCATGAGAGTCTGATCAAAATTTTCTCCAGTCTGGAAAGCCTGCCCAGAATTAAGAGGTCCCCCCGACAAGAGGCCAGTCCCCCGAGAAAAAGGAAAAGATCATTAAACCCCGAATGGACTGTTTTCTGATAAGCACTTCCCCATATTACCTGATTAACTTCGATAACCACGGTACAGACTAAATTTTGATAATTGTCGTTGAATGAAATTTTTTTTGTTTGGGAACAATAACTTTCACTGAAAAACTCAAAAAACGTTATTTTTTCATAACATTTCCCGAAAATAATACATGATGCAATGATTACTGCTACTTCAAGATATAAAAGTGTCATTTGTGGTACACCCAGTGCACGACCAAAGTGGGTCTGGCAACCCAATGCGCGACTGAAGTTGGTTTGGCACGCGAACTCCGAGACTCAAGCCGTCCAAGGCGATTTCTAGTCTGGTTGGTCTGATCAGAGCTGACTTGATCGCACACATCCTCTTGGTTTGGAAATTTCTATCCAAAAATTCAGGTTACGTTCATGTTTTAAATTGAATTTGTCACCAAACTAAATAGATTTTCCAAGAATTTTGTTGATAGTCATTGTCTAATTACATCTCATTGAAAACAATACAAATTTTTTGCGTTTTGAATACTAGGCACGTTGTTCTCTAAATGGAAAACTTTTGAAAATTGTTTTCGTTTGATTAATAGAATTGAAGCATTGATAATTTTGGTTTCAAACTATTCTGTGGTTATTCGAAATGTGCTCACATATATGAATTTTGACACCGGCTATTGTCTTGTATTCTTTTGTAATATGAATTTATTGTTCCGACCCTCTTGAGGGGGAGGAACTATATACTGAAATGGGTTTTTTTGTTCAGTCAATTTAGGCCGATCGATATATTCACGGTAGAGAGTTGAAACTGGTATCATTAGAAAGCTTGTCTAGCGTAGAATATGGAATTAAAAAGGTTTTTTCTATTTTCGTTTTTTACAGGGACTTAAGGAAGTTTAAACTTTTGAGAAAATAGAGTGAATTCCGTTGATTTTATTAACATTTTCCGGATTTTTCGCCAATTTTCGAGGAGAATTTCTCCAATTTTGCTAAAATTTGTTAAATCTTTTTAAAAAAACGTTTATTGATTTTATTCCCAAAGACAAAAAAAAATATTTTAGTCAATTTCTTTTTTTTGTCAAAAATTCGAAATAGGCACGAAATAGGTTTCTTTAGTCCACTTTGATTAAACTTGCTGGAAGTACACACCCAAACACCACCAACACTTTTTTTGTAGACTCAAAAGGGGGCCATTTCTACTTCAACTTCGGTTGGGAGTGCTCCGTAATTAAAACTTTGCCGTTTTTTGCTAACTTTACTCGTTGATTATCAAAAACGCGGCATTTGTTTTTGATTTTGTAACCAACAAAAGATCTATATCTATAACACTCAAAAAATTAGGTGTTCTTAATTGATAAACAGCATTAGAAGGGCTAGTTTTGGACTAATCGTGGACTGTTACAATCCAAAATTAATTCGGATGTTAATCAGTCGGTCTTTTCTTTTTATTAAAAAAAACTTCGATCTTTTTTATATTATTTAAATAAAAGACAATTTTAAATCAAGTTCACTATTGATAGGTCCATTTGATTTCCTAATTAGCTCCAAAGTAGTTTGTCTAGTTTATTACTTGACAGCTTATGGTCATTTTGATTTTTATAAAAATTTGGTTTTTAAATAAATAATGGCTTATTGAACTTTGCCTCCATTTTTCACTTAATTTCGTCAAGTTCAAGATTAGTGTCAGCAATGAAAGAATACTTCCTCTTTCAACTGAATATAAATTCAATCATTATTGCGGTTTTACGCCTTAAGTTATGGTTTTCTTGCTTTGATACTACTAGATTTAAAATTTTATTTTATTTTTATGTATTTGCAACAATTTCTTAATTTGTCACATTATCACGCTATTGACAGTTCATATATCACATTACTGGCGTTTAAAATAAAACAGAATTGATAACATTATGATTCTTGATGATGTAGAGTATGGTTTTAACGGCTTCGACACTACTTTCTCGAAGAATTTCAACTATTTTTCATTTTTTTACTTTGTCTTTTAGTCGTACAAAAACACAGTTATGGTTGATTTCCTGTACAATACCACGGTCTCATTGGTATTCATGAAAAAATAGATAAGCAGATACTTGGTTTTTAGTAGATAACTGATGGCTTTCTTGACTCTGAAAACAGTTGTTTACCAAAAAAAAACACGTTTGAACTTTCACAATTTTTGTTCATTTCTTTTTCTGTTTGATAAGTAGTCTCGTTAAAAACAGGCGAAATATGATATTTTTGTTGTCAAGTTAAGGTGTCAAAAGGGATTGGTGTCAAAAAATCTAAGGTTTTATAAAAATTCGTTCTGACTTTACTGGCTTCGACACGGTTTTTCTACAAAAAAAATTTAAATTAATTTTTGATCTAATTCGTGTTTGACGTTCTTTTTGTAGACGTAAGACATATTTTAGATAATTGCAGGTCTTAAGGGTTTCCCTTGGAAGAATAAACGAAACTATTTAATTATTCCGTTTTGTAATTAATGGCTTTGATCTCTTTGGAAACAATTTTTTTCGAAAAAAACTAGTTTTACTTAATTTTGACTTTTTCATTTTGTCTACTTGTTACCTAGCTCATTAATTAGAGGTCACATAAAACTTTATCGGTGTTTGCCGAGGCTGCAATCAAACATCTATTGAGGGCCAAAGTATGGCTTTACGGCTTCGAAAGCGTTTTCTGGCAAGTTTTAACTGATTTTTTGGTATGTTCTCTATTTGTTGTTATTTTGTAACCGCATTAGAAACTGAATACCGACAGTTCTTAATTCCCCTATGCAGAAGCATTGGGAATTTTAAACCCAAGGGACCTTTTACTTGATTTCCAATTGTTTTCCTTACTTTGAAATTAATTGTTTTTTAAAAAACGAGCGAATTTTTCAACTTGTTTTCAACTGTTTTAACAGCATTTGTTCTTTATTGTCTAATTGTTACCAAGCGTTATTACTGACTGGTCCCATATCTTCTACAAGTTATTTTGTTTAGTTTCAGTTTCATTTGACACTATTTTGACTTTGGTATTAAGTTTTGTTTTTAAAACGGACATGAAATTTTTGATGTAATTAATGTTTGTTGTTGTTGTTGTTGTTGTCGTTGTTGTTGTTGTTGTTGTTATTGTTTAATTTTGCTGTTCGTCTTGACCCGCTTTCTCTATATTGGCATATATCATCAATCTAATGCATCATTTATTTACTCTACAGATTTATTTGCTTTTGAAGGCTATCTTTTCGTTCATATACAAATCTTTTTTGAAAATTAATTGAATTTTTGGGTTTTTCTATCTGTTCCTCATTTGGTAGAGAATTATTCCAAAATTGTGGATGATTGGGGTCGGAACGTTATGTGCGATTGCACATTACCGAGTCTCCTTGTTTTGTTCTTTTTCAAATGTCTCATGCCCCCTGGGTTCCTCGCGAGTGTTCAGACTGAGTTCATATCAAACTATCAAAATTTGAATTCAAGATTTAGATCAAGCGATGACCAATTGGATCAGACCTTTTACCTTTGTAATCAGATACACCTGGTTAAAAGCTTGAAACTGGAGAACAATACTTGATTTTTTTTATAAGCCTTGTACTTTGAACAAATGGACTTTTCCATGAAAAACAAAGTGGTGAAAACATGTGAACCCTTCTTCAATCTAGTACTATTCTTGCTACTATTGTTTAGTCAGATTTATATTTCCTTTCTCGCTAGCTGAAATAGCAGAATTGACCAAGAAAGTCAATGAAAAATCCAAATAAGAAAGAAAAATAATCACCCATCCCAAAAACACGAATACGGGTAAAACTACATTTTTTTTGAAATTATACAAAATCAAAGCTCTAAGAATCATTCGTTGTCCGTTGATTGATTCAAACTATTGCATACATTCAACTTTAGAGCATTTGCATCAGTTTTAAAAGCGTCTGCTGAAAATAATTACTTGACAGCTTATGGACGTTTTGACTTTTATAAAAATTTGGTTTTTAAATAAATAATGGCTTATTGAACTTTGCCTCCATTTTTCACTTAATTTGGTCAACTTGTAGATTAGTGTCAGCAATGAAAGAATACTTCTCCTTCCAACTGAATATAAATCCGATCATTTTTGCGGTTTTACGCCTTAAGTTATGGTTTTCTTGCTTTGATACTACTAGATTTAAAATTTTATTTTTAGGTATTTGCCACATTTTCTTAATTTGGGACACTATCACGCTATTGACAGTTCATAAATCACATTACTGGCTTTTAAAATGAAACACAATTGATAATATTATGATCCTTGAAGATGTAGATTATGGTTTTAACGGCTTCGACACTACTTTCTTGAAGAATTTCAAATTTTTTCTATTTTTTATTTTGTCTTTTAGTCGCACAATAATACGGTTATGGTTATTTTCCTGTACAATACCACGGTTTCATTTGTATTCATGAAAGAATAGATGAGCAGATATTTGGATTTTAGTAGATAACTGATGGCTTTCTTGACTCTGAAAACAGTTGTTTTCCAAAAAAAACACGTTTTAACTTCACAATTATTGTTCATTTCTTTTTCTGTTTGATAAGTAGTCTGGTTAAATACAGGCGAAATATGACATTTTTGTTGTCAAGTTAAGGTGTCAAAAGGGATTGGTGTCAAAAAATCTTAGGTTTTAAAAAAAATCGTTCTGACTTTACTGGCTTCGACACGGTTTTTCCACAAAAAAAAATTATATTGATTTTTGATCTAATAAGTGTTTGACGTTCTTTTTGTAGACGTAAGACATATTTTAGATAATTGCAGGTCTTAAGGGTTTCCCTTGGAAGAATATATAATCTTTTTGGAAACAATTTTTTTCGAAAAAAACTAGTTTTACTTAATTTTGACTTTTTTCATTTTGTCTACTTGTTACCTAGCTCTTTAATTAGAGGTCACATAATACTTTATCGGTGTTTGCCGAGGCTTCAATCAAACATCTATTGAGGGCCAAAGTATGGCTTTACGGCTTCGAAAGCGTTTTCTGGCAAGTTTTAACTGATTTTTTGTTTGTTCTGTATTTGTTTTTTTTTTGTAACCGCATTAGAGACTGAATACCGACAGTTCTTAATTTCCGTATGCAGAAGCATTGGGAGTTTTAAACCTACGCGACCTTTTACTTGATTTCCAATTGTTTTAATTACTTTGAAATAGATTGTTTTTTTAAAAAAATGAGCGAATTTTTCAACTTGTTTTCAACTGTTTTAACAGCTTTTGTTCTTTATTGTCTAATTGTTACCCAACATTATTATTGACTGGTCCCATATCTTCTACAAGTTATTTTGTTTAGTTACAGTTTCATTTGACACTATTTTGACTTTGATATTAAGTTTTGTTTTTAAAACGGACATGAAGTTTTTGATGTAATTAATGTTTGTTGTTGTTGTCGTTGTTGTTGTTGTTATTGTTTAATTTTGCTGTTCGTCTTGACCCGCTTTCTTTATATTGGCATTTATGATCAATCTAATGCATCATTCTTATACTCCACTGAGTTATTTGCTTTTGGAGGCTATCTTTTTGTTCATATACAAATCTTCTTTGAAAATTAATTGAATTTTTTGGTTTTTCTATCTGTTCCTCATTTGGTAGAGAATTATGCCAAAATTGTGGACGAGCGGGGTCGGAGCCTTATGTGCGATCGCACATTACCGAGTCTCCTTAATTTGTTCTTTTTTAAATATCTCATGCCCCCTGGGCTCGAGTGCATATCCAACTATCAAAATTTGAATTCAAGATTTAGATCAATCGATGACCAATTGGATCAGACCTTTTACCTTTGTAATCAGATAACCTGGTTAAAAGCTTGAAACTGGAGAACAATATTTGATTTTTATTATTAGCCTTGTACTTTGAACAAATGGACTTTTCCATGAAAAACAAAGTGGTGAAAACATGTGAACCCTTCCTCAATCTAGTACTATTCTTGCTACTATTGTTTAGTCACTTTTGTATTTCTTGTCTCGCCAGCTGAAATAGAAGAATCGACCAAGAAAGTCAATGAAGAATCCAAATTAGAAAGAAAAATAACCACCCATCCCAAAAATACGAATACGGGTAAAACTACAGTTTTTTTTTGAAAATATATAGATTCAAAACTCTAAGAATCATTCGTTGTCCGTTGATTGATTCAAACTATTGAATACATTCAACTTTAGAGCATTTGCATCAGTTTTAAAAGCGTCTGCTGAAAATTAAGAGAAACAGCCAGAACAATCAGATTGACGCTCTTTGAAATCAATTAAATCAAAAATACAAAAACTTGTCCAAACAAAAATATTTCTCTGGCTTTGAAATCAGTTTAAAGGATCTTCACGCTTAAGAACTATTTATTCTTTTACGATTGAGAACCCTTGTGATCGATCAAGTTTGAGTTTTAATTGAGGCTTAAATGTTACAGAACCTTAAATGACTTTAAAAAAAGTTAATAAATTTTGCCAACTTCAACAATTATGTATTAAAATGAGCGAGCATGTTCATATATTGTTCAACCAGTTGCCACAGATTCTTTCAACAAACTTTTTTCAAAAAACTATCAATTTTTACAACTAAACGGGGCAAAATTTCATGTCAATGGCCCTTTGAAAGCCCTTTAATTGTGTGACTCTGCCGAGTTAATAGTGTTACACAAAGTTTTGCTGTCAATTCTTTTGATTTCTGAAATCAAAAATTTTGGGAACGGGGACCCTGAGTGAAACTATTACATGTTATTAGGGTAACCTTCATATTATCAATGGACCAAACAAACGCTATTGCATCATACCTAGTGGTGTGGCTATCAAAAATAATATTGTGCAAAAAAGCATTTTCCTTATATCTTCCACTTGTTGCTAGAATTCTTTATATTGCATTATATGAACTTTTAGTTGTTCATTTATGGTTAAGTGCAATAAGTTAAAGGCATCCAATACTACTTAATTACCTCCATTACTTATGTAAAAAGTATATTGCGCAATTACTTGATATTTACTGTTTAAATATTAATCTAAATCAGTACTTTATTCTATTAAACAATCAAGAACGAGTAAAAATAATGTTAATGACGGTAATTATCTTACTATTTGCTTTATGCGATTTGTTTACATAGTGCAAACGTATTCTATTTAGAACCAAAGAAAACTTTTACAAAAGGCAGTTGGCTCTGTTTGACAATAATTTGATTCTAAATCAACTTTGGTCTTCAGTCTCAAATTTTTGCTATATCGTAATGTCGGCAATGTTTTAAGTTAGTTGAGTTTTCTCACGATGTATCTTATTGTTTGACTGAAGCCTTACTTACTTCCGCATGAGACTGAAAAAAAATTTGTTACTAAGGATATTCTGAACTTCAAACAATCTTAGAGTTGAAGTCAAATAAATGGCCGTAACAGTGTCGGCGATATTATTGGTCAAATGGATTTAGTAAAAAACCAGCAGAAAGTATGAGAACCAGGCTGTGAAGAGTAGGTTCCGCAGAACTTTTTGAGCAGCCGCAAGATAAACTCATCAAGTTCTTGAATTGACACTCGGAGGATCCGTCTACATGTAGAGATTGAAAACTCCAAGGCAGCTATTAAAGGACAAATAGAAAATCGAAATCCCCATCTAAAAATGCATACGAGAAACAGATGTCAAAAAGTCCAGCACAAGTAACTCTTTGTGAAAACAACCATTGAAAATTTTTTCATCAAAAAGCAGTTGCCTTATCATACTTGATTCTTGAAGTTGAAGTCCATATCTTTCACAGTGAGAGTGTTCAAGACCAAAACGACAAAATGAGAACCAAAGAGTATGGCACTCAATTGGTGTATAATTTTAAAAAAATATTAAATAAATTTTGAGCGTTATCATTTTGTTAGACGTCAACACGAAAAAAAAGGGAATTCCACTGAAATCGAACCTCAAAAAATCTGAATCTTCTAAAGCCAAAAGTGTTAACATAGGAACTGTCACTGAATTGGTAAATAAAGCCAATTGCGCATGTTGACCTCCTTTTCCACGTAAAATACCAAGCCGCCACGTAGCAGCGAAGTTACTTTTGTCACAGAAACTTGCCTTTTTTGACAACCAAAAACTATTGTGATTTTTAAGTGAGGTCGGGACATTTTACAAGCATTACAAACATAGCTGCCAGACAGCCAAAAATAGCTACAATAGCTTTGTAGATCCGCAGTCTCAAAAAAAACAAAACAGTAGATAAGGAGAATTCCTCTTTTGATTGCTGAGATGATTTTCTTCATTAAAATTCCGATTAATATGTTGCTGATACCATTAGCGGCTCTCCAAACACCCTCATTTTGAGTGACATACGCTACTTTTTTCTCATAGCTAGGAGTTAGAGAAAGAAAAAAGTCTATTTAAACTCAGGCAAGCCTTTCTCTTTTTGGTAGTACGTAGTTAAGGCAATTATTTAAACAATTAGGTTATTTCCTTGCTTTTTTCATTTTGTTTTTTAGACTCAAACAGAATTATTGGTTTTGCACAGGTTCTTCATTCATGTTTTGAATGTTGACTTCTTTTTTCTCGAAATTTTTCCTCTGTTTTTGAATTTTTCGAACACTGGACTTTTACAGAAGTATAGTTTCTATTGTATAGTAATTAGGATCTGCAAGTAAATATCCAAGGTGAAAGGACTTTTTAAGAATTTTTATTCTACAAACCCCTGCGCCTATTATCAAACCCCCTGCCTACCTCGCGTGCAGGAGAATCGCATGCAGGAAAATGTGAGGACGAATAATAATTGAGCATCAACTTCATTAAAATATTAATTAACTAGATGAACAAATCTAATTGAACAAAATCATAGACCAAGAGCTGAATTTGAGCACCAAAAATAAACGATATTTTGGATCTGGATTAGCCCTTTTCTTGCCATTGCTAATTTAAAAACTTGAAATTTAAAACTTGCATGTTTTGATAAGAAAAACATAGCATTGAGATCCTTAAACAAGCGAAAAATAAAAATACACCAGTCAGAAAAACTACAAACTGTGAAAACAGATCAAAACCTCTGCGAGAATGTTCCCCAAGATTTTACGGAGTAAATGTTTGAAACTACAGAAAATTTTCTCAACGCTGTTTTATTAAAAACAAATTGTGGTAAAAGTAGAAAATAGGCACTAAGCAGAAAATAGGCAAAAATATGGACAACGGACAATTTTGCAGTTTATCGGGTTCGAAACTTCATCGATTTAGCTCTTCTTGAAACTCAGACCCCCGGAGACCACTTTGCCATATGAAAGACACGTGAGGAAAACAGGTCAATTGATCAAAATAGCCGGCACATTGCCGGAATAGCTGCGAAAGAATAGACCTGCATGCCATATAATAGAGATAAACAGATACAGATTAAAAAACATTCACCGATAAATTAATAAAGCTTGTTAAAATTCATTCCACAGAAACCTCTTATTAGGGACCTTTACTGCACATATGAGTTCATTTAACCTTAAACAAATTCAAATTAAACTTAAGTTTTAAAGTGCAAAAGTCATTTTATTGAGTGAGGTAAGTCACGTATGATCAAAATCTAATCACGCAAATAAACTAAAAACTTTCGCTAAAGCGAGTGAGAAATGACGCCACGCGAATGCCGTTGGTGAGAGGAAGAAGTCATTCAGAAAATTTGACTTTTTCAGCTTTGCTGTGTGAACAAATGTAAAACGAAAAAAGAGCGTCAGACGACAAAACAAAAACATAGCAGGACAAGTCCTGACGTACAATTCAAAGAATTTTCATTGACCAAACAGAAAAACTAGACCTAGAATGGACTAAGAATTAATTGAGAAAATAATTTTTTAAAAAATCAGATAAAAAATAAGAAAAAGCAGAAAATCAATGTCAAAATGCAGCATGTGAACACAAAAACCACTAGCGAGAAATTAAAATTTAATTCAAACAAAAAAGACAGGCCTATAACGGACTATGAATGGATTGGGAAAACCATTTAGAAAAAAAAACCGATCCAAAAAATCGAAAAAACAGTAAAAATCAAAGTGAATTTTTGTTCAAACACCGTTTTCTCAATCTACTTTAAATTTGGAGCGAAAAAAATTCACGCCGCAAAACCACTCGCTTTTTCGCTCCACTTCCTGTTTCGGCGTGACCAAAATCACTACTCCAATTTGACTTCAAAAATCATGAAAATGTGTGAATAGATCTTAAAAAAAAAAGACAGCGCCCCAATACAATTCAAGTTCTTTGAATTGTTAAAACCAAGAGCACCGCAATATAGCTACGCTCAGCTTACAGCTATAATAACATAGCTGGCAGATTGCCAGAAAATAGCCGCAATAGATTCGTAGATCGGCAGTCTAAAAAAGCAGTAAAAAAGACAGACCAAAAAAATTTATCTTTTCATTGAAGGCTGATCTGTTATATTTTGATTAAAAATCTGTATAGGTTATTGCTGCCTCTATTAGCTGATCTCAAATAACCTTCATTTAGAGTGATACACACCCATTTGACCTTATCTCTTTGAATTAAAGTAAATAAAAGTCAATTTCAAAGTGAGGAAGTCACTTTTGAGAGTGAGGTAAGTCAAGTGTGACCAAAAATTTAATCACGCGCATGAAAAAACTCGCTCCACTAAGACCGAAAAATGACGTCACACATGCAATTCAATTGAAATTGCATGAATGAATGAACAAAAAATGGCTGTGACGTCATGTGGTCGTAACAAAAATCATGACGACGAAATAAAAAAACATAGCAGGACAAGTCCTGACGTACAATTCAAAGAATTTTCATTGACTAAACAAAAAACTAGACCTTGAATGAACTTTGAATGGAATGGGAAAACCATTTAGAAAAAAATCCGATCCAAAAAATTGAAAAAAAAAACAGTAAAAACCAAAGTAAAGATGCCGCATGTGAACAAAAAACCACTAGCGAGAAAGCGAATTTTTGTTCAAACACCAATTCTCACTCTACTTTAAAATTAGAGCGAAAAAAATTCACGCCGCAAAACTACTCGCTTTTTCGCTCCATTTCCTGTTTCGGCGTGACCAAAATCACTACTCCAATTTGACTTCAAAAATCATGAAAATGTGTGAACAGATCTTAAAAAAAAAAGACAGCGCCCCAATACAATTCAAATTCTTTGAATTGTTAAAACCAAGAGCACCGCAATATAGCTACGCTCAGCTTACAGCTATAATAACATAGCTGGCAGATTGCCAGAAAATAACCGCAATAGATTCGTAGATCGGCAGTCTAAAAAAACAGTAAAAAAGACAGACCAAAAAAATTTATCTTTTCATTGAAGGCTGATCTGTTATATTTTGATTAAAAATCTGTATAGGTTATTGCTGCCTCTATTATCTGATCTCAAATAACCTTCATTTAGAGTGATACACACCCATTTGACCTTATCTCTTTGAATTAAAGTAAATAAAAGTCAATTTCAAAGTGAGGAAGTCACTTTTGAGAGTGAGGTAAGTCAAGTGTGACCAAAAATTTAATCACGCGCATGAACAAAAAACTCGCTCCACTAAGACCGAAAAATGACGTCACACATGCAATTCAATTGAAATTGCATGAATGAATGAACAAAAAATGGCTGTGACGTCATGTGGTCGTAACAAAAATCATGACGACGAAATAAAAAAACATAGCAGGACAAGTCCTGACGTACAATTCAAAAAATTTTCATTGACTAAACAAAAAACTAGACCTTGAATGAACTTTGAATGGGTTGGGAAAACCATTTAGAAAAAAATCCGATCCAAAAAATTGAAAAAAAAACAGTAAAAACCAAAGTAAAAATGCCGCATGTGAACAAAAAACCACTAGCGAGAAAGCGAATTTTTGTTCAAACACCAATTCTCACTCTACTTTAAAATTAGAGCGAAAAAAATTCACGCCGCAAAACTACTCGCTTTTTCGCTCCATTTCCTGTTTCGGCGTGACCAAAATCACTACTCCAATTTTGACTTCAAAAATCATGAAAATGTGTGAACAGATCTTAAAAAAAAAACATAGCCGGAAGAATTCCGGAAACGACTCGAAGCAAAAAACGAACGCCCCTAACATACATAAAACTTATTCTACTGATTGGCCACAATAACTAACATAATGCTTATCCTACTGAATAACACTTGTCACTTTAAAACAAAAAAAGAAAAAGAACAATGAAAAAATAACTGACCAGAAAAGACGATAAAGCACGTGATAAAAAATTTACATTGAGTTGCAAGTTTAAAAACAACTTTTGGCGAAAACCCGTGAAATAGGTTTAGTTTAATTTTGGTGAATCACTGCTACTTGAGACAAAAACCAAACAAAAATTTCAAGTAGAATAAACGAAGGTAAAAGAAAGAAAATGAAAAAAAAAAACCAAAAATATTTTCTGTAAAAAAAACAAAAAAATGGGCCACAAATAATGAATCAAATACCATTATGCTGAAATCAAATCATCATTTCAAAAAACTTTTAATACTACATCTGGTCAAGTGTCCACCAATCCAAATCATTGTTTATTTATATGAGTAAAAACGAAAAACGAAAAAAAGTAGAAAAAAAGTTAGGGGTTAAGAAAAGTTAGTGATATTTGTCATTGAAAAGTGCACTAAATATATTTCAACAAAACCTCTAAAAGAGCTCCTATCAAAAGCTAGACCACTAAAAACTAGCAAAAAGCAGACAATCAGAAGAACTCAGCAAAAATTCCAAAAAAAAACACGAAAATTTGCGGAACTCTTCATAAAAGTTACTCAATTATCTTAAACAAAATGATTCAAAACTGAAATCAAAATCATCAACACGCATCAAGGACAACTAATTTGGACTATCGGCATCCCCAAATGCTATAAAAAATTGAAGAACACAAAGAGCATTTAAAAAAAATTGAAAAAATCATAGAAAAAATTGAGCTTTTTTTTTTAATTTCACGGGAGCGCATAGACCCAAAAAACGTTAATTGGAACGAATTGGTACTGGAAGACTTCGAAAACAATAGGAAAGTCGAATAGGCTGAAAACTTTTTCTAAGTTTAGAAAAAAAAACGAAAAACAGCAAAAAATTAAGAAAAATAATTCAAAATTTTTCAGTTTATTGTCATTTTTCTTAACAAAAAAATCGTTTCCAACATAAGAGAATGTAATCACTTGGTATCTAAAAACTCAGTTACTAACATGCGTCTATTCAAAGCCATTACAAAGCATTATAACAAAACAAAACGCAAAAAATTGCTAAAATTCGCCTAAAATTCAGCAAAATAGCTGAAAAACCAGCAAAATGGTATAAAAATCTTATGAATGACCAAAAACTTGCGAACCACTATTAAAACAACCCTAAGCATCACACAATATCATAATCAGACCTCTAAACCAAAAAAATAACAAAAAAAAACGGTTTTAAAAAGCCGCATGTGAACAAAAAAATTTCGCTCGCTTAGAGAAAATTTTTTCACACATCAATTTATCGCTCTCTCAAAAACAGCGGTATGAACAAAAACCACTCTCTTTTCGCTCCACTCTTCAATTTTGTTCAGCACAAAAATCACTCCAAATTTTTTCACGCGTTTCATTTCCCGCTTTAAAAATCACTCCAATAAAATTGATTAAAAAAAAAGGACTTCTCCAATACTCCTCTTCGAGTCGTAAAAAAGACAGCGCCCCAATACAATTCAAATTCTTTGAATTGTAAAAAAAACCAAGAGAAGGCCAATAATAGCCTCAGCTATCGCTGTGCGGCTATTAAACAAAAATTAAAGTTTAAACAAAACTAACTTTGCACTAATTGATGTCATAGGTCTACGCACTTTCCTGTCAAAATTACTATTCAGTCAAAAATTCATTCATTCAACGCAGCAAATGAGCCATTTTGCACGCATAATCTTTTATTGGGCAGGCTCTCAAAAACACACATCAAATCCAGAGAGTTACATAGAAATGTTTTAGAAACACAAACCACAAGCAATCGAGCCAAATGGACAAAAAACGGCTCAAACGGTTATCTATATGCACAATTCTCAAAATAAAAACGTTTGAAGTTGAAAAGTTATTCACAAAATGCAGTGCATGAACAGAAAACTCTCGCTGAACAAAAATTAGTTTATAAGGAAATTTTGCTAATTTTCACTTGTAGTCAAAATGCCGCATGGACACACTATTTCCTGTCAAAAAAACCCTCAGAAAACTAATATTCCTCTTCCAGTCGAAAAGACCAAGACAAAGCCAATAACAGCTCACTACCGCAGCTATTAAAAAACAACTCTTACAGACTTTGAGCTCATTCTATGTCTTTTATCTTTTACCAAAACCTTACAGTAAAAATGTGTAAGCAGTACGCTCAATTAACCAAAATTTTACATCCATAAATTACTTTATAGTATTCACATTTATCACAGGCTGTCGAAAACAATGAGAGTAGTTTTGACTGAGGTCATCATTATAGAGTTCATATTCAAACAAATATCAATCAGAAAATTAGTAGCGCCTATTTCCACCGCCTCCTCGACCACTGTTAGGTCTGTTATTGTATCCGCCTTGGTTTTGGTAATATCCACCACCTCCACCTCCCCTTCCTCCTCCGCCGTGATATCCGCCTCCTCCCCCTTGTTGATAGTATCCGTCGTTTCCTTGGTTGTATCCACCTTGATTATATCCGCCTTGATTGTGATATCCTCCACCGCCTTGTTGATACTGCTGTTGTTGGTTGTTATAGCCTCCTCCTCCACCCCCACCTCCGCCTTGCTTCCAGTTGCGGTCTTGAACACGACCACCCCCTCTAGAAGCAACAGATCAGCGAATCAGAAGTATTGGCGGACAATTTGAAAGGAATTAGTTTCATGAAGAAATTTTTTTTACAAGTTGGCTCCCGAGCAAAACTTTCATTGGCTAGTGCGAACAAACTATAGCGCTTTAGCACTGAAAACGGTATATTAACCAAATACAAGGCAAGACTAGTCATAGTATTTAAGCATCTTATGTTCAAAGGGAGCAAAAAAGTGGCCATATTATGACCGGCAAACGGAAAGTTTAAACGTCAGCAATGAGCAATCTTTATTTTCGTAATTCAGTTGAATATTTGCCAAGACTATAATGACAAGCTCGAGTGAAAAGGCAAGGCGTAGCTCACAAAATGACCCACATAAGTCTCGATAACATAAGTAAGAGTTACAGCATCTACTCTTTCAAGTGATGAATAAAAAACTAATATAAAGCGAGGTTATCACTGTTGCCAATGTTATTGCAACTTTCAAGATGATTCAAAAACCGCCAAAATTGCAACAAAAACTTGACTCTTTTGTCCAACAACGTGAAACTTAGACGTGCTCTTTTAACAAATTAATAAATGATTAGACTAGAGATATGTTTTAAAACAATTTTGGTCACCAAAATTATGTTTTAAAACATATCTCTAGTCTAATCATTCTTTAAAAGAGCACGTCAAAGGTTCCTCGTTGTCAGGAAGCAAATTTTGTCAAATTTGAGTTGCTTCTTTACAAAATTGCAAAA
The DNA here is from genome assembly GCF_964194025.1 of Convolutriloba macropyga. Lineage (NCBI taxonomy): Eukaryota > Metazoa > Xenacoelomorpha > Acoela > Convolutidae > Convolutriloba > Convolutriloba macropyga. The sequence goes on from NC_134481.1 coordinate 16,200,205, forward strand.
TCGATAAATCAATTTATCGATTTTGCAATTTTGTAAAGAAGCAACTCAATTTTGACAAAATTTGCTTCCTTGACTACAAAAAATCAAAAAACGTTTTTCTAACGTTTTAGGGAAAACCTTTTCATAAATCCAAAAAACCCATTGATTAGCCCCCCTGGGTTTGTTGGAAAATAAGCTTCAAAATCAGTTTATCGATTTCACAATTTTGTAAAGAAGCAACTCAATTTTGACAAAAATTACTTCTTTGAATCAAAAAATTCAAAAAACGTTTTCCTAACGTTTTGAATAAAACATTTAATAGTTCCACTGAAACCCATTGATTAGCCCCCCTTGTTTTGTTGGAAAACAAGCTTCAAAATCAGTTGATTGAATATACCAACTTATAAAGAGGCAACTTGAAATTTGCAAATTTGCTTCTTTTACTTAAAAAACTCAAAAAACATTTTTCTAATGTTTATTGGAAATTTTCAGTAGATAACAAGAAATTGTTCGAAATAGCTCCTTCTGTTTGTTTAAAATCAATCTGAAAATTTATTTCATCCCCTTGCAAAACTGCAAAGAAGCAACAGAAAAGTGGCAAAATTGTTTCTCTGTTATATAAAAATTAAAAAACGTTTTTTCTAACGTTTTTTTTCTTATTAAAGAAAAAATCAATCAATTTTCAAAAAAGAGCTATTTTAGATACCTCCGCAGTTCATTACAAAACAAGATGAAAAACTATATAACCATTCTGCAAAACCGAAGAGAACAGACAGAAAATTACTGAAAAGCTTGACAAAAAAAACCTTCAAAGAGGTTTGTGTTTTCTTTGATCTAATTGCATACTACTAGCCGCGAGCTTAGTTAATGGGGTAGTATGCTTTCCTAAGAAAACCCGACATTTACACTTATTTTGTTTTCATTTTGCATACTACTAGCTGCGCATCTAGTTAATTTAGTATACACTGAAAATACCTTCTCAAGAGAAATAAAAAGAGAAGATAAGATCTATTTTCCTTTTTTCTCAAAAAGAAGTAAATCAAAAGCTCTCGAATAATTCCCCACTCAAATTCATTCACGCATATAGTCCCTTTAAGTTGGAAAACTCAAACATCTCTTCTTTTTTGTCCGCGGTCTCAGAAGTTGCCGAAAAAAGTCTCTTTTCCCCCTTTGGTCTCAGTAGTCACCAACTGAAGAGGAATGTTTCCGTTGGGTCGCAGTAGTCATCAAAGTAAAGATGAGCAATACATAGGTGGCAGATAATATCCAGAAACAAATACAAGCAGTTTAATGGTAGCAGTTGTCCTTAACTTCATAAGAATCGCAAAACAGAATTTCTTGGAAAAGAGCTTCAAAGTAGACCCAGCTTTTAAGCAAACAGTTTTCTCTGCTTGTCTGTAGCTCACGTTGCCTGGTCGCACCGCATTTTAAATTCTAAAAAAAGTGAACTTATTTTGAAGAAGTATCAATATAGATTTAGTTTGTTTGGTTTTAGGTTTTATTTGTTCCTAAAATTCCACACACACAAAAAAAAGAAAACAGTTCAGTAAAATTTTTTCTGGTTATTTGATTGTGATTAAAGGAGAATTAAAATTTACAGGAGAATCGTTGCGAAGTCATATATGTCAAAAAAAATTGAAAGCAATTATTTGGTCCTGTTCAACAAATCAACGGTACCCACGCGCGAACGCTTAGGTTTTCCTTTTTTTAAGCAAATTTTTAGCTAGATTTAGCACCAAAAAAACACCTTTAGGATTCCTGTTTTTGTGAACAATTGCGTTGCTACTTTTGAACGAAAAGAGCTAGGCTGATTAGCCTACATAAACTTAAGAGGTTTTTAATTTACCAAAAAAGTCGTCGCTCCGTAAATTTCGAGCCGTTCTTCACCTTTAATTTAAATACGACAGAACCATTACGAGTTGACTACAGCCGGTTCATCAAGATGACAAAAGAAAACAGCCAGAAGTTACAATACGCATTGAACAAGTTCAAAATGACTGAGCTCAACATGAAAAAAAAGCTTGATCTCTTACAGACATCCGTTCAGCAGAGAAAAAGCTTCCGCACTCTTTCATTGTTGATCAACAAAATCAAGGAGAGCGTTGAAGAGCTGAAGACAAACCTGACAGCATCATGATGGAAAAAGTAAGCTCCAGTAGCATAAATTCAGTCATGAAACGTCAATCGAACTTGATCTCTCGTCCAGAAAAGTTGGAACTAGAAGTCAACAGTCTCGACGATGATGGTCAATTGAGTCAATCATCAACTCGAGTGCGCGATGACATCAGCTGCATCTCTCAGTCCTCAAGAAGACAACTCGAGTTGCATCGATTGACACCGGTTTCCCAAAACTCAGAGCAATACAACATGACAGTAAAGAACCCTGCCAGCGATGTCTCCCCTCCAGTGCCCCCAAGACCGGCGAAACCATCGTTTTTCCTTCCGCAAGGAGAAAATAAACCCAACCTTCTCTCCAAATTCCTTCAGAGCAACAGCCAATTTGCGCAGGATACTAGAGAATTGAGTGAAGAACCAGTAAAAAATTTTACGACGACTGAACACAAATCAATCGATGTCGTTGTTAGCAGCCCCAACACCAGCACCAACCCTATTATCCAGAGCAAACATTCAGGACAGATTTGTCTTGAGTAATCCTCAATCCCCAGAACACAAGGTTGTTCTCAGAGAGCAAGAGAACACTTTAAACCAGTTTGCTTCAATTCAACAACCCTCCATTCCAATGAATCAAACTGCAGTCTTATTTCCTGTTGAATCTATTGATAATCAGCCGGAACTAATTCACTCGTCAATTGGAGAATTGAACCAGTTCTCTAGTTCAAAGCTGATGACATTGCCCGAAATGCCAATGAATCAAGCAGCAAATGCCACAGTTAGCCCAAGAGAAAAGTCTTCTGTTCTCTTAAATAACAAAAGAGAAGATAAAAGCATACAACGTCTTGCATTAGATTTACAAAACTCACTTCAACATAACTGCTCAGTTAAAAAAAAACCAATACATACCAAACATCAAGCTCATGCAATTTGAATGAGCAAATGCTTCAGCGTCAATTTCATTCAGAAAAAGGAACAAATGGAGTGACAAATGAGACCACGCCAAATCCATATTGTTACAAAGACAGTCGTCACAATCCCCTACATTTTGACAACAATCAAAGTACAACTGCTCAAACTGCTTCAAACACTCAATTTTCAGCTGTTACAATAAGTGAAAAGCAGAACAGCGGAAAATTGGCGTCAGCAATGTCGTTACCAACAGTAGCGCAAACAAACGTTTCCTAACAATTTCAGAACCTACTTTACCCAACTGGAGTTCATTTTTGCAATGGAAGTCGAACGGAAGAACCAAACAATGGAATTGTTTTCCCCTCCAATACAACACTCAACAACCAAGGTACCAACCTTGTTTGCTGTACATCATCTCAGCCACCTAATTGTCCGCTTACTCTGGAAAATCCCTTTACAAACTACCAAACAGCCATTCTTCCCCCCTTTACTCAACATATTAGCCAACCAAACATTTCGGGAAATTCGAAACAAATTCCAAATTGGTCTTTTTCCGGAAAGCAACTGTTTCAGCCACGAACTGAATTACAAACAGAAACAATCCCGTTTGAAAATAATTTTAATTTACAAACCACAAACAGAAATTCCATTAAACTTCCACCAATAACAATATCAAATTTCAATGGTAACCCACTGAAATACCATGAGTGGTTAAACAATTTTTTCAACCTAGTTCAAAATAATACTAGCCTTACGGATACACACCGTATAACATACTTACAGAAATCGGTCGTAGGAAAAGCCAAAGAAAAAATTCAAGCCTACTCGTGTGACCCAGCTCACTACGCGATTGCTTTGAAAGAGCTCATGGATCACTTTGGAGATCCCAGCATTTTTGTGAATGCTTTCATCAATCAACTGGGAGCCTGGCGTCCCAACAATGACTACAACAAACAGAGTTTCGTATCTTTTGCTTCTTTTCTCAAACGATTAGTGCAAGCTTTTGAATATTTAGGCTTCAAAGCCGACTTGCAAAGTTCAACATTGATGAAAAAGGCAAAAGGAAAAATTCAACATAATATTCTGATAAAATGGACAGAGTATACAATAACATCAATTGGAAATCAACCAACCGTCTCTGATTTTCAGAAGTGGCTTGAAGTACAGGCCCAAGTATACGACAAAATCAACAGAGAAAATGTTCATAAGCCGTTTAATAATTGGAACACTTTCGGTCAAAACAGTAATAGCATTCGCAGAATTAACAACAACAATGATAATAGGAACAGCAATGCCATGAATCAATTTTCTAATATTTCACAAAACAATTGGAAACCGAATTCATTGCACTCAACTCGCCCTGCAAACCAGCATGGTCAACCACCCTTTCCTCCGCGTAAAGATGCTGATCAGTCAAACAAGTCTTGCGAGAAATGCAAAGGAAGTCACATACTCGCAACATGCCCTGAATACCAGAAATGTGCGCCAGACCAAAGGTATGACATTGTGAGCAAGAACAATCTTTGCTCGAACTGTTTAAGCAACAAACATTTTAAGCAGTCATGTCCGTCCACAAAACGATGCCAAACATGTAAAGGATTTCACCACACAACTTTGCATGATCCTTCGAAACAAGTTAAGCGGCCCACCGCTGCCTTCTCAACAAGCAACCCCAATCAGCCAACACAAAATCTAGCAAGCCCCCAAACACAGCCATCCTTTCAACAACAAAATCGAAACAAAAGTACTGACACTGTCAGCAGTACAAAGAGCCAGCAGACAAGATACGGTCAATCGTTTTCTGGTAAAAGACAATCACAGCAACAAAACATTCAACGCGCCCGTTTGAATGCTTTGAATCCGACCCAAAACTTCAGTATCAACCGAAATACAATTCCTCCTCCTGAATGGTATGAACAACTACAAATAATACCAGTTTCATTTGTAAACGGAAATAAAGTGTTTGATACCTACGCCTTGATTGACCCCGGAAGCCAAATCACCTTCCTGCTGGATAAAGTTACTAGCTTTCTTGAGCTTCCCTGCGAAGCACAAGCATCAACAACTCTGCAGTACCTAAACACTGAACATGAAATGCCACTGTCCAAAATTAGTGAAACAGTGACAGTAACGCCTTATGACAAAATCAATCAACACTTCAGCATTGCAAGAGCCTATAGCACGCCATGTCTCAATGTATCACCCGCTAACGTTCTTGAACTCAATCAATTATGCGTCACCTTTAAGGAACTTAGTCACATTTATTTCCCTGACATAGCCAACGGTGCAATAGGCGCGCTTCTTGGTGTCAATACGTTTGCCTTCACATATCCAGTCGACGTAATCCAAGGTAGCAAAAAGCGTCCATTCGGCGTAAAAACAAAGCTTGGTTGAACTCTCGCTGGAGAGTACGAGCTATCTCCTAAAACAAGGAACGCAAACAAGCACCCTCGCCAACCATTCATTTACCATGTCTGCCGAGGACACTGAAGAGGAACCATTGGACGAATTAGTTCAAAGATTCTGGAAAATAGAAGCTGAAGGTACATTACCCGAACAGAATGAAGACAGCTGCAGCGCAAACAATGGAAAACAATTAGCAGCGCAAACAATGGAAAACTCAATCTGTCACAACGGTGAAAGATATCAGATTGGCCTTCCTTGGAAACCTGTAAAGAAACTCCAGAATAACTATTTCTCAGCAATCAGTCAACTAAAAAGTCTACAAAAACGACTACAAAACGATCCCGGTCTCAATTAGAAGTACAACCAGACACTCCAAACGGACTTGGATAAAAATTTTGTCAAGCCAGTCGAAATGCAAGCACCACCACCAGAGTCAATATGGTACTTACCTCATCATTCAGTCACTAATCCAAACATACCCGGACAAGTGAGAAGAGTTGCCAACGCAGCATCAAAATTCCGCGGTGAATCACTGAATTCAAATCTTCTAACTGCTCCTGATTTGCTAAATAACTTAGTTGGAGTGCTGTTGAGATTCAGAGAACACCCGGTTGCTGTTTTGTCAGACATCGAAGGAATGTTTATGCAGATTGCCATGAGACAAGAAGACGAGTCTGCTCTTCGTTTCCTTTGGATGATAGACAACTCCATTCGACAATTTCAATTCACTAGATTAATCTTTGGCGCAACATGTTCACCATTTTACGCAATTTATGTGCTCAATAAATGTGCAGAAGACAACAAAAGTGAATTTCCAGCCGCCTTGAACGATATTAAACACCACTTTTATATGGATGACTACATTCAGTCCCTGCCAACAATTTCAGAAGCCAAAGAAGTCATATCACAGACAACAAGATGCCTGAAAAATGATGGCTTCAGGTTGACAAAATTTGTTTCGAACCAACCAGATGTACTTGCTGAAATCTCTTCCGACGACAAAGAGGAAACAAAAGAGATCATAAGAGTCCTTGGTCAAAAATGGAACATAACAACTGACGATTTTGTCATGTTTCCCCTACATATTTCCTAAAGATGCAACAGTGTACACACAAAGGAAAATTTTCAGTTTGGTATCTTCAATCTTCGATCCCTTAGGCCTGTTGTCTCCCCTGACAATTAGAATCAAAATGGTTTTGCAGCAGATTTGGAAACTTGGAAGACAATGGGATGATTTGATACCACATGAACTACACCATGACCTCCAGAAAGTTCTAAACAGCTACTTTGCCATGCCCGAAATCCGAATACCAAGAACTGTTCACAATTTCAGTAAAATCACAAGCAGCCAACTTCATATATTTGTGGATGCCTCAATGGCAGCTATGGCAGCCGTTGCTTACTTCCGTACAACCAATAGTCAAACCACTCCGCCACAAGCATGCTTTCTCAAGGGAAAATGCAAAGTTGCTCCCATTAAACAAATAAGTGTGCCAAAAATGGAACTAGAAGCCGCTGTTATAGGAGTGCGCCTTCTACAACTGATCCAAAGAGAAATGACACTGACATTCGACCAAATTTTTCTCTGGTCCGACAGTCAAATAGTTTTGGACTGGATAGCCTCAAATAAGAAGCAAAACGTTTTTGTTTCAAACAGATTGCGAGAAATTCATAAAAGTTCTTCACCCCAGCAATGGCATCACATCTCAACTTATCTCAATCCCGCCAATCACGGAACTCGCGGTCTTGAGACAAACGAAATTCAGCAGAAAAAGTTAGATCCACCCCAATTTCTTTGCCAAAGCGAGTCGACCTGGAATGAGATAAACAAACCACACGCAACATGTGCGGAAGTCACGAGAAGTCCCAAGACAATTAAACCTATAGTCGATCCGAGTAAATTCTCAACATGGAACAAACTTCTTCTGACAGTTGCAACAGTTTTCAACCTAATTAATCGTGCAAAGAAAATGCGAACGAACAATCACCAATACACAACTGAAGACATTCAATTATCAAGAAATTATCTCCGGAAATTATCTCAGGACAGTTTATTCCAATTCGACCGTTAATTCCTTACAATGTGGAATCAAACTAGATTCTAAGTGCAAAATACGATGCTTAAATCCGCTGTTGGATGAGGACGGATTACTCAGATCTTGTGGCCGATTGCAGTATGCACCAACACAACTGGATTTGGAAAAACGTCCAATAATTTTGCACGCCAAGGACAAAATTGTTCGTTTGTACTTGGAACATGCCCATCCAATATGTATTCACCAGTCCACAGAACCAACAAAAGCATTCATTCAACAACGTTACCATGTGATTGGCCTTCGGAAAGCGTTAGCAAGCGTACGGTTTCATTGTTTCTTATGTCGACGCTTTGACACGAAAAACATTCAACCAATTATGGCACCATTATCTAGTTTTCGTTTTCCAACAGCAAAAACACAGTTCCCCTTTGCTAATTCTGGTGTAGATTTCTTTGGACCCTTCTACATCGAAGATTCCAAAGGCATTTTAGAAAAACATTATGGTCTAATATTTACATGCATGGTGACGCGAGCAGTTCACTTAAAAACGTGTCCAGACCTCAATACAGATACGTTTCTCAATGCCTTCAGAAGATTTTGCAGTCGTCGATGCCAGCCCCAACTTCTCTACAGCGACAACGGGAAAACTTTCGTTGGCGCTTCTGAAGAACTGAAGAAAACTGTTAAAGCCTTGGACAATGACAGAATCTAATCAAAGCTTTAGCAGTAGCCAATACAACGTGGAAATTCAATCCCCCATACGGCCCTCATTTTGGCGGTGTCTGGGAGCGTTTGATCCAGAGCGCCAAAAGAACGCCTCATTCTAGGATCCAGAAGACTCTCTTTTGACACTTTCCTAACAATTATGGTGGAAATAGAATCAATCCTCAACTCCAGACCACTGACTAACGTTGCTGAGCAGCCTGACAACGAGGAACCTTTCACTCCAAACCACTTTCTTATCCAGCGTCCCTTCAATAGCTTGCCACCAGGACAATTTGGAGACCAGCAACCTGCAAGCTTGAAGACATGGAAAAACACGCAGAAGCTGATGAACCATATATGGCGACGCTTAGTGAAAGAGTATCTGCCAACGCTTAGCCGACGGTCGAAATGGTCAAACAGCAACGATCGACCTCTCAAAGTGGACGACCTCGTTTGGGTGTTGAAAGACCAAACACCAAGAGGCATTTGGCCACTGGGAAGAGTCATGGAGACAACGCCAGGACGAGATGGAGAAACACGAGTCGTAAAGGTAAAAACGGCTTACGGCACGTTCGTTGGCCCCGTTTCCGGTCTCGCACGCATATTTTCTCCGTAGTTTTTTTTTCGATTTTTCTCGCTCCGTTTTTAGGCAACGTGAGTTACCCCTTTCCCACAAATTGATGTACTGACCAGATTGACAACATTTCAGCCTACAGTTTCAGAGCCAATTTCAAAGAAGATGACAAAAGACTTCAATCAATTGATGCCTCCGAAAACCCTTTATGCCCCCTTTGTTCCCTTGCAGCATGTTGCCATTGTTATTGCAACTTTCAAGATGATTCAAAAACCGCCAAAATTGCAACAAAAACTTGACTCTTTTGTCCAACAACGTGAAACTTAGACGTGCTCTTTTAACAAATTAACAAATGATTAGACTAGAGATATGTTTTAAAACAATCACAGTTATCTAATTTAATCAAATTTTGTTTAACAGCTCCAAAAATTCTAGTGAACAACTTATCAATCGAACACGCTTTTAGCTTACTTTACTTCTTGCTTATTCCTACAACCAAGCTTTGTAAAATATAATGTGCTAATTACACATAACACTATCATTGACAAGTCCTGGAGAAATGGACCCCAAAATGGACTACTTACCTCCCTCCTCTCCCGCCTCCACCAAATCCTCCCCTTCCCGCATCTGACGGTGGTGCCTCGCGCTTTTTAAACGCCGGCATTTCTTCAGGTGGTGGAGCAGTCTCGTGGGGCCGGCCACCCCTGTCCGGAACAGAGCCCATCATGACTTTGTTCAATTTGCTTATTGTGTTCTTTCTCAATACAGATGATGATGTTTTATAGTAGCGTAAAATGTCATCTCTTGCGGCCAACAAATGAGGAATTCCGATGGTCGACTCAGCTGATAATTTCACACGTCTTGGTTCGAAAGCTTGCTTTATTTTCGGCACATGTTCTAAAGCAGTACAAGCTCACCAAAAACTGCCAAAAAAGTCCCAAAAAACTTGTCTGTTGTATTGCAACAGCACATTTTTCCGCAAAATTTATTAAATAATGCAGAAAAATTCATAATTCTACACGAAATTATCACTAAGTTTGAAATGAGGGTAAGAACAACATAACAGAAGCTGAAAACATGCCTATCCTGATTCAGATAATCTATATTAGACTGTAAAAAAACCATTATCAGTCGAAAAACAAAAATTCAGTTGTGTTACATCGTAATGAACTTTTTTCACGTGCGCTCAGTGGCTTCACTTTCAAAAATACTGTTCATTTAAATGGATAGAACTGCGCGCAATATTAATTTTATACAAAAGCAAACGTTTGTGTATTTAAAAAATTTGGAAGAAAGTTTAAAAAATAAAACTAATTAAGCTTTTGTAATTTGTCAACACGTTTCTTGATTCAGACGCTTATCTCATCTTCAGATTAAAAAAATAAACTTCAAAAAAACTTGTACATACCTTTCATACGATCCGTCCATCCGAAAGACTCAATTGTACAGTCCAACCTCTTCAGCAACATCTGTCTCCTTATGGAATATTCTCTAGTCAGCACATTGTTCAGCTCCTCCAACTGTTTGAACTGAACTGGTCCCAACTGCTGTTTTACAGCTCGGTTCGAAAGGAGATTGGGAGGCACTGCCTTTGACCGCTCTGCCAATTTCTGCTGAATCACTGAAACATAATCCTAGACTTTTAGGATTGTATTGGTTTGATATGAACCGTAGAATTGTTCGGCGTATAATCGTAGAATTAGAACTGCAGATAAGGCAGATAGTTGAATTTGACCTTTCATATGCATGTGTCATTCTACAATATCTTTCATCAACTTTATTTTTCGAAGGGCGGTCAACTATAAGCCCTCTGCTGTTTATCAGACCTGTCCCTTGAGAAAAACTGGTTTTATACATTGCTTTCTACAAAGATACGCTGAGAACGTTTATAGTCTGCCCCATAAAGTTGGAACAAGAAAGCTTGTAACGTGCGTTCGCACATATTGCCCCAGCCCCGCTCACTCACATTTTCCACTTATTTGTCTACCAAATGAGGAAGTGAGAAAACTCAAAAATACACACTGTTCGATAATAATTGGTAAATGAGTATAAAAATTGCTTTATACGCAAACTATTAAATGAATTAAATAATGCAGCATTGCAGAGCCGATCATGCCTGCCATTAATACTACGGAACAAGACAAAAACAGAGCAAGACAACAGAAACCTTAATTAGGTCAAATAGAATCTTATCTTTTTTAAAGATAAGATTGAATCTAAGTGAAAATAGGATCGGGCAAAAGCTAAACTAAGCAAATCAGCTCGTACACTCAAAGCAGATGGGACATATCCATAACGAGAATCCGTAAAAAGCAGTCAAAAACAAGAATAAATAGGGAAGATGTCATAACCATCAGCTTTCAAATAAAAATATTTAGATAGATTCATATGCAACGCCATAGGAAGCCAATGTGACCGATCATAAGTGAGACATCGAATATAGTAATTTCAACGTGGAGAGCCGATAAATCCTGCAATTAATGAGACAAGGAGGCAAGATAAACACCAAAATGACTAACAATAAAGCCGAAATAGCGTCAGAAAACCCGTAAAAACTCCAAACATTATCAGAAAAAAGCTACATATAAAAGTCTAAATTGCGTCAGAGGGAAATAACGGACCTGTCTGAAGAAAATCTACGGGATATGTCCTTAATAGGAAACAGTAAGAGAGAATACAGGCAGAACTCAAAATTCCATCAACAGTTTTACGAAAAGTGTTGGAGCCAACAAAACCACAGGCTATAAACCGAAAAAGTGAGTGCTTCTGGACTCCCATTTTAGAAGAACTATTCAAAAAAGACAATAAAAGACCCACAGTCCTTGTCAAGTATGAAAAACTAAGAGAATTTTAGAAACCACAATCTCATAGCCATAAAACCATCAGTTGCGATATAAAAACAACCAAGATGCTGAAGTCTGTTTCACCAAAAAGGGGGATGGAACATACCATTAATGCGACCAAATTACTTCAAAAAAAGTTTATCAAAAAAGTTTTAATGAAGGTTCAATAAAACCTTTAGCTATCAAATGAAATCATTAAATAAGTTAGTTAATAGCGCAACAAGAAGCCACTGAGACCTGCCATTAGAATATGTGATACGACTGCAAAAAAGACAATTACAGGAAAAATTAAAGTCCCATTCATATTAAGCAATAAAACATTTTCGAAGCCAACCACATGATGTTTACACATGATCGTTATATATGATCATTTGCGCCTTCTTTGAAAACCAATTGAACCTGCTATTAATGTGATAATCTGAAAAGGCAACAAAAAAGTTTAAACATGGGCAAATATCACAAAACAAAAAACTTGAAATAAACTCCTTGTATCGAAACCACGGAACAATCAATTAAAAAATAAAAACTCCAGACCGACTAATTTTTATTCCCTAGAAAGAAGATTCAATCTCCGTTTTCTGAAACTAAGCTACAAGTTGGCTGAATTAAGTTGCCAAATTCTTAAAACACATTTTCTGTATCTGAAAAATATAAGAGCCACTTAAACCATCTAGAGTGGATCTAAAGAGCCACTCAATGATCACTAGAACCATTTAAGGAAGACAACTGGATCTTTTATTATTGAGAAAGTCATTAGACTGCAGAAAAAACAAATGTTACCAAAACACAAGAATCAATTAAATTTTTGAAACACATGACTTCACTAAAACGTAAAACATGACCATTGAGCCTCACTTTTGCGTAAATAGAACCTGTCAATAATACTCTGGTCTGTAATTACCTGCAAAGCGAAAAACAATTTAAAACGACATCGCCCAAATAGAACCAGAACACTTTTTGAATGTCTAAAACCACGAGACCCCAACTAGCCTTCATATTGCTCCATGCTCATTAATAAGAAGCAATGTTCCAAATGTTATTGAAAAAAAATAATTTGGCAATAAAATTCCAATAATTAAAAAATGAAGTATTTTGGAAAATGATCGCTTTAATTGAGCAAAACTTTTATTCCACAAAACCCTTATCGGAAGCGGAAGTAAATTCAGCTTTCCCTTAAAATTACACAACATTGTTTCAGCGGTTGTTAGGTCTCTAGGTCTGGCAAATTTGAAAAATGTGGAACAAAGTGATTCCTTTTTAGATTAAAAAAAGTTGAGCTACAATGTTTGGATCTAACAATTCAGCAAACCTCCTCTAAATTTATAGGCAAAAATAGTAGCAATAATGTTAACAAGTTTCAGCAAAAAAAAATTGAGCAAAAATTCTGGAAAAAAAAACAGAAACAACGGTTATCATCCGAATGTTCACAAAATTGTGAACCTCAGTTACTGCCTGGAAACAATGAAAGTCAAAACATAACCGACTAACCAAGGGCGAATTGCTCTCAAAAGATCCGCGAGCGGTTGGCTTTCTCAGTAGCTAGCCACGGTTTAGTGAGGCTAGTTTTGGCTTAATTGAAGGGGCGTGAGGTGAGGGTAAGAGATGATATCACGCCACATAGCAGCTGAAGTGCGGCATCAACAAAAGAGTTAGAGAAAGAGAGAGAGAGAGAGAGAGAGAGAGCGAGAGATAAAACGTGAAAAAGAAGGAAAGAAACCCCAACCGACAGAAAGGGAGAGGGAGAGAGAGAGAGAGAGAGCTAGGAATATTTTCAATGATGAGATTCGACTCCGCAACTTCTAGTTTTCCAGCCTTCTTAGTAGTTAAATCATATAGAAAAGACTGAAAGTGCAAAACTCGAAAAAGTTTCCAATATCGCAGTGAACAAAACGTTCAAAACCCATTTGCAATAAAAAACGTAATCCTTCCGCAAGACCTAAAAATTTTCGTTGGCTAGTAATTGTCGTTAAACTCAAAAGAGGACAAAAATATTCAAAATCTTTAAAAACAATTGCAAAATTTAACAAAACCTTGCTAAAGTTCGTAATATTACTGTCTTCAGAACGATTTCATTGTCTCAAGAGACATTGCAGTATCCCTAATTCAAGCCTTGAACAGTTTCACTGGCTCAAAGATCCATAAACTTGGAACATGATAATAATTTTCCAAAAATTCGGAAAAAAAGTTATCAAAAAATTGCTAAAACTCGAGTCATTCAAAATTGATAACCGTTCTATTAACTCTGCAAGAAACTATGCAACAGCTTATTATAAAACCTTATATGAGCTGCCTGGGCCCCTGGTGCCGAAAAAATAAAAAAATCAAATATTTCCAAAAAAAATTCAAAACATTGCAATTTTTTTTAAAAAATTGCCTTAACTCATGATATGAAAATCTTGAAAACTATGCAGCAACCTACTATAAAATCTTAGAGGAGGTTCCTTTGCTCTTGAGGCTGTAGAAATCTTAAAAAAAAATGACAAACAATTCAAAAAAACTAGAAAAATTGCAACTTTTTTTTTAAAATATTAAATTCGTGATATACTCATCTTCAGAACCATTTCACTGTATCAAGAGACTTTCCAGTATCCCTATTCTAAGCCTTAATTAGTTCCACTGGATCAAAAAGATCCATAAACTTGGAACATATTTTTTCGAAAAATTGAAAATTTAAATTTTATCAAAAAAATTGCTTAAAATGGAGTCATTGAAATCTTGATGACCAATCCAATAACTCCAGAAACTATGCAACAGCTTATTATCATACCTCGGAGGTAGTCCCTGGGCCCGAAGGCCGGAAAAAATCAAAACTATATACTCAGAACTTAAAAATATTCAAAAAACTTGAAAAAATTGCAAATGTTTCTTTTTTAAAAATTGCTTAAACTCTTAATATTAAAATCTTGAAAAACGATCAATTTCATCTAAAATCTATGCAGTAACCATTATCAAACCCTAGAGGAGATTCGTTGCCTCTTGAGGCTGGAAAAACCTAGAAAAAGACATTTTTTTTAAATTTGCATCAATTCGTGATACTAAAATCTTGAAAAACAATCCATTTCATCCAGAAACTATGATTAAACCTGTTATCAAACCGTAGAGAAGGTTCCTCGGCTCTTGACGCAGAAGAAACGTAAAAAATGACATAAAAAATCAAGAACTTAAAAAAAACAAAGTTTCATTAAAAAAATTGCTAAAATTTGTGATAGTAGAAAATTTAAAACTATTCCATGTCCCATAAAAATTTTTCAGTTATTTATTATCAAACCCTTGAGGAGGTTTTCTGATCCATGAGGCTGAGAAAACCTGATTAAGGGCAATGTCAAAAAATTGAAAAAGTCGAGTTTTGTCAAAAAATGCTAAAATTCGTGATGTTAACATCTTGAAAAACATTCCATTACATCTAGAAACTATATAGTAACCTATTATCAAAACCTAGAGGAGGTTTCTTGGCTCTTAAGGCTGCAGAAACCTAAAATATGCCAAAAATTTTTTTTAAAAAATTGAAAAAACTGCAAGTTTTATCAAAAAATTGCTGAAATTTGTGATATTAAAGAGTTGAAAACCATTCCACTACCACTAGAAACTATGCAGTAATCTATTATCAAACCCTAGAGGAGGTTCATTGACACATAGGGCTGAAAAAACCCAAAATGACAAAAAATTTCAAAAAATTTTTTAAAAAAATGTGAAAATCAGTATAAATTTGCGTTCTTTTTGATTACCAAAACATATAACAACATATACCTCTTAAAATGGTCATAAAAGTACTTATGTCTTGAATAAAACCTTTATCAACTTTAAACAGCCTCAATTTTAGACAGGTCCCACAAAAATTCGAAAAATGACGAAAAAACACGAGAAATTGCAATATATTGGGCTTTTTAACCTTAAACTACGGCCTTCCCAGTAGCTTCACCACACTAAGCACTTGAAGGACTACTAAACGCGGCTAAGGGCCTCTAATGAAACTTAATACCCACTGGGCGCTGCCTGTTTATCTCGTTTTTAAGGACGAAAAGTCAAATAAGTCAGACGAACAATCGGCCAAGGAAAAATCGCATTAAAAAAGACCAACAGGACAAACTTCGTAATAGCAACTTAATATAGTTGCGACAAACTTCGTTTAAGAGCCATTAAAAAATCTTTTTACTTATATATTCTAAACTGTACGGGCTTTCTAATGATCACTCACAACACTATCATGAATATATCGATCGGCCAAAACGAGTTGAGCATATAGTTCCTCCCCCTAAGGTGGGTCGGAACAATAATCGAACCTTCAATTAACACCAAAACATGAAAGTGGCCATCAGTTTGGTCATTTGTATATCAACGTTTTCAGATCATAAGCTCATCTTTTTTGCCCAAGTTAAAGAGTTTTGACCTTTGCTCTCTGTCTCATGATTTCAACCTTTCGGTTATTTCAACTCCATGTGACACGCTATAAACGGAAGGTTATTATTAAAAAGGCAGGCAAATGAAAAAAAGGTCAGAATAGACGTTTTGACCTGCAAATAACTGTTGTGTGGTTACTCCTCTAGGAGGTGGATTAATCTTGAGCGCTTTCATGATGTTGACCAGGCATTGGACAGTTTCACTGGCCCTCCCAGTGACGTCAGACATCTTAGCCAGCTTCTCCTTGTCCCTTGCAAGAAGCATCCGCCCACACATGAGTTCAGAGCAGAGGTGTTGCACCAATAGCAGACAATTCTCGCCTTCTGAGACGTCTTCCAGGTAATCTAAAGAGATGAAATTATGGCAAAATAAGCATCAAAAGTCATTAATTGTTGACTAAGAAATGCGGGATCTGTTTTGAATCTCCAAGAGCCCAGTGTTTTTTATGACCTCGCTGATGTATTAGCACGCTACTATAAAAATAGCACTTGCGCCAAGTAAGATGGGGGATCCGTAATACGTGCAAACATCAATTTTTATATGATCTCGACAATCTGGAATAGACTTTTTTACTTAAAATTTGTTGCATAATTGACTTTAAATTGTGAGTAGACACCGCGAGCGCCCCGTTTTAACTGGCAACAGGTAAACGTGATCATAGGAGTTACCGTATTGTATT
This sequence comes from Convolutriloba macropyga, assembly GCF_964194025.1. Lineage (NCBI taxonomy): Eukaryota > Metazoa > Xenacoelomorpha > Acoela > Convolutidae > Convolutriloba > Convolutriloba macropyga. Next base: position 16,216,849 of record NC_134481.1, read on the forward strand.
GATCTTAATTCATAGCGTAGACTATAATTAATCTGACAGACAAATTTCTGGGTAATTCAAATTAATTTGATGACTGACAAAGGAGGCGTCGTGTAAGCTCTACAATGTCACACCATGGATTAAGTGAAAACAGGGTCAATTATGATGAAAAAGTAAGGACCAGTGCGACAGCTTATTTAATTTAACACGACCTCAATAAAAATGCCATCCAGTGTAAAGCTCAAGTTTAGAAAAACAGGTCAACTAAATAAAGTTCTTATGGTTCTCACTACACCGGCTAACTATTTTGAAATTGAGTGTACTTGAAACATCTTAAATTTGAGCGAGTTAACTGATTTGTAGGAGTAGCTATTTCATAATTCATGTTTTTAAAACAAAAAATTGACTAAATAGTGTACATAGTGCATTATATGACCTCAGGCACATTAAAGCAATTGAAGAGGGTAAGTAGAAAAAGGGGGAAGTATGAAAAATATGCCGATGAAAATTGCTCTTTTGGAGTTAGTGCGTGAAGAAATGAAACATAACCAACCAATGTTGAAGAAAACGCTGTCAAAAGACAAGCGAGGGTGTTCAGAAAATTCTAGCCAATTCTGGACAATACAATTCTCGTCGATCTCCAAGGAAAAGCTTGTAGAGTACAAATTTTATTTGAAACAATTAAACATAGTTCATACCAATTTCTCTCAAGAATGCCGACAGTTCCATTTTGAATGAATCTTGGTGGTTGAGGGATTCTTCATGAATACATTCCTGCAAGTTGTTAACAAACTGCAGTTCCTGACTCAGCCAAGTGAGCAGTCGGCGACATTCTTCTGACTGAGTGAACAATGCATACTGATTGATGAGGTCTTGGTCACTGACAGTCCCTGGCTTCTCGTAACCCAGATCATCCAACGAATCCAACAAGGCAGCCTGCATTCCATTCATTGGACAACCTGAAGAAAGTTTAATTTCGGAGAAATCTATATCAAGGTTTTAGGTGTGAGGGGATATTTCAAATAAGTTTTAAAGAAAAAACATCTTTCCATTTCAACTCATGTTTAACACTTCAACTCAAATTTACGATCATAATCATATTTACGATTATTTACGATAAGACTATCAAATGTAGTATTTTAATGGTATAGCGCATATAGACCCCCATTAACGTAATTATGGTATGGACTATATTCTGTGGTGGGGTCCAAATGTGAAAAATCCGTTATTGTTTCTTAGCAGTTACTGATGACTTCACACAAAAAAAACCAACACTGAAAAAATTGGCTTTCAAAAATTGAAAAAAAACTTAGGATCAAAAGTTTAGATCAAATATTAGATCAAAAATTGCTTTGTCTTTGCCAAAAAATCAGCCTCCAAGCTGTAAACAGATTTAAAATTCATATAGTCTTCTTGGCAGTCAACCTGACCTATGGCAACTTAATGGTGTCATGTGAATTCATTTTCATCTCTTCTCTTTTTAAAGGAGTTCAAATCGAGATAACGCAACAACCGATTAATATCTTCAAAAATACCTAAAATAAGCTATTACGATGACATTTATAAACACAAAACAAGAAGCTCATTGAGGATCAATCAAACTCTAAGAAAAATAAAACCAACTCTTCCCAAAACCTTTTCCAATTTTCCTCTAACTCACTGAAAAATTTTTTTGTAATAATAATAATCTAAAACATCACCACGGGGTCCAAATATTTTTTTAACTTTTCAACAACCTTACTCCTCTTCACTTGACTACTTTACCTGACAACTTTACAAATTTGAGCATGATAACAGTTTACTTCTTTTAACCAAAACGCCACATGATTACAATTATTTAACAAGGACAATGAGCACCCTCGCAAAGCAGTGGAGGTAATTTATGACACCTACATTTTAAAACCAAATTGGAAATCTTTATATTTTTCTTTATATTTTATATTTTTGGAAATCTTTAAAGGATATTTTTTGGTTGTGAGTGCTCTCAGAATCTTTTCTCACAAAAAATTTTTCTTGCAATCTGAGTAGCAACAAAAATCATTCCCCCGTGCTACAAACACTTATTCTGAAAACAAACTTTAATTCAAAAGATTTTAAACAAGACAGCCCACAAAAGACTGCGTAGCTGAGATTGTTCCAACATAGTTGTTAAGTTTGTCAAAAGCTTCTCCTTGTAAATATCAATTGTAAAAGTATATTTAAAAGTTTAAAAAATCATCAGATGAAAAGAACTGAGCAGTGTTGAAAAACTAACTTCATCATGCCTATTCTCAAACTATTTTTCATATTTTAACAAAGTTCCCATATGTTATCAACTCAGCTAACAGCCAAATTGAACCCATATTTACATAGAAGACATGGTTTTGGAAATCATTTGTCGGTAAAAAAAAAAAGAGAAAAATTTTCTATTTCACTGATTTTTCACTCAAAAACTTTGTTTCATTGTTTGAGTAGATAACATTGAAAGACTTCAACATAGTTTACATTAAATCGGATTTAAGAACAAATGGAATGCTAATCCATGTGAGACCAGATCAACAGCGCAAGGATTGAGGTGCATTTAAGTATAAGAAGTATGTTGAAAAATCGTAGAAAAAGAATTTAATCCTCTCAACAGGTTATTTTTCTTGTTTTATATTTGAATGACCCCTAGAGAACCAAATCAAAAATTTTAAAGTCAAATTATACCCTTCCAAACACACAAGGCAAAGTTACAAGGTATAGCGTGCATTTGAGCAAATATTAACACTAAAGTTGTGATTTTCTACTGTTCAAAAAATATATTGAATTTAGTTACATATTTCTTAATGGAAAAAATATAAATGATTTTCAAATTTTCAGTTAACTGAAAAAAACATTCAATCTTAAGTCAGTTGAGAGCTTAAATTAGAAGGGCAACTGAAAAATCGGGAAATCAATAGGAAAAAAAACAGATTTTCCCCTTTTTTGAAAAATCTAGATTTTTGTTGTTTCAATTATCCAATATTTGACCAACTCAGTGAGATTTTATTAATGAATTCTTAAATGACCTACGCGATTTATATTTAGAGTAAGTTCCCACAGAAATTCACAAAAATTTATGTTTTTTTTTACTTTTGTTCGATCTTTCTCTTAAATCGAAAATTTCAAAAAGTACAAATGCCTGTTGAAGTACAAAAAACGAAAATTTAGAATAGTAAAAACGATAGCAAAAAAACCGTGAAAATTATATCTTTGTTATCCTTTTGTTTTTTCGTCTCTTGAATATCTGTTTTTTAATATCGTTTGCACTTGACTTTGTTTTAGAATAATTTTTTACTCATTATATTTACTTTTATTTTAATGTATGAATTTATCATCACAACTATTTTTTTAAAAGAAAACAATCCCCACACCAAATCTTGTTATTCCTCTTTCTTCCTTTTTCTCTTGCTTCAAATTTTCAAACAACACCCCTTCTTCACCCTGCAATACAATTTTCACTTTTTTTAAAATAAAAATCCAAAGTATTTCTTCAATACAAACTCTACTCGCTTCTTTTATTGAATGAAAACGTTTCAAATTTGTGTTAGCTTACGAGCCATTAACACAAAAAAAATTGATCAAATTCCAAGCATGTTAAGTAGTAGATCACTGCAGATACAAAAGAGAGGAACTGTATATGGTATGGTCGGTTCAACAATAAGCAATTGAGACCAAACACGTTTAAATGCATCTTGTAGTGAGAGAAGATAAGTAAAATTGGAGTCCTAAATGCTTAGTCAAGAAATTTTTCAAGAGAAACATATACATTTTTTAAATTTTCACCAAATCAAATCAATCAATCAACAAATTCGAAATCACAATTAGTCAGTCGAAGTCAAAATAGAGATTAATTATTATTCCATTCATGAGATAATCAAGTAGAGTTTTTGATAAGTTTCACCAAATAGCAAATCAATTAATAAAATTTTAAACCAAAGTTCAATCAAATAAATGCAGTCAATGCTTCTGAGACATAATAAAAGAATCAAACAAAAATTTTTTAAACTATAATTATTGGTATTGGTTCGGTTCATGGAGTATAGATAAAAAAAACTTATATCAGTCAATCTTCATCTGACCCTTCTCGTTCATTCTCCACTGTGAATGTTAGCCTCTGGCAACCACTTCCACGTTCATTCTCTTCGGTCGCATTTGTGCTTCTGTCACATACGCAGGCCATGTACCAACCGAAAGATCTGTTGTCAACTTTGTTGAACTTGACAACCAACGTGTACTCTCCTTTATTTCCACCCTTGGTGCAACCTTTCGTTTCCCGGGTATCCTCTTTCGTAACTAAGGTAATATTTCGCCTATTGTTATTCTCCAACTCGAACGATAATAGACCGCTGCCATCTGAGGGCTCTATGAACAAGAAAAACCAGAACGCCTTCTTCAAGTCATCCACTGTTTCATAACCTGGAGCATTGATGTCAATATGAACGACGTGCATTTGCTCTCCCAGTTTCACAACGAGAGAATCTTGGTTCCGCAAACTCAAACTCAAATCTGACACTGCAGTCCCAGTGGTCATTGACAGGGCAAAAATTGGCAGGAGAAATTGGAACATTGTCAGCTCGCTCAAAGTGCAAAATGACAAATGAACTCTCGTTTTCTAAAATTTAAATTGCGATCAGGCTTATGATAACAAAAATGTAAATAACTCGGTCAGCCAGGCTTTTATTTGCAAATACTTTCGGCTAAGGGGACTTGAATCAACTATCTCGAAATGTTACCTGAATCAACAACAATCTTTTAAGTCTGTTAGTTTTTTTTATATATTTGATAAAATTTTTGCTCCTTGAGCACAATCATTTTAATCGACTCTCATCCATATTTACCTTGGGGGTTTTCTCCATTGTATTTGCCACGACATTAGAATTCTAATTATGGTAATTTTAGGGTAATTTGTGGGCTATACTTATACGAGCGCCATGGCATAGGAGTTATAATGAGAAAGACCCAAAAATTGGCATTCAAAGTTATCCAATTTGAATTTTAAAATCATTTTTATGTTCCAAATTTTCTTTCATAATTTTTCTTTGTCTTGCGATAAGATATCAATGGATAAAATTGAAGGCCACAAGACGACAACCGGACAATACTATTTGCAAACAAAATGATAATTTCACTTCAAAAAGTCTTCATCAGAAAAAAACAATGCTCCTGGGGCCTTTAATCAGGAGCATTATGTTTAGTTCGTAACTGAAGATGCAAATCTGTCAATAAAAACAGTATTAACTCCAATTTTTTTCTGACGGCCTGAAACCGTGTGCCTTTTTCCGACTCTTCTTGTTTCTCATATAAAACGTCGGATCCATGAGTTAATTAAGTTCTGCATCTGTTACAAAGTTTAAAAATAATTGTCATTAAGTCGGTTTTAATTTCAGCATCGACTCGTGTCGCTTTCAAAATTGCTAAGAACATCCCGGCTCGGGACCAAAGTAATTTAAAATAGCCGGCAGATTGCCGGAAAATAGCTGCGATAGACGCTTGTAGGCCTTCCATGGAACTGAAATAACTAAAAAAATAAGATAGACAGATTGACCACCAGTCCTTTAATAGAACAAGAGACTTTTTGGGTTATATTCGGACTGTCATTTTTATGAGACACAAACGCTTTTTCAATATTAATATTCAAAATCAAAAACCCAAGACTCTAATACTCAAGAAGTAGGGCATAACTTTGGCACTACTTAAATACACACTATCGATCTTTAACTAGTATATGTTCATAAAAATTAAAATTCATTACGTGAGTTCAGAAGTCATTTTTTTGAGTGAGGTAAGTCACGCAATTGACATAAAAGCAGAACAAACGACGTCACGCACACAAATACTAAATGCAAAGCAGTAAGAGTCACTGAAAATGAAAAAGTCAATGCCAGCAAGATTACTCGATGGAGATGACGAAATTAAGAAAAACATAGGACAATTCTTGACATACAATCCAAAGAATTGAATAAAAATTTTAGAACTTATGCACCTGACCAGCAGATCAATAAACAATCCAAGCCAAAAAAGAATCTCAAAAGTTGAGAAACTAAAAAAATCAAACAAACTAAACAAAATAATCATTGCTACAACTATTGAAGCTTTTACCCTGAAGGTCAAATACGATACAATTCAATATACTCTTTACCTCACGCAAAAGACTCGAAAGAGACTTATTATCCACTAAAGGTAGATAAACTCGAAAAATGACAAAACTGAGTGCAAAATTTAAATGAAGTTTCTTTATTTCACAAAAACAAATGTTTAGAACCTTTTTTGCCTCTAGAGTTCTGTCATGTATGTCATATAAAAGACGTAAAAAAATTTCGTTGGCCAGTAAAGATCGTTAAACTCAAAAAATGACATATTTCAAAATAAGAAAACAATTGCAAATTTTAACAAAGTCTTGCCAAAATTCGTGATATTAACATCTTCAGAACCATTTCATTGTTTTCTGAGAATATCCAGTATCTCTATTTGAAACCTTAAAAATTTTCAATGGATCATAAAGAACATACTTTGAACATGATACTAGTTTTCAGAAAATGAAAAAAATTTCAAAATTTATCAAAAAGTTGCTAAAACTCGTGTTATTAAAACATTGATAACCAATCCATTGCCTCTAGCAACTAAGAAGTAACTTATTATCAAATCTTAGAGGAGATTCCTGGGCCCATGGTGCCCCAAACATTCGCTGGTGAAAGATTTTCAAAACTTGAAAAATTGACAGTTTTAACAAAACTGACAAAATTCGTGATAATAAAAATTTGAAAAGTATATCATTGCCACTAGAAGCTATGCATTAGCCTATTACCAAAGCCTAGAGGAGGCTCCTTGGCCCTTGAGGTTCAAGAAACATAAAAAACGACAAACAATTTTGAAAAAAATTGATAAAATTTTTGATAATAAAATGTTGAAAACCATTCCATGGCCAATAAAACTTTTTCAGTAACCTATTATCAAACCCTATGGGAGGTGTCTTGGCTTCCTACAATAATTGTGAAAAAAATTCGAAAAATTTCAAGTTTTTATTTAAAAAAATGCCAAAATTCGTGATGTTAAAATGATTAAAGCTATTCCATTCCATTTCCACTAGAAACAATGCAGCAACCTATTATCAAACTCAGGAGGAAATTCCTTGATACCTGGGGCTGTAAAAAAGGAAAAATTTTCGAAAATCGTAAAAAACTGAAAAAATTAGTATGAATTTGCTATGCGTGTTTATGTTGAGTACCAAAAGAAATAGCTCTTAAAATGGCCATAAAGAAAATTAACTCTTGCAAAAGAAATTTATCAAATTTTTAAGTTTAGTATGATTGGTCCAGCAAAAAAAGATGGCAGCATAAAAAACGCGAAAAAATTGAATCTTTTAGGGATCAGAAACTCCTAAAAATGAACTCTTAACCATGAAATACGGCCTTTCCAGTAGTTTCACCGCTCTAAGCACTTGAAGGACTGCTTAACTAGGCTAAGAGCCTCTAATGAAACTCGATTCCCGCTGAGCTATACCTGTTTATCCCGATTTCAAAGCTCAAGTCATGAAAAAATGGTGTGAAAACATCTTACAAAAATAAAAAAAACAGCAGGACAAATCCTGACGTCCAAATCAAAGAATTTTTATTGACTAAACAAAAAAACTAATCCTAAAACGGACTATGAGTGAATTGGGAAAACTATTTCGAAGAAAATCAGAATAAAAAAAACAGAAAATCGAAGTCAAAATGCTGCATGTGAGTTAAAAACCACTAGCGAGAAATGGAAATTTTGTTCAAACAAAAAACTAGGCCTAGAATGAACTATGAATTGATTTGGAAAACCATTTAGAAAAAAAAAATCCGATCCAAAAAATCGAAAAAACAGTAAACATCAAAATGAAATTGCCCCATATGAACAAAAAACCACTAGCGAGAAAGCGAATTTTTGTGCAAACACCGTTTTCTCACTCTACATTAAAATTAGAGCGAAAAAATTTCACACCCCAAAACCACTCGCTTTTTCGCTCCACTTCCTGTTTCGGCGTGACCAAAATCACTACTCCAATTTGACTTCGAAAATCATGAAAATGTGTGAACAGATCTTAAGACAGAAAAGACAGCGCCCCAATACAATTCAAATTCTTTGAATTTAAAAAGACAGCGCCCAATACAATTCAAATTCTTTGAATTGTAAAAAGAGACAGCACCAATACAATCCAATTCTTGGATGGTAAAAAATCACGATGTCCCCAATAATAGCCACTATCGCTTCGCGGCTATTAATAACACATGTGCAATTAACATTGATGCTTTTTTGTTATACAATATAAACTACTCCAAGAGATACACCGGCCGCCATATTTTTGTGACGGAAGATTACCAAAATTTTGACCTTTTACTAAAATGATCAAAGCCATTTTCTATGTCAGAGAATTCAACCAGCAGGCACTTAAAACAACGATGCATGATCAATTTTGACAAAAACTAGAAAAGCAGAACGAACTCACCGAAGAAACTCTTCAATTAGTTATGAAATGGCAGTTCTTGTCAATGATGTTGCCAAAATCAAACTATCTTGTCAATTCTATATAAGCCCAGACGCACCAAGGGCTAAAAGACTAAAATTATCTCAGATCAAAGATTAAATCCCATCAAAGAGGAGCAAAGAAAATTGATAAAGCTTTAATCTGGGATGCGAGACGGAATTTAGCCGGTGTTGTATGTTTGTAGATTGTGGAGGAACCGACAAAAGCAAACTTGACACAAGTTTGACCAATAACAGAACTCGAAAGCGAAGTGGAGATCAAATTGAGTAACTTTCACTTTGTAAAATGAGCAGACAGTCAAGTGCCTTATAGCTCAGCGCTGTACAAATATGCCCTCCGATAGGTAATGGCTATTAATTAAGTTGGAAATTTTTCAAAACCTAATTATTGTTAGGTTACTGCAGGAAAAAATTCACTTCAAAAACTGAGTAGTAAAGAACATTAAATCACACGTCTTTTGTATGTTTCGAAAGCCTACGAAGGTAGGGAAAAAACTAAAGCAAAGAAGTTAAAATATTTTGACGTTTAAAGTATGGGTGGTCATATTCTTGCAGGAAAAAAACTAAGATTTTTTGATCGAGCCTTACCTAAGCTACTTTACTGATTTTTGGTTCAAACAATCGGCCTCACAATCTAGTATAACGGCCTCACCATCTCAACGGCTGGTCATAAATTTTGGGGTAATATCGAACAAATCGACGGTTTTGACGGCTGTATAAAAATCTTCGAGTAACTGCTTGTCAAGAGCAAAAGAATATTAGAGGGTCCAGAAAAGTTGGGTATCAAATTCTTAGTTCGAAAAAAATTTAGGGAGTAAAGTTCTGTTGATTTTCATTCCTTTAAATTAAGTCAAAAAAATTATAGAGCAAACACTATTAATCCATTCGTGTCCCAATGCAATAAGCAATCACTAATTGAAAACAATACTTTTAAGTTCAATGGCTGAATGGTACAATAGAACAACAGAAAAAGTGGTACAAAACTGAACTATCATAGATTTTTTTATTCGTTTTAAATTTATTTCGGTATTTATATGATAGGAGACGTCTCATCGAGCCTGCTCATGGCAGATAAAGTACAAGCATAGTCCAATGAAGGAGAATAAACCAGGAAGCTGTAAGTTTCGTTTCTTCTCTCAAATTTTGTAAAATCTAAGTATACTGAAGAACGACGTAAAATTGTTAGATGCAAATAATTGACACTTTTACTCCCCCTTTTTCTTGAGTATTTTGTACCATAGAAGCATTGAAATAAAACTTTTTCAACAACTGATTGGTTATTTCATTCACATGAGCTTCTCGTTCAAAGCTTCTTTGTCAATCTCACTCTTTGTTAACAAGAACCACGTCAGATCTTCCCTCAGCATCAAATAAATCACATAGATCTTCCCTCGTCCCAAAGTTACCCTCAGTTAGCCTCCCCAAAACTTCGTTTGAGAGCAATTAAAAAAATTTAGCCCATTGAATTAATCTGATAACACCTCTATGCAATCGGGACCCGAAGGACATACAACCATGAACACCTTCCTTTCTATTTCTTTCAGCGTACGGTTTCGGGAAAATCTAAAATTAACAATTAAACGTTGCCCTTGTCAATCATTTAACGTGTAAGATCTCACATGAACCTTCCATGATAACCATTCGTCAGTCATAATCGTACAAGATAACTATGACTATTGTAAGGTTTAATAAGATAACCATCTGGTCTCAACTCAGGTACAACTCGAACTTGTGTTGCTTCTAGAAACAGAGATTCTGCTTGAGGTAATCTGGAAAGAGAGTTAAGAGACCAAAGAGAACTTTCATAAATTTCTGATAGTAGTTGCAACAAGAGATATTGCCCAAATTTACAACAACATTTTAGATTTATTTGTATTGTATAACACGCAAGTACTGCTTTTATTCGCATAATAACACAAGTATCAAAACTAATGCCTGTTGATTTGCTGGTTTCGCTGACAATTGATGCAAGACATGGAAAAATTAAAAACAAGACAACATTCACTATATCATATAACATCAATCATATCAGTCATTAGAGCGCATTGCATTGCATCGAGCAGAAGCGATTTATTTTTAGAAAACTTAAAGCAGAGAAAGACAGAGAGAGAAGGCCAACAAAAGAGGAGGAGAGGCGAGGAGGAATGCGCGAGGGGGGGGGGGGGGGGAGGGGTAAGGAATGAAGGGCTTTGGGGTACGAAGAAAACTTCAAGGGTGGTATTTAAACCAATAGGACAAGATACATAGTCGCAACTTTTTCATCATTCCATCTAAAAGACTTCGAATTCAGGTAATTTACATGTAAACTATAAATATAGGGTGTTATTATCGAGTATTTAAACGATATAGGTATAGGATAGCACCTCAGTACGTTGTAGGACAGTAAGAAATGACGTCACTGTTTAATTTGATGTATTCAATTCTCTCAGAAACAACTTCAGATAAACTATAAAATTCGATTAAGTTTTGTTTCTGACGTAGTAAATTTTAAAAAATACTCGCATGTTTTTTGCCAAACAAACGGAATCTTTTCCGCTGCTTCTAAATTCTCTTTCGGTTGCCAAAATTTACACAACCAATGAGATGAGAAGCTTCAGAAAATCTTTGTGATTTGGTTGCACAAGAGCTGTTTAAAAAACCATTTTCTAGTTAGCCCAGCAAACTAAAATGAACCAGATTTGTCTGGAGAAAAAAAGGCAGCAGATTGCCTGAAAAAAAAATTGAATTGATTTGTAGACCTGAAATATCAGAATTCAGATGAGAAGTCAGATCTAGAAACAGCTGACCAATTTCTCTAAAGTCTTAGATATTTCAACTTGATGACTTACGGATTGTTTCTCAAAACTGAAAAATTGAGCTATCCTCAAATTGACATTATCAATAGAGAGAGCAAAGGTCACTTTCGACAAAAATAGTCGAGGGAAGACGTTCGTAACTAAAACCTCGTTAAGCGGATGGACATTAAAGTAATACTTTGATGAAGAATAATGCCGTGCAGGGTACCAAATATTAGAGTAAAAAAAGTTTTTATCACTTGCGCATTCGACAACAAGAGCAAACAATAAAACTGTCCAAATACAGATATCAATTGCGGTTACTCAAGCGGCATACAAAAAGTTGTGAGTTGAGGTACTAGCAGCAGGCATCTAAAACTAAGATCCGTCTCAGGTCTTTGACAAAATGCTCTTGTGACTCAATGGCAAATGTCAGGGCTCGAATGTCACCTGAAGGACAATTCTAGCATTACGTTTCCGCAATTCAAAAATGTTCACGCTTTTGGTGGAAGCTAAAACGATGTACTCAACGATTCCGCATTTTTCAAAGATTGAGGTTTTCTTTTCTGTTGAGTCAAGAACAGTTCGTTCTTCAGATACTGGCTAGAGCAGCGTCGCACTTATGAAGAGATTATAAAAGCACTAAGTTGGGAAAAGTCAGCCGATCGCTTGAAATATGAAAAATGCCAGGTACTGGATATCCGTGAGCAAAAAACAGAAGAGCTTCATGATGGCATCGATACAATCGCCTAGAAATATTTCAAATCAAGGTTCAAGAGACGTCTAACCAACCCAACGCCCTGCTTCTGGGAGGCCTATGAAATGGATTGTTTGCAGTTTCAAGCACGTATTATGACCACCATTGGAAAGCGTCGCCTTACGGATAAGCCCCTGAAGAACAGATTTTTCCAGGTTCAGCGTACTCTCAATGCACGTCATTGAGATCTACTGATCCACTTTGATAACACTAGTCTTCTCGCTAAATAAGGAATCAAATTTTTGCTACTTTTGCGCTGAGCAAATCTATAATTGCAAGTCTTACTTCAAAATACCGTGCGGATATGGCATTCTGACCCCGTTAACTTATGGCGTACGTACCTGCAATGAACCGAAAATGTAGATGCTTGCCAAGCAGTGCTTAACATCACTGATTTAGCTTAAATAGTTTAAGAAACATCGGGTTTTCTATCAGTGTTTGATCGAAGAACTAACTACGTTGCGGTCATTGAAAAAGTTTCGGGAGCAACTAATTTATCTAATATCAACTTATCACTCAGAGAGCTAAATTAGCAAGATTTAAGTCTTCAATCTGCAAAATTTTTCATGCTTCAACCAAATGAGAGCACAAGACCCAAATTTTTTTGGTAGATTTGAAGATTATTCAAAACTACAAATTTTTTTTTCCCTCGAAAAAAATTTCAATGCTAACTTTTAAAGTTACATAATTCGCCATAAGTAAAACTTTATGCTGATTCATCCGGCGAAAAAGGATAATGTTGCGACTATGGAGGTAAATCAGGCGTACAAAATTGAGGAAAAATATCTGCACCAATTTAGGGTAGGTATTACAAAAGAAGATTCAGTTGGAATATTCTGGAACAAATTACTCGCTCAACTAAGCTAGATGCAAACAATAGTACAAAATTAATTTAACGTAACTAAACCAAAATATGTTCTCTTCGTCCTTTACTGCACATTAACTGCACTAAATTAATCAGTTCCAATTGTCTTTCAAACTTCAAAACATGGCAAATAGAAACTATAGCTGCAAATTTTTCCGCTGATTAGCTAACTGCTAATGTAAAAGCCGGTATTTAAAAATTTAAAAAAACTTTTCCTCATTCCAATAAGTTTCGGGACCGTTATTATTTTTTTTTCTTCGCCCAAGATTATCGGTATCTCCGTTAGTTTGTTCGCAATATTTTGTCCGTGAGCCCCTCCACCATATTTGGTTTGGTAACAAACCAAGTGATGCCTTTTTTACGTAATATACGCACATTAATTAATGTGTGTGTGAGTGGGCGCATTTCGGGAACCATAAATGCGCCATTTTTCTTTCCAAGATCACTTTTTTCAAAAAAAACTTAGCCATTCGTGCTCTTCAATATTTCAGAGCGACTTTTTCCCGTCATTTAGCCACCGCAATGGAAAGGTCATGTTGAAACATTTAATGGTTTGCATAGGGTTTCGATGGGATAGATTTCATCGGACATTTGCATGTAATTAAACTGAACAGGACGAATATCGAAGAAAAGGTTTTCAAACAATCTTGCCTGGATCAGAATCGAATTCATCACATGGCAAAAGAATCAATTCTAGGTACTGATTCAACAACAATATCTCATTGCCACTACCATTTTACAATTCTAACTTTGAACAGCTTTCAAATGAGCCAAGTTCGTTGTTGTAAGGCATCGCGTATCATTTAACATCACGCAGCACGACAATGACCATAGGTTGCTTTGCTTTCACGTTTTGAAGTTTAGAAGACATTAAATAGCTGCACTTTGAGAGAAGAATAATAATTATAACTAGCATTTCTAGAGTTAAGGCTGCAACAAGGCTAAGTTAGCAGCTAGTTAGCTAACCTGCACGAATTGTTTGAAGCAATCTGTTCAACTGATAAGTCAGTGGTGTGGTTTAATGAGTAGTTAGCGACTCGTTAGTTCAACTTAACCAAGTTATAAGTGATTAGTAGTATTGGACTTCTCTGAGCTGGTTTGTCAACAATCAATCATAGCTTCAGTTTATTCTCTGTCGCCTCCAGCGCAGTTAGATTGTGTCGCTCAAACATGGCATCAAATATCTAGCCACAAACTTAATACCTTGTTAATTCTAATAATGTGTGGGCCACAAATGATATTCTATGAGCAATCGAGGCCTAGCTAATTTGAATCTAACGAGCTCAATCATATAATTTAGTAGTTCATTTCTGTAATTTCTCCACCAATCCTGTATTTATGCCCTTATAAGGTCCATCGCTCACTGCACAAGGTTTAAGACATTACTGCACGTTTTTTTACTGTTAATTATCCGACACCAATAGAAATTACTAAATAGAAAGGAAGAAAATAAGATTATGATAATTATGGAGAAAACGATAGAAAAATACAGCATGGAAAAACTTGTCAACATTTGCGGTTTTGTGTCCATGCATTATTCAAACATCAGACGCAATTATAGACTGCCCCATAAAGTTGCAACGCAAGCGAACGTTTCAATATCATTGTAAACAAATATAAGGTCAAAATACAAACCTAAAACATGCAAAAAATCTAATAAGATTGAAGTTAATTGAGGAAACACTGACATACAAATGACCAAATGGATGCCCATTGAAAAGCTTGAAGTGTTTCGAACGTCCATTTCCGTTGCACCATTATGGGACTTGATATACAAGTCTTTAATCGGCGTGTCAGAAAAACCTGTCGTAACAGCGAAGTACTCAGAACTCACTAACAAAATACCTTTGATTTGTGTGTAAAAGTCATGAGTTATATTCGCAGCGTTAAGTAAAGCTGAAAAGAAAATTGATTTATGATAATATTAGCTCTTTATGAGTTTCACTTTGATGAGAAAAGAGTTTGACCAAATGTTTTCAGTAGCTAACATGCTGAGAAAGTATTTAACTGATCAACACTTCTGTTGTTGTTCATGTGCGAAGGAAGACCTGAGTTCTTCCGTGACTGCATGCCATGGTTCGGGGGGAACTTGTGCATCATTCCTGGGGGACCACCAAACTGAGCCCCTCCTGCCACGATTGGGAATTGCATTGGGTGACCTCCCCGTGTACCAGTGGCTTGTTGTTGAGTAGGGTTGGCTGCGGATGGGTAGCCGTGCAAAGGGATGTTTGGTGGCCTCGGACCTGTATCGAAGCTCATGGTCTTTTGAGCCGGGAGACCTCGACTGCTCAGATCCGACATATTGAAGCCATGCGGACCATTAGGGTTTTGCACTTGAGGGGGGAAGGTTCCTGTAGGCGATCTCCAGGCAGCGTTGGCGTTCGAAAAGCGGAAGTTTCCACGCATCATATTTTTGTTTGGAATATTCGTCGAATTTTGACGAGGTCTGATTTGGAATTGAGGTCGCATGATTCTGCCAGGGTTCTTCACTGATTGGTTTGTCATACCAGCACCAAAACGCGAGGCTTTATCTGGTTTGTTCAGATCAATTGAACCATTGCCAGGAGAAATTTGAGATTTGGCGGCTGCATTTTGACGACTACTTTTGACAATTGCCTCCATGTTATTGTAGTTATGTTGAGGCAAATGCGCGCGGTGAAGCGTCGGCGGTGATCGCATGTGAGATCGGCTAGCTTCATGTTGAAGCTTCTCAATCAGTTCTTCAGCACTCGGGCGATTCTTAGAATGATAGTTCCAACATTGCATCATAATTTCGTACATCGTATTCGGACACCCAATGGGCTGTTTCAAAACTTCTGGCTTTAGTATGTGCGACACCACGTCCTCGTTTGGTATACTTTCGTACGGCTGAGTTCCGAAAGTGAAAATTTCCCATAACACAATTCCAAACGAATAAACGTCACTTGCTGCTGTGAATGTTGCGTATGTAATAGCTTCGGGAGGCATCCATCGAACTGGCAGTAAAGACTTACTTTTCATCCTGTAGTAATTTCTGGTGTAAACACTTCGCGATAGTCCAAAATCTGATAGCTTAACAGTCAGAACATTATCTTTGGTGTTTTCACTAAGCAGTACGTTCCTAGCCGCGATGTCCCGATGGACAAACTGTTTTTGAGCAAGGTAGGCCAGACCCTTCGCGATTTGGATCGATATCGAATGGAATTGAGCCAGATTCTTTTCAACAGCCAATGAGATTGCGTTGGAACTTTCTCTTTCATCCATACTATTCAAAACAGACGGACACAGCTTTCGCAGGTACTCATGAAGATCACCGTTAGGCATGAACTCGAATATCATGTACAGAGGCTCATGAGGCGCGCCTTCAAAACAAACGCCGCAAAACTTCACAATGTTTTCATGGCTAAATTTGTTCATGAGTTCGGCCTCTTTTCGAAACTGTTGTTGCTCGCTTGAACTTGCTTCAACTCTCAAAGCTTTAACAGCTACCTGCATGACTTGATCATTGGACAACCTGATTTCGGCTTTGTGAACAATACCAAATTCTCCTTGTCCAATTTTGGATATGAGTTGAATTTGATTCCGCTCATAGTTCCACATTCCCGTTTCGTCTTGACTGGCATAATTGTATTCGGCATTTTTCACATTCTTAAAAAACTGCTCTTCGGGTAGTTCTTGTTTCCTTCGGCACTTGAGAAGCATGAGAAAAACAGCAAAGAAAAAAGTGATAATGAGCGCAATGACACCACTCAGAATAAGAACAACAGGCGGTGATGATAGTTTATGCATTAAAACATAGATGCTGTTATCTTCATCGTTTAGACCGCATTTTGGAACATGACAATAGCTCCATTCATTCCTTCCCACGAAACACCACGGCTTTTCTTTTCTCTCTCCCGACGTAAGGTTAATAGGATTTCTGCAAAAGTTTCTGGAGTCATAGAGTTCAGAGTATAAGGTAGTTTCTACAGCGTAGGTTTTAAGGCCTTTATACTCCCCCATCATGTCCCACGACTTACAATTCAAAGCGTTAGCATGCGTCAGCGTCCCTCGATACGATTCCCCACGGTCTGTTTCGTTATAGCAATTTTTCGTCGTGTTAACCTTTTCGATCGTGTTGCGCATTTGAGTAGAATTTAATGATATGCAATTAGTATCAATTAGCTTGTTACAAACCTCTGGGCCAACGATGTCTCCAAATCCTAAGTTTTCAAATGCAGCCGAAAGGTTTGCATAAACGTGCTTGGCAGCGTTAGTGGCGTTGCGTAATGTTTCCCAGCCATTGCAGACATCAAACATGTTTACACAGTCCTTTTTACACAGACCCGTATACTCTAGCTTTCTACTTTCCCTATTCCGGACACATTTTGGTAAAAACATGACACAAACAGTGGGTTCAAGTAAAACATGACAGCTATCGCTAACCAGATTGTAAACTGTTTCGCTATTCTTAACAAAACTATCGGCTACTTTTTTAATGCTGGTGAAATCAGTTGATAAGAGCGTTTTAACTGAGTTATAACCAAGAGCAATCTTCCCACAGAAATTAGCAGGCGCTTCTGAGCATTCATCTAATTTGTTCTCAACTGTGAATGTCAACTTGTGGCAATCATGTCCACATACAAGAGCTTCGGAAGCATTTGTGCTTCTTCGGTCACATACACAAGCTTTGTAGTTGCCAAAAGATCTGTTCTCAACTTTGTTGAACTTGACAACCAATGTGTACTCTCCTTTATTTCCACCCTTGGTGCCACCTTTCGTTTCCCGGGTATCCTCTTTCGTAACTAAGGTAATATTTCGTCTATTGTTACTCTCCAACTCGAACGATAATAGACCGCTGCCATCTGAGGGCTCTATGAACAAGAAAAACTTGAAAGCCTCCTTCAAATCATCCACTGTTTCATATCCTGGAGCATTGATGTCAATGTGAACAACGTGCATACTCTGTCCCAATTCAGTAGCAATTGCACTTTCGTCTCTGAGTTTCAGAGCTAGATTAGACAAAGAAACTACATTAGAGATCGATAATGCCAAAAGCGATAGATACAAGAGTGCCGCCATTGTCAGTGCAGGTTCTCACTCAACTCAAATTGTTTTCGTTATCTTCCTCTCTTCCAATATTCGCTTATCTCCAAAGGAATCACATACTATCTGCATAATTGGACATTAAAAAGCGCTTCAGACACAATTGAGTCATAATTTTGATTTATACAAATATTGGGATCTGTTCTGTTTGTGCCCCCCCCCCCCCGCTTACTGGGTGCATATTATTACATTACAAAATTTACAATTTACACATTTCCAACTTTTATATAATGATTTACTATGTAATGGCACGTGCTCTGTAACTGGGGGGGGGGGGGGGGGGGTGCGGGAAGGTCCAAATATTGCTTTGCTTTATTTTCAGTGAATGAGCTCCAACCCAATCCCACAATATTGAATTGCCCCATCACAAAAAAATGTTTTCGGTACAGCAAGCTGCTGATTAACATCAAACCCAGTGTTGCCAAAGTCAAGCCTGGGTTAATCAAAACCAAGCCAAAGCGCAACAATTCCAATATTTTTTGAAACATGTAAATTATGTAGGATTTGAAGGCTCCTATTTGTCTATTAACGGGTACTTTTTTGTGTTGACAGAGCAAAAACTCGGTTAAAACATTTTTAAAGCACGTTTTACTGTTAAAAGTTCTTATTGAAGAGGGCAATTTGCTCATTTTTGAACGCTTTTCAAGATTAAAGAATTGTTTTCGTTTTCTTTTTTATAATAATTTGATTTGTTCTCTTGTTCTGTCTAGCGTTATTGCGACTAGTAAACATTTTATAATTTTCGGCTGTTTCCCATTGTCTTATATCTGTTTTTAGCTTAATTAGGCTAAATTTTGAGATAAACAATTCGGCTGGCAGAATACGATCCTTAATGAGAAGATCAATGGAGTGGTCAAATTTTTGACGAAAATAACAAACTTTTATTCCCCAGTTAATTTGCCTGTTTATGCGGTTTATGTTTTTCACTGCACGAGTTTGAAGGTATACTCCACTGAAAGAAAGATGAGAGAGTACAACTGACTTGAAAAAAACCAATTCTTACTTTCAAAGGTATTTGATTTCTTACAAGATACAAAGAACGAATTGCATTAGCCATTTTGCTTAAAACTGAGTTCGGGTGATTTTCAAAGGTTAGGTTTGAATCAATTTTACTCCCAGATAACGACATGCATGAGCTGGTTTGATAACTTTGCCTTTAAAAGAAAACTCTGGATCCGAATTGGTATGATTTGTAAAGAATAGCATCTCTGTTTTATCGGCATTTAAAGTGAGTTGATTCTCTGTCAGGTATTTGTCAGCATGTTCTATTTTTTCAATTTTTTGGGGAATATTTTCATTACTTCCAAATTTGCATATAATACTAGTGTCTTCCGCAAATTGATCATCATTTTTACCTTCCAGCTTTTCAGAAAAATCATTGACATATAACGGAAAAATAAGAGGTCCTAAAACAGTTCCTTGTGGAACACTATGGTTAATAGTTATTTTATCTGATAAGACAATACCCAGTTTTACGCCTTGTGTTCGATTTTCGAGAAAAGATTTGAGAAGTAAAACTGTTGATTGAGAGGTTGAAATTTTCAGTTTTTTTAGAAAGATCTCATTTGAAATTGAATTGAAAGCGTTTGCAAGATCTAAAAACACATCACCTGTGTCGTTGTTATCTTCCAAATTTCCTTTTATTTTTTCAATAATGTAAAGCACAGCATCAGTAGACGAATTTCGAGATTGGTAATCGAATTATTTTTTGTTCAAGAGCGCCCATTTCTCAAAATATTCTACTAGCTGATTAAGTAAGAGCCTTTCAAAAACTTTGTTTGCGAAAGTTTGTGTTACAGAAATTGGACGATAATTAGTTAAAACAGAAACATCTCCTTTCTTGAAAATTGGTGTAGTAGTAGTAGTAGTAGTAGTAGTAGTAGTAGTAGTAGTAGTAGTAGTAGTAGTAGTAGTAGTAGTAGTAGTAGTAGTAGTAGTAGTAGTAGTAGTAGTAGTAGTAGTAGTAGTAGTAGTAGTAGTAGTAGTAGTAGTAGTAGTAGTAGTAGTAGTAGTAGTAGTAGTAGTAGTAGTAGTAGTAGTAGTAGTAGTAGTAGTAGTAGTAGTAGTAGTAGTAGTAGTAGTAGTAGTAGTAGTAGTAGTAGTAGTAGTAGTAGTAGTAGTAGTAGTAGTAGTAGTAGTAGTAGTAGTAGTAGTAGTAGTAGTAGTAGTAGTAGTAGTAGTAGTAGTAGTAGTAGTAGTAGTAGTAGTAGTAGTAGTAGTAGTAGTAGTAGTAGTAGTAGTAGTAGTAGTAGTAGTAGTAGTAGTAGTAGTAGTAGTAGTAGTAGTAGTAGTAGTAGTAGTAGTAGTAGTAGTAGTAGTAGTAGTAGTAGTAGTAGTAGTAGTAGTAGTAGTAGTAGTAGTAGTAGTAGTAGTAGTAGTAGTAGTAGTAGTAGTAGTAGTGTAGTAGTAGTAGTAGTAGTAGTAGTAGTAGTAGTAGTAGTAGTAGTAGTAGTAGTAGTAGTAGTAGTAGTAGTAGTAGTAGTAGTAGTAGTAGTAGTAGTAGTAGTAGTAGTAGTAGTAGTAGTAGTAGTAGTAGTAGTAGTAGTAGTAGTAGTAGTAGTAGTAGTAGTAGTAGTAGTAGTAGTAGTAGTAGTAGTAGTAGTAGTAGTAGTAGTAGTAGTAGTAGTAGTAGTAGTAGTAGTAGTAGTAGTAGTAGTAGTAGTAGTAGTAGTAGTAGTAGTAGTAGTAGTAGTAGTAGTAGTAGTAGTAGTAGTAGTAGTAGTAGTAGTAGTAGTAGTAGTAGTAGTAGTAGTAGTAGTAGTAGTAGTAGTAGTAGTTAGTAGTAGTAGTAGTAGTAGTAGTAGTAGTAGTAGTAGTAGTAGTAGTAGTAGTAGTAGTAGTAGTAGTAGTAGTAGTAGTAGTAGTAGTAGTAGTAGTAGTAGTAGTAGTAGTAGTAGTAGTAGTAGTAGTAGTAGTAGTAGTAGTAGTAGTAGTAGTAGTAGTAGTAGTAGTAGTAGTAGTAGTAGTAGTAGTAGTAGTAGTAGTAGTAGTAGTAGTAGTAGTAGTAGTAGTAGTAGTAGTAGTAGTAGTAGTAGTAGTAGTAGTAGTAGTAGTAGTAGTAGTAGTAGTAGTAGTAGTAGTAGTAGTAGTAGTAGTAGTAGTAGTAGTAGTAGTAGTAGTAGTAGTAGTAGTAGTAGTAGTAGTAGTAGTAGTAGTAGTAGTAGTAGTAGTTAGTAGTAGTAGTAGTAGTAGTAGTAGTAGTAGTAGTAGTAGTAGTAGTAGTAGTAGTAGTAGTAGTAGTAGTAGTAGTAGTAGTAGTAGTAGTAGTAGTAGTAGTAGTAGTAGTAGTAGTAGTAGTAGTAGTAGTAGTAGTAGTAGTAGTAGTAGTAGTAGTAGTAGTAGTAGTAGTAGTAGTAGTAGTAGTAGTAGTAGTAGTAGTAGTAGTAGTAGTAGTAGTAGTAGTAGTAGTAGTAGTAGTAGTAGTAGTAGTATAGTAGTAGTAGTAGTAGTAGTAGTAGTAGTAGTAGTAGTAGTAGTAGTAGTAGTAGTAGTAGTAGTAGTAGTAGTAGTGTAGTAGTAGTAGTAGTAGTAGTAGTAGTAGTAGTAGTAGTAGTAGTAGTAGTAGTAGTAGTAGTAGTAGTAGTAGTAGTAGTAGTAGTAGTAGTAGTAGTAGTAGGTAGTAGTAGTAGTAGTAGTAGTAGTAGTAGTAGTAGTAGTAGTAGTAGTAGTAGTAGTAGTAGTAGTAGTAGTAGTAGTAGTAGTAGTAGTAGTAGTAGTAGTAGTAGTAGTAGTAGTAGTAGTAGTAGTAGTAGTAGTAGTAGTAGTAGTAGTAGTAGTAGTAGTAGTAGTAGTAGTAGTAGTAGTAGTAGTAGTAGTAGTAGTAGTAGTAGTAGTAGTAGTAGTAGTAGTAGTAGTAGTAGTAGTAGTAGTAGTAGTAGTAGTAGTAGTAGTAGTAGTAGTAGTAGTAGTAGGTAGTAGTAGTAGTAGTAGTAGTAGTAGTAGTAGTAGTAGTAGTAGTAGTAGTAGTAGTAGTAGTAGTAGTAGTAGTAGTAGTAGTAGTAGTAGTAGTAGTAGTAGTAGTAGTAGTAGTAGTAGTAGTAGTAGTTAGTAGTAGTAGTAGTAGTAGTAGTAGTAGTAGTAGTAGTAGTAGTAGTAGTAGTAGTAGTAGTAGTAGTAGTAGTAGTAGTAGTAGTAGTAGTAGTAGTAGTAGTAGTAGTAGTAGTAGTAGTAGTAGTAGTAGTAGTAGTAGTAGTAGTAGTAGTAGTAGTAGTAGTAGTAGTAGTAGTAGTAGTAGTAGTAGTAGTAGTAGTAGTAGTAGTAGTAGTAGTAGTAGTAGTAGTAGTAGTAGTAGTAGTAGTAGTAGTAGTAGTAGTAGTAGTAGTAGTAGTAGTAGTAGTAGTAGTAGTAGTAGTAGTAGTAGGAGAGTCTTTAGGGTCGGAGCCCTCGGTTTTTGGAACTCTTCAGTTTTCGTTTGGCCCGAGTTTTTTCATTGGATTGCAGATTCCAGAGTTGCATAGAAGTCTCCAAGTGCAGCTGTCGAGTTCGTTGTAGCTTCTGTGGAAATAGTTTTGGTACATCTCTGTCAGAAGTTTCTTCGTCATTGGCTTCTCCATGTCCTACTGGTGTGATGTGTGCATCCTTAAGAATTGTCGGAAAAACATTCTCTTGAATACAATCGTTAAATATAATCTGAAGATGTGTCCCAATAGCATATTTTCCGGAAATCAATGCCCAAGCATTGATGTATCCTGGCCCTGGTGCTTTGTTGTTGTCTAGATTTCGCTCAAAATAAAAGGTCTAAAGTTAAACTTCTTGAAATTTTATCTCTATTTTTTCGACGTTCAATAGAACAATCTGCCCTCTGTAGATGCCCATTTCGCTGAAAACTCGGTTAAAAGCGTTACATATTCGACACAAAAAGACATTGAAGTTAGGTTGCCAAAAGGATTTAGACACCGGTCAGGAATAGGGGTCAGTTATCATGTGGCTGGGACAAACAAGTAAAGAAATAGACGAGTAAGCCAACCACTAAAGAAAAATTTTTTCAAGTAACAATTCAGAGGGGATACAATACAAAATAATTTTAATTGTGGACATTAATAAACGACTTAACTTCGTGCAAATTGCCCTCAAACGACGGGCAAGCTTTTGGCTTCAGTAGTAGCCAGCTGATGCTTAGGGATGCTAGCATTGGGGTTGTAGGGGTTAACCGATGGGGGGGAGGGTAAACAAGGGTGTGGCAGGGTTGTGCGCGAGAGCTGAACGAGAGGGGCTCCAAATCAACAGGTTGGAGGTGGAAGCGCGATCATGACTAAGAACCACCCCTTATACTGGGAAATTGTCTCCTCAAAACAAGTTTTGGTGCAACAGACACTTAGTGACTAGTAAGGCTCTAAGAGCTGCTCGGCCGCTTGATGCCTGCCCTCCGAGAGCTTTCAGCCATAAAAGCACGAGACAAAAGCAGATTTTACTGGATCTGCCGGGACAGAATGAAAAGATCACAGGGTCAATAGTGTCACAAAATTTTGTTGAGCTATGAAGTTTTCTGAGATTTACACTACCTAGTAAACTAGTAAAACCTCTGATAGGCTACAGTCTGATAGGTTCCAAAGATCAACAATATATATATATATATATATATATATATATATATATATATATATATATATATATATATATATATATATATATATAGAAAGGACCGTGTACACCATCCGGCAAAAACGAATGTCCCCCAAAGACAAAGCTTTTTGAGCGACAGTTTTAGGAGTTAGAATTATTAAAGTTAGTGGATAAAAGAGTGAGTTTAATGTCCATCCTAATTTTTTTTGCTTTTGTGAAAATATTGCTTGAAAACAATTCGGCAAATTTCACAAACTACGTTTATGAAAAATTGAAGTTAGAAGCCAACTTGAGAATAGCTGTGAGAAAAGTTATCTATCCTTTATAAATAAACCACGCTAACACCACTCATTTTACCAAGTGCTTAATGTGCAGCTTCACAAATTGTGTCAAAATTGGAAATCAGAAGCAGTTTCTTATACATAGAGAAGAGAGAACAGGCTTAAGAAGCTGGATTTCCCAAAAAAAAGATCCTGAAAAACGACGATGGATTAAAAGCATACGTTGCAAAATCAACCTTATTCGAGACCAAATGCAAAATTACTTGTAACAATGACGCAAATCTGAGAATCGTATCGGACGCTACAACAGACAAGTTAGATTTTTTTTAAGAAACAAACTCTGCTTATAACATTTGACATTGTTTTCACCCTTAAATTTTATCTTCGTGTTCAAGAGATAGACCAAGAGTACGATTTTAAGTTGTTTTTTGATCTAACACTCAAAATAAAAACATCTACTAAACATCAATGTACCACTCAAAAAAATTCTACCACTCAAAATAAAAACATTTATTAAACACCAATGCCCATTTTTTGACGACGAGCTTTTGAGATTGAAACGAAATGAGAGAAAAGCAGAACGTAAATACATAAAGTCGAAAACATCTGTACTGAAAACTGAATATGAAAAAGTTACCCAAAAGTTTGCCACCTTAAGCTTGCTTCATGGTCAAGATGTAGAACAGCTCTCGAAATTTGAAAACAAAACACAGCTTGCAAACAACTTCAACGAGTTCGTTATATCTAACGTGGAAAGTATTATTGCATCAATTCCCACTGCGATAGGTCCTGAAGTTCTGAAAACTGAAGTTAGCTAAATTTATTCATTCACAGAGTTGTCGAGAATTTTGTTTAGAGATTTGATTTCGGCTTCGTCAAACAGTACATCTCCACTGGACATCATTCCGACACATCTTGTAAAGTCATTTCCTGATTATTATTCTCTCAACCTCTCAAAACATCCTAATATTGCACTGAAGGCGGGATGTTTCTTCCAGTCCTTTAAAATGGCAATTGTTAAGCCCTACTTGAAGAAAGCAAATTCTTACAATGAAGAGTTTTAAAATTATGGACCTATCTCAAACCCAAGTTGCATTTCACAACTATTAGAACAAGCGGATGTCATGCAAAAGCGTGAACACCTCGAAAAGAATAGTCTCTTTAGCCAATACCAAAGTGCCTACAGGAAGTTTTTTTCTACAGAAACAGCGCTGGTGAGGTGACAAATGATTTGCTCCTCAATTTAGATAGGACAAAAAGCGCTTGTTATATTGGATTTGATCTATCAGCTTCCTTTGACACTGTCGATAATGAATTACTTCTTTCAATTCTCGAAACAATTTTGAATAATTTTTAAATCTTGAAGTATTATAAATAGTTATCTGAGTAGTAGATCTAAAAAAGTGTTGTTTGATGGTGAATATTTGATGCCAAGAACAATAAAAACGGATGTTCCTCAAAGATCTGTTCTAGATATCGTTCTTTTTTCATGCTATCTTGTTCCTCTGGAAGATCTGTTTGAGTGTCTTGAAGTCATTTATCATTTTTAAAGGTTCCAAAGTCTGATAGGATCCAACGACAAAGTTTTTTGAGACAAAGACAAAAAAACAGATTTACTGGATCTGCCGGGACAGAATGAATAGATCACATGGTCAATATTGTCACAAAATTTTTTTGAGCTAGGTTCCAAAGATTAACAATATATATATAGAAAGGACCGTGTACACCATCCGGCAAAGATGAATGTCCCTCAAAGACAAAGCATTTGAGGTACAGTTTCAGGAGTTAGAATTATTAAAGTTAGTGATAAAAAAGTGACTTTAATGTCCTTCCAGACTTTTCTGCTTTTGTGAAAATATTGCTTGAAAACAATTCGGCAAATTTCACAAACTATGTTTATGAAAAGTTGAAGTTCGAAGCCAACTTGAGAATAGCTGTGAGAAAAGTTATCTACCATTTATAAATAAACCACGCTAACACCACTCATTTTACCAAGTGCTTAATGTGCAGCTATACAAATTGTGTCAAAATTGGAAATCAGAAGCAACTTCTTATAATAGAGAAGAGAGAACATAAGCTGGATTTCCCAAAAAAATGATCCTGAAAAACGACGATGGATTAAAAGCATACGTTGCAAAATCAACCTTATTCGAGACCAAATGCAGAATTACTTGTAACAATGACGCAAGTCTGAGAATCGGATCGGACGCTACAAGAGACAATTTAGATTTTTTTAAGAAACACACTCTGCCTATAACATTTGAAATTGTTTTCACCCAAAAATTTTAGCTTCGTGTTCAAGAGATAGACCAACAGTACGATTTTAAGTTGTTTTTTGATCTAACACTCAAAATAAAAACATCTACTAAACATCAATGTACCACTCAAAAAAATTCTACCACTCAAAATAAAAACATTTATTAAACATCAATGCCCATTCTTTGACGACGAGCTTTTGAGATTGAAACGAAAGAAGAGAAAAGCAGAACGTAAATACATAAAGTCGAAAACATCTGTACTGAAAACTTAATATGAAAATGTTACCCAAAAGTTTGCCACCTTAAGCTTGCTTCATGGTCAAGATGTAGAACAGCTCTCGAAATATGAAAACAAAACACAGCTTGCAAACAACTTCAACGAGTTCGTTATATCTAACGTGGAAAGTATTATTGCATGAATTCCCACTGCGATAGGTCCTGAAGTTCTGAAAACTGAAGTTAACTAAATTACTTCATTCACAGAGTTGTCGAGAATTTAGTTTAGAGATTTGATTTTGGCTTCGTCAAACAGTACATCTCCACTGGACATCATTCCGACACATCTTGTAAAGTCTTTTCCAGATTATTATTTTTTCTACCTTTCGAAGCTTCTTAATCTTGCGATGAGGGCGGGATGCATCCCCCAGTGCTTTAAAATGGCCATTGTTAAGCCTCACTTGAAGAAATCAAATTTTGACGATAAAGAGTTTTCAAATTATTGACCTATCTCAAACCTAAGTTGCACGTCACATCTATTAGAACGGGCGGATTTCATGCAAATGCGTGAACACTTCCAACAGAATAGTCTCTTTAGCAAATACCAAAGTGTCGACAGGAAGTTTTTTTCTACAGAAACAGCGCTGGTAAGGTGACAAATGATTTTCTCCTCAATTTAGATAGGACAAAAAGCACATTTTATATTGGATTTGATCTATCAGCTGCCTTTGACACTCTCGATAATGAATTACTTCTTGCAATTCTTGAAACAATATTGGGTTTCAAAGATGAAGTGCTTAGCGTTTTAATTAGTTATCTGAGTAGTAGATCTCAGAAAGTGTTGATTAATGGTGTATATTCGATTCCAAGAACTATAAGAACGGGTGTTCCTCAAGGATCTGTTCTACATCCCGTTCATTTTTCATGCTATCTTGTTCCTCTGAAAGATTTGACTGAACGTCTTCAAGTCAATTATCATTTTTATGCCAATGACACTGTTATCTTTTTTGGGTACCATGCTTCGATAAATTAAGGGGCTTTTGATTTGATACTTACGACTCCAAAAGTGGTTCAGTGGTGCTAAGCTCCAATTAAACTCGAAAAAGCTGAAGACAGGTTTATTAGTAGAAAGAATAGTTTAAAAAGCAATATTGAACTTCCAACAGATGCCAATGTTTCTAACAATGTTACTTCGTTGTAACTTGAAGTTCGTTGATAGAGATAGTTCGAGTAATGAATCTCTCGCGACTAGATTACTGCAACTCAATGTACTATGGACTATCTGTGTATATTATACAGAAGTTACAGAATACAGTGAACTCAGCATGTTGTCTCATTTTTAGGCTAGCACCTGGTTCACCAACAGCAAACTATATAAAAGAGCTTCATTGGCTACCCATGAAACAACGTATCCTCTACAAAATTCTAATTTTTGGTCACCGCTTAGCGCACTATCCGTGGAATATTCCGATGTATCTTGGCGCATTATTTTTCCGATAAGATAAGGTGAATAGATGCCAATATGCGTACATTTTGAAGGTTCCTAATGTTACAACTGCATTTGGGCGAAGGTCATTTAGTTTTGCTGTTCCTTTCAAATGGAATATGATGCCTTCTGAGATGAAACTACTACCCATGAATGTGATTAATGTGATTATCGCAAAAAACTTAAAACTTTTTTTCATATAATATTTGATTTTGAAAGCACTTTTGAGTTTGTAAATGGTGCGTGAACCTATAATAATAATAATAATATTAATAATAATAATAATAATAATAATAATAATAATAATAATAATAATAATAATAATAATAATAATAATAATAATAATCCACACAAAATCAGTCTTACTCGAGGTCAATAGCAAAATTATTTGTAAAAATGATGTTAGTTTGAGAATTGGAGCGTCCGCTACAATAGCTGGCTCGCCATCTTTGAGCCACCTCCATCCGTTTTTTTGAGTACACTGATTCAAAAGATGGGATCAATATCTCGCTTCCGCAATCTAAACATCAAAAAATCAGCCAAGAATACGTGGTAAAAACGAACGGGATACCATTACAAAAACAAGCCAGTAATAATTGGACGCACGGAGAATGCGGCAAGTCAAATTATTGCCAGAAGATTCCCTTGACAAATCCATATAAAAGTTATTTTATTGGAAAACCTACCAGTGATATCGTTACATGCGGCAACGTGACTCAGTGGTGTTCTTCCTTGTATTTTCTTAAGAAAAGGTTTTAATAAATTTTCAGTAATATCAGACGCTAACGAGCATTACAAAATAAAAACTCTTAAAAAACGTCTTCATGCGAAAAAGGTGGCGGCAAACGATGCGCAATTGATACGACCTTTCTCAAAACCTCTGCAGTTTACATTCACAATGAAATGTTGTCGCATGTTCCTTTGGAAAAACTGGAGACAAGAACATGTTTTTTCTGAAGATTCTGTTCTTAGCGTATTAAAGCATGGTAGGACGACGAACCAGGCACTCTTGCGAACAAACAGAACTCATTTTCACAAGCAAAATGAAAGGTTTTAGAAATTGTTATTGATATGGAGAGATATTTGGTAATTGTTGAAACACTCAAGTCTGCAATTATTAATTAAAGCCTTTATGTTGATAAACTTGGGGCGTTTAGACTTTCTGACATATGTACTGCTCCCGATGAGTACGATGACTTTCTTCCAGCATTTGGAAGTTAACACAAGATGCCGCGCATGATTTGATCTATCCTGAATTGAACATTTGCAATTCCCCAATCTATTCCCCCTAAGTGCAGCCTTCCCCATTCCTAGCGCGTAGCCTGATGGCTGATCACATCCATTGTCCACTCTGCAAGGGTCCCCTACGTAGGGGAGACGTTTGGTGTCATAACTATTATAAATATTTTCACGTGAAATGCAGTGGTCCAGCCGCAGCGAAAGAATGAACCAAAAACTTCAGCTGCGAAAGCTGCTCTGAGTTCACCGCAACCGCCGAAACAGCAATAGCAACGCCGGCACCACACAATGCTTTGACCGTTACCGACACTGCACTCATAGATCCTGCAACATCGGACGACCCCGAACGTTCCGTTTCCAAACCTTAGGATAATTTTTGGGACAACTTCCAGCCTCAGCACGGTATGCTGATGATGGTAGCGTGGTCACTAAGTTGAAAGGTATCAGGAAACTCTTTCGACAAGCTCACTCTTCGACAAGATCACTCATCTTGTCAATCCTCCGAAGGGTCAACTGATAATTAAGCCAGGAGGCGAGCGCCAAGCGTCAACAGTGTTTGCAGGCACAACTGTGGAAATCACACAGGGTGCTCGAGTCCTGGGATCAGTTATCGGAAGCACTGAGGCCAGTACAAATTTTCTGAAATATGTAGAAATTAAATATACAAAATGTTTTGACAGACTTGGTCAATTTGCTTTCACCTCTCCCATGAATTCTCTGCATGTTTGACGAAGGGTGTTCAACAGAAGTTGAGTTTCCTCTCGCGTACTACACTTTCCATGGACGGGTTTTGGACAAGGTGGCGAGTGGTTTTGCCAAGTCAAACCGAACATTGTCGGCAAAGAAATAATCCAAGAGGAAAGAGGGAAAAGAGAACTTTCTTCTCTCCCTCTCAGAATGGGTGGGCTTAAAATCACCCTCCCACCAGATGACCCTAAAAATTTTGAGCGATCAATTGAGTTCTCAAGTCCATTGGCGTCATTCAATATTAATGCATTCGAATTTCAACAATTTGATTTAGAACAAACCAAGATCAGTCTCAGACAGAAAGCAGACATGCAACGTGAACTTATCTCAAAAAAATCTAGAATCGAAAACAATCTACCAGAAATGAAGTATACCATCCAGCTGGCCTCGGAAAAAGGAGCATCTAGCTAGCTTAACGCGCTTCCGTTATCAAAACATGGTTTCTACCTCACGAAGACTGAGTTCCATGATGGTATAGCACTTCACAATACCTGGGAAGGGAAGAACGTGCCAGCTATACGCCCATGCGTGAAAAAATTTAGCCTCACTCATTCCCTACATTAAGCCAATTGCGGGTATACGCAACTACGACACAACGAAAAAAGAAACGTGTTTTCAAAATTGATGGATGACGTTTGCCACGATGTCCAGATAGAGTCAAAACCTCAGTCGCTCGCTGGAGAAATTTTCTTGAGTAATTGCACTACAACTGATGACGACGCTTGAATGGAGATCAAAGCATACAGTCTGTGGGGCTCCCGCTTTAATCTTTCTTTCTTCCTTGTGAAGTTTTTTAACCCTCATGCGATGAGCTGCTCTTACACCATAAAAGTTGCATACAAATATCACAAGAGAATCAAGCGAAATCAGTACGAAGAGCGAATCCGCGAAATCAAACACAGCAGCTTCAACGAACTGGCTATTACTTGATTGGGCGGTGCTGGGCTATCAGCTTCGCGCGTTATAAAACAATTCGCAACCAAGATCAGCGAAAAACGCGAAGAGACGTACGCCGACATTATAAGCTTCATCCGAACGAAATTCAGCTTGGCACTTCTGAGCTGTGTTCTCGGCTTGAGAGGATGTCGCTCCCCAAGCCTCTTGTTTTCAGTGAGATTTTGATTAGCGCCGTCGTGGAGGAGGGAAGGCTGTACTGAGTGTTTGACTGTTTAATTTTATTCCTTTGCGTATTCCTTGATTGTACTTTTTTATTTTAATATTTTCATACCAGTTCCTTATGTGTGCTATATATATATATATGTAAAGGTGTTTTCTTTTCGTTTTGTTACCTTTTTTTGTAACCGGGCCGTCTTTACACTGTCTGGAGGGGAACAGCTTGGAGTGCAGCAAACGGCTAAGTGCTATTCATCATCCTCTATTTTCCGATCTACATTCATCGTTGCCGGATGGTGTACAAAGCCCTTTATTATCTATTTATTATGTTTGCAAGGAATTGCTTGAATCAAATTATATGCATCAGTTTTAACATATTTTGAAACACACTAGCTTCCCATATTCAACTAACAGAATAACCTTTAATTTGTCAATTCTTTGAGAATGGCTATGCCTTCCCTTCACAATGGGTAGTTGCGTTTTATAGAGTCTTACAATGAAGTCATACAGTTCTTCAAACATCGGCCATTTCATTAACCAGACATAAAATTTTTTGGCCAGTTTTGCATTTACTCATCCATGTTGTCTTCGATGTTGAAATTCGATATATTTTGGACATGAATTGTAATGAAATGTTACGTTTTGCAAAAGAAGGGACGTGAACAATTCAATTTTTGAAACAATGACGTTTATTTGAAACAAGGAGTCAAATTGAGTATACCTTCAGTTTCCTTTGTTCTAAACTCAAAATCAAATATGACAGATATCTATTCTAATTGCAACGGGCCATGTCAACTAATTAAAAAATCCAACATTTTCCCAAAAATTTACAAATAATTTTAAATCAAAAATATTTTAAAATAGATTTCGCGGTTCCAAACATTAGCCGCATATGTGACGCAGTTGAAGAAGTTTTTACTCATTCTCCGTCAACGAAAGGTCAGTCACAGCACAATCACGCGTTGATATGTAAACATTCCATTTGCGACACGAAAACTCGCCAAATAAACAATTTTCCGCGTATTTCTGTAATAAACTGTTGTACTGATCAGTTGCTTGGCAAAAAACCGAGAAAATTCGTTGCTAGTCTAAATTGAAATGAATTCATCCACGAGCGATTTGAATGCATCTTCATCTACTCTAACCACCACTATCAAAGGTGTATTGTTTCGCTTTACGGCCCACTCTAACGCTTTACGGCCAACTCTATCGCTGGGACTACAAATGCAGAACCCCCATCTTCTCCGGCCTTCGAATATTTGAGAAAAAAAGTCTTCAAGAAAAAACTGACTCTGCTCATTTCAAAAAAATTATAAAGTCAATTCTAGCCATACTAACAACGAAGAATGCCGTCATTGAGGATATTTGTGATTGCGTCCATCAAACTAACAAACATAGGTTCACGGACGTCAACCCGTAACTTCACTGCTTCTAGCATTATCTGCAAGTTTGCCAAGATCGTGTCTGCGTGGATAACGGAGACAAAATTCACAAACAAATTCAGGAGGTTGTCTCGGAATTGCTGCAAGGAACACATCTGCAATTGGGTATATCTGGCCGAGGCAACGCACATTCTGGGTCTTTATGCACAACAACATCCTCAAAAGAGGGGCTACATGTGAAACGTGTACTGAC
Organism: Convolutriloba macropyga; assembly: GCF_964194025.1. NCBI lineage: Eukaryota > Metazoa > Xenacoelomorpha > Acoela > Convolutidae > Convolutriloba > Convolutriloba macropyga. The sequence continues at coordinate 16,249,339 of NC_134481.1, forward strand.
ATAGATGTGATGTAAAAATTGTAATTCCAAAATGTTATTGGATACTTCATGAAGATTGTCTTGACCCTGACAAGGAAATGTAAGCAATTTTTGGAGGCCCAATATCTAATCAGAAAATCAAGATATAAATTTTCTGGAAAGCATTTATAGGCAGAATCTCCAAATATACAACAGTCGAAGTATTCACAAACGAAAACGTCACGAAAAAGTAAAGTGTTCCAAAAAATAATCTGATTTCAAACTTATAGAGGGTTAGGTACATAACAAAAGACAACCAATAAATATCCGTCTAGATCAGGCTCGAGCTATCAAATCACTCTAAATCCAGTCCCCGATGGGATAGTCCCCTGGTATCGAATTGGCGCAAAATATCAGGAAGTAAAATATCAGGAAATAACAACGTTCAGGAAATAACATATCAGGAACTAACATATCTTGAAACAACAACGTTCAAATAAATCATATGGTAGCAAGTTGACACTTGACTTTATAGACTGTCACAATTTGGTTTCAATTTTGAAAACATTCTTGTTGCTAAAATGGATTAAGTAGACTTCATTTTGCGACAGTCAAATCAACAAGCAATAATAATTACCAAATATTGCAAGGAATTAGCAATTGCAAACAATCGGAGAATCTGTGACAGCCGATGTTACACTTCCGCGGTCAACGTGATGTCAATTACAGCACATTATTTTTATGAACATTGCTTTCGGGCCACAAACGCTCACAAAACAAACGATTCTCCATTGTTTTCTACCTCAATTCGTCTTACTAATCAGTTGCTTGGTAATATATTGCAAACGGTTAAAAATCCACTGTGCATTAAGTTCATTCACAAGCAGGACAAAAGCAACATCAACTACTCTAGCTAGCACTTCCAAAAGCGTAACGTGTCATCCTACGCCCAATTCTAACGTAAACGGCGCTAGGACTACGAATACAGATCCCCCATTGTCTGTTGCCATCAAATTTTTGAGGAGCAATTCTTCAAAAACAACCTAACACTGTTGTTTACAAAGTCATTTTTGGCCATACCAACAACAAAGGATGCCGTCATTGTATTTTGTGATTGTGTCCATCAAAATAACAAACATAGGTTCACAGACGTCAACCGTCACCTTCACTGCTCCTGTCATTTTTGCAAACGTGCTCTGATTGTGTCTGCGTGGACAAACGAGTCAAAATTCTCACACAATTTTAGGAGGTTGTCTTGGAATTGCTCCACGTAACACACCTGCAATTGATGCAATTGAGGTATATCTAGCCGGGCCAATGCGCATTTTGACTCCTTTTGCACAGCGATATCCTCAAAAAAGGGGCTACCTGTTAAACGTGAACTGACATAGTGACATAGGTTGGAATCTAAATTTAGTTATTCCGAAAGTTCATAGGATACCTTATGAAGATTGTCTTGAATCTGACAAGGAAATTTAGGGATTTTTTGGTGGCCCAATATCTAATAAGAAAATCAAGATTTAAATTATTTGGAAAGCATGTGTGGACAGAATCTCCAAATATACCACAGTCGAAGTATTAATAAACGCAAATGGCACGAATAAGCAAAGTTTTCCAAAAAGTAAACTGATTTCAAACATACAAAAGGTTACGCACATACCAACAGAAAATCACTAAATAACTGTCTAGATCAGGCTCAATGTTTAATTAGGAATGAAGTGTAAATTTCTTATTAGAAAAATATACATTTAATCAAAGCACCTGTATTTGATCATAGAGCTATCAAAACTCTCTAACCCCAGTTTGCAATCGGAACGATAGCTTGATATCAAATTGGCCGAAAATTTCTTCACTGTCATCAATTGACATTAAGCATTCTAACCTATCAAGAAATAACAACACTCAAATAAATCACATAGTAGCAGATTGACTCTTTGGGTTTATCGACTATCACCTTTCTGCTACAGCCAAACCAAAAAGCAATAATATTTACCAAAGTCTCAAGTAATTAGCAAATGAAAACATTCGGAGAATTTGTGACAGACATTGTTACTCTTTTGCGTTCAACAAGATGTCAATTAAAGCACATTAATTTTGTGAACATTGCTTTCGGGCCACGAACGCTCGCAAAACAAACAACTCTCCATGGTTTTCTACCTCAATTCGTCGTAATAATCAGTTGCTTGTTAATATATTGCAAACGGGTTAAGAATCCAGTGTGCAATAAGTTCATTCACAAGCGAGACGAAAGCAACACCATCTTCTCCAAATTAGCACTACCAAAGGCGTAATGTTTCATCCTACGTCCAACTCCAACGTAAACTTCACTAGGACTCAAAATACGGAACCCCATTGTCTCTTGCCGCCAAAATTTTGAGGACAAAGTCTTCAAAAAAACCTGTCATTGTTGTTTACGAAGTCATTTCCAGCCGTAACAACAACGAAGGACGCCGTCATTAAAGAAATTGGTGTCCATCAAATTGCCAACAAAATTTCAAGAAAATCAAACCGTACCTGCACTGCTTCTGGCAATACATGCAGATTCGCTCTGGTCACTCAAACCAATTTAGAATTTTTTTGGAATTGCTCCACTTTACACACCCTGTCATTTGTGGCATATAGTGCCGCGGCAACACGCATTCTGGCCCTATATGCACTGCTAGATCTTGAAGAAGGCGGCTACATGAGAAACGTGTAAAGGTTAGAGTATGAATCTAAAAACTGTGATTCCAAAAAATTTTTGGATACTTTGTGAAGATGGTTATTAACCCAACAACGAAACTCAAACAAACTTTTTTGACACAAAAAATAAAAAATAAAAAAAAGACAAAGTTTTCCGAAAAGCATGTATGGAAGATTCTCTAAAATACAACAATCGATATATTCAGAATCACAACGGGCCAGAAAGAGCAAAGTGTTCGAAAAAGTAAGTTTGTTAAAAACTTGGACAACTCTGCACATTACAACAGAAAAACACTCAACATCCTTCTAGATCAGCCTCGTTGTTTAATTATTAATTACTAATCAATTGCAGGGTAATATATTGCAAACGCGTTGCGACTCCAATGTGAATTAAATACAATCACAAACGCGATGAAAGCAACACCATCTTCTCCAACCAGCACTACCAATGGCATAACGTTTCATCCTACGCTCAACTCTAATAGAAATGTCACTAGGATCTCAAATACAGAACACCCAATGCCTTTTGCCAACGAAATTTTGAGGAAGAAGTCTTCAAAAACAACCTGACACTGTTGTTTAAGAAGTCATTTCTGGCCGTACCAACAACAGAGGACGCCGTCTTTAAGGAAGTTTGGGATTCTGTCCATCTAAATGACAAACATAGGTTCACGGACGTCAATCTGTACCTTCACTGCTTCCGGCATTGTCTGCGAAGTTGGTGTCCATCAAAATGCCCGCAAAGTTTCAAGAGCGTCATACCGTACCTTTACTGCTTCTGGCAATACCTGCAGATTCGCTCTGGTTGTGTCAGCGTAGAAGAACGAGTAGCAATTCTCAAATCAACTAAGAACAGGCACGATATGTTTACATAGGAACGAAGTAAAAATTCTATTTAAAAAAATAACTTCTAAATAAAATCAACTACATTTGATCATAGCACCTGCTAATGATCTAAGAACTATTAAAACTCCCTAACCACAGTCCGTGATTGGAACTATTGCTTGATATCAAAATGGCACAAATTGTTTTATGGTCATAGCATACCATCAAGCATTGTAACCTATCAGGAAAATAACAACGTTCAAATAAATCACATAGTATAAAGTTGACACATTGGGTTTTTAGACTATCACTATTTGGTTTCCTTATTGTAAACATTACGGTTGCTAGAATGGATTTGGTTGACTACGTTTCTCGACAACCAAATCAACAAGCAAAAATCATTAAAAAAATATCTCAAAGAATTTGCGGTTGCAACTTTTCGCCGAATTTGTGACAGCCGTTGTTACTCATTCGCGGTCAACGAGATGTCAGTTACATCACATTAACGCAGTAAAATGTAAACATAGCTTTCGGTCCACAAAATCTCGCAAAACAAAAGATTCCACACTGTTTTCTACCTAAAATCGTCATACTAATCGATTGCTTGTAAAATATTGCAAACGAGTTGCGAAACCAGTTTGAAATAAATTCATTCACAAGCGAGACGAAAGAAACCCCGTCTACTCCAACCAGCACTACCAAAGACATAAGGTTTAATCCTACGCCCAACTCCAATGTAATCGTCACTAGGACTACGAATGCAGAACCCCCATTGTCCCTTTCCATCAAACTTTTGATGAAGAAGTCTTCAAAACCAACCTGACACTGTTGTTTAAGAAGTAATTTCTGACCGCACCAACAACGAAAGACACCGTCATTAAGGAAGTTGGTACCCATCAAAATGCCCGCATAGTTTCAGGAACATCCTACCGTACCTTTACTGCATCTGGCAATACCTGCAGATTTGCTCTGGTTGTGTCAGCGTAGAAGAACGATTAGCAATTCTCAAATCAACTAAGATCGGGCTCGATATGTTTAATTAGGAATGAAGTAAAAATTCTATATAAAAAAATTAAAATGTACATTTGATCACAGCACCTGCTAATGATCATAGAACTATCAAAAATCCCTAACCACAGTCCGTGATTGGAACTATTGCTTGATATCAAAATGGCACAATTTTTTTTAGGGTCATCGCATACCATCAAGCATTGTAACCTATCAAGAAAATAACAACGTTCAAATAAATCATATAGTAGCAGGTTGACACGTTGGGTTTATAGACTATCACCATTTGGTTTCCCTATTGTAAACATTACGGTTGCTAGATTTTATTTGATCGAATACGTTTTGCTACAACCAAATCAACCAGCAAAAATCATTAAAAAATATCTCAAAGAATTGCGGTTGCAACTTTTCGCCGAATCTGTGACAGCCGTTGCCACTCATTTGCGGTCAACGAGATGTCAGTTACAGCACATTAACGCAGTAAAATAAGAACATAGCTTTCGGTCCACAAAATCTCGCAAAACAAAAGATTCTACACTGTTTTCTACCTCAAATCGTCATACTAATCAATTGCTTGTAAAATATTGCAAACGAGCTGCAAAACCGGTGTGAAATAAATTCATTCACAAGCGAGACGAAAGCAACACCATCTAATCCAACGAGCACTACCAAAGACATAACGTTTAATCCTACGCCCAACTCTAACGTAAACGTCACTAGGACTACGAAAGCAGAACCCCCATTGTCTCTTGCTACCAAAATTTTTAGGAAGAAGTCTTCAAAAACAACATGACATTGCTTTTTACAAAGTCATTTCTGGCCGTACCAACAACGAAGGACGCTGTCATTAAAGAAGTTGGGGTCCATCAAAATGCCAAAAAAATTTTAGAACATCAAACCGTACCTTTACTGCTTCTGGTAATACCTGCAGATTCGCTCTGCTGGTATCAGCGGAGAAGAACAAGTAGCAATTCCCAAATCAATTTTGAAGTTCGTTTCGGAATCGCTCCTTTTTGCACACCCTGCCATTTGAGGCATATGTTGCCAAGACAACGCGAATTCTGGCCCTATATGCATCACAAGACCCAGAAAAAGGCGGCTGCTTGAGAAACTTGTAATGGTAAAGATATGAATCTAAAAACTTTGATTCCGAAATCTTATTGGATACCTCATGAAGATTTTGTTGAACCCAGCAACGCAATTCAAACCAACTCTAGAGACACTGTACTTAATGAAAAAAATCAATATACATTTTTTCTGGAAAGCATGTATAAACAGATTCTCTAGAATTACAACAGTCGATGTATTCAAAATCACAAACGGCCAAAAAAACTAAGTGTTTGAGAAATAAGTGTTGTCAAATTTATGGAAAAGTACGCACATAACAAATAAAAAACACTCAAAAACCGTCTGGATCAGGCTCGATATTTAATCAGGAAATAATTTAATTAAAAAAACGACAATATAAACATATTCATAGCATTTGCTAATGATTATAACGCTTTTTGTTGAACGATTGATAAAATTAATCCAAAAAACGCTAAGCTGTATGAAGTTAGGCTGCAAACCAAATATACATTTACAATTAAGAATTCTGTTAAATCAATAGTCTACAAAATATTGAAGCAATTGGAACCAAAAGACGACAAAATATTACTATTCCCGGCACATTTTGGCAGAATACTTTATCCAAAGACCTCTCTAACCCCATTCCAAGAACGGAACAATCGCTTAAAATCAAATTGGAACGAAGATCAATTAAACGATCCACGAAAGATATCAAAGTATTGTTTGAAGTAGTGGCTTCAGGATCCACAGAACAGGACACGAACATCAGTATTCACAGAGGACAGCAAAAAGATGTCAAAGCGAGGCAAAGTGAGATTGCAAAATTCGACAGAGGGCGAAACATACCTGACCTTTGAGAACACACCAACCACTCTCCTGGGACTGAGGAAAAATCAGTACATATATTGAGGAACTGAATAAGAAATGCCGCGGTGTAATGAAATTAGATCACCGACGCAACTTCCATATATCCAAGGTTTCATCGACAAATTGTAGTTTTCCCAAAACCATGTCTACTAGAAAAACGAAAAAGCCAGGTATTTATGCAATCCTTAAGAAAACAACTCGTAACGGGGGTCCAAATATAGCCCAACAAAACCGAGAGGCGATTGGAATGCAATTGGTACAACATCGACATACAATGGCAAACACAGCCGCAAACCAGCTTCATACTATGGATATGATCAAAAACGCTAATTTAGAACCAATGATGAACAAACCGATAGCCCCAAGACAGAGTGACCCAGAAAAACTGACACAGAAAAGACCATCATCTGAGGCGACCAGTTGCTAACTCCGTGTTGTGTTGCCTCCTGATACACGAAATTGACCTACCCATAGTCGTTCATCGAACTATGGCTGTGAAAAGTACAAAAGGAAAAAAGCATGTCAGCCTCTGATATTGAGAATTAAATTTGAAAATCAGATGAAAATGATACTATTTCGTTCATTTAATCTTGATTTATGGCAACTAAAATTTAAACTCGGATTCATTTCTTGTCTGTTTGTTATTAGTATTATTGACAAGGGATTGACAGTACAATTCCGTTACTTTCTGCTCATTAAGAATCCTTCGCGGTCAAAATTGCGCAAAACTTGGCATGCACTTTCTTTAAAACTAGTCTACAGAAGAGTAGCAGATGAATCGGATTTCACATTAAAACTTGAAAAATGATTAGAGCTGTGACATGTAAATTTAAATTTTAGATTTTTGTGTTAATTGATGATTAATACTATCAACAGCTACGATAACCAGCACATATATCGTTTCAATTTTGATAACCAGAAAATCTTGATCCTAGTGTCTCATCATAATATGCAAATTTAAACATAAGACAACAAAGTATCACTATTTCGGGCACATTTTGGCAGAGTACTTCATTCAAAAACCTCTCTAAACCCAGTCCATGAACGGAACAATCGATTGAAATCAAATTTGCACGAAGCATAATTAAACGATCCACGAAAGATATCAAAGTTTTGTTTGAAGTAGTATCTTCAGGATCCACAAAACAGAAGACGTCCCCAATAACATCAGTAATCAAGGAAGAGAACAACAAAGACAGCCGTTGTTACTTGTTCGCGTTCAATAAGATTTCAGTTACAGCACATTAACGCAGTAAAATGCTAACATCGCTTTCACGCTACAAACGATCGCGAAGCAAACAGTTCTTCACTGTTTTCGACATCAATTCGTCGTACTAATCAATTGGTTGTAATATATTGCAAAGGAGTTACGAATCTAGTGCAAAATAAACTCATTCACAAGCGAGAAGAAAGCAACACTATTTACTCCAACCAGCACTACCAAAGGCGTAACGTTTCATCCTATGCCCAACTCTAACGAAAATTTCAAATTAGACTTGGACTAGAAATACAGAATCCCCATTGTCTCTTGCCGCCGAACTTTTGAGGAAGACGTCTTCAAAAACAACCTGTCACTGTTGTTTACGAAGTCATTTTTTGCCGTACCAACAATGAAGGACGCCGTCATTAAAGAAGTCGGTTTCCATCAAAATGCCAACAAAATTTCATTAACATCAAACCGTACCTTTACTGCTTCTGGCGATACCTGCAGATTCGCTCTGTTCGCTGAAATCAATTTAGAAGTTTCTTTTGGAATAGCTCCACTTTACACACCCTGGCATTTGTGGCTTATATTGCCGAGGCAACACGCATTCTGGCCCTATATGCACTGCAAGATCTTGAAGAAGGCGGCTACCTGAGAAACGTGTAACGCTTAGGGTATGAATCTAAAAACTGTGATTCTAAAATCTTATTGGATACCTTGTGAAGATGGTTTTCAACCCAACGACGAAATTCAAGCAAACTTTTTGACACCGTAACTGATAAAGAAAGAATATGTGTGAAAAAATTTTGTGAAAAGCATGTATGGACAGATTCTCTAAAAACACAACAGTCGATGTATTCAGTCTGGCATTATGTGCGAATTTGCTCTGATTTTGTCTGCTTTGAGAAACGAAAAGAAATTCTCAAACAAATTCAGGAGATTGTCTTGGAAGGGGTCCACGTAGAACACCCGCGATTGGGGATATATCTGACCGGGCCAACGAGCACTCTCACTCTTTATGCACAGCGAAATCTTCATAAAAGGGGTTAAAAGTGAAACGTGTATTGACATAGGTATGAATCTAAAATCTGTTACTGCGAAATTTCATTGGATACCTCATGAAGATTGTCTTGAACCTGACAACGAAGGTTAAAAATATTTTGGTGGACTAATATCTCATTGAAAAATCAAGATAAGAAACAGAACCTCTAAATATACAACAGTCGAAGTATTCATAAACGCATACGGCACGATAAAGCAAAATGTTCCAAACAGTAAACTGATTTAAAAATTATAGAAGTTGACGCATATAACAACAGAAAACCGCTCAACGTCAATCTAGATCAGGCTTTATTTTTAATTAGGAATGATGTAAAAAAATTTTATCAAAAATTTACAATGTACACTTAATCATAGCAGCTGCTAATGACCATAGAGCTATAAAAACTCCCTAACCCCAGTCCATGATTGGAATAATTGCTTGATATCAAAATGGAACACAATTTTTGCCGAACACCACATACAATCAAGCAATGTAACCTATCAAAAAATAACAACGTTCAAATAAATCATATAGTAGCAGGTTGACACGTTGTGTTTACAGACTATCACCATTTGATTTCAATCTTGAAAACATTCCGGTTTCTAAAATGGATTTGATAGACTACAAATTGCAACAACCAAATCAACAAGCAATAATATTTATCAAATATCTCAAGGAATCTGCAATGGCAGACTTTCGGAGAATCTGTGACATCCGTTTTTACTCATTTGCGGTCAACGAGATGTCAATTACAGCACAATAACGCACTAAAATCTGAACATCGCTTTTGCGCTACGAACGTTCGCAAAGCAAACAGTTCTCCGCCGTTTTCTACCTCATTTCGTCGTACTAATCAATTGCTTGGTAAAATAATGCAAACGCATTGCAAATCCAGTGTGAATCATTTTCATTCACGAAAGAGGCGAAAGCATCACCATCTACTCTAATCATCACTACCGAAGGCGTTACATTTCATCCTACGCCCAACTTCAATGTAAACGTCACTAAAACTACAAATACAGAACTTCATCGAACTTTTGAGGAAGACGTCTTCAAAAACAATCCGACAGTGTTTTTTAAGAAGTAATATCAGGCCATACCAAAAACGAAAGACGCCGTCATTAAGGAAGTTGGTGTCCCTTAAAATGCCAGCGAAATTTCAAGAACATCACCATGAAACCGTACCTTTACTGCTTCTGGCAATAACTGCAGAATCGCTCTTATTGTGTCAGCGTAGAAGTATGAGTAGCAATTCTCAAATCAACTAAGATCAGGCTCGATATGTTCAATTAGGAATAAAAAAATTCTCTACACAAAAATAACAATGAACGTTAAATCATAGCACCTGCTAAAGATTATAGAACTATCAAAACTCCCTAACCACAATCCGTGATTGGAACTTTTGCTCGGTATCAAAATGGCACAAATTTTCTTTACGGTCATTGCATGCCATCATGCATTGTAACCTATCAAGAAAATAACACCGTTGAAATTTATCATATAGTAGCAGGTTGACACGTTGAGTTTATAGACAATCACCATTTGGTTTCATAATTATGAGCCTTCCTGTTGCTAAAATGGATTTGGTCGACTACATGTTGCGACAACCAAATCAAAAAGCAAAAATCAATACAAAATATCTCAAAGAATTAGCGGTCGCAACTACTCGCCGAATCTGTGACAGCCATTAACATCCATTCGCGGTCAACGAGAGTTCAATTACAGCACATTAACACAGTAAAATGTAGACTTATCTTTCGGGCCACAAAAGCTCGCAAAGTAAAAGATTCTACACTGTTTTCTGCCTCCATTCGTCATACTAATCAATTCCTTGTAATATATTGCAAACGAGTTGCGAATCCAGTGTGAATCAAACTCATTCACAATCGAGACGACAGCAAAACCATCTACTCCAACCAGCTCTACCAAAGGCGTAACGTTTCATCTTAAGCCCAACTCTAACGTAAACGTCACTAAGACTACGAATGCAGAGCTCATTGTCTCTTGCCACCAAAATTTTGAGGAAGAAATCTTCAAAAACAACCTGACACCGCCGTTTACCAAGTCGTTTCTGGCCGTACTAACAACGAAGGACGCTGTCATTAATGAAGTTGGTGTCCATCAAAATGCCAACAAAATTTCAAGAACATCAAACCGTACCTTTACTGCTTCTGGCAATACCTGAAGATTCGCTCTGGTTGTGCCAGCGTAGAAGACCAAGTAGCAATTCTCAAATCAATTTAAAAGTTTGTTTCGGGATCGCTCCAATTTGCACACACTGGCATTTGAGGCATATCTTGCCTAGACAACACGCAATCTGGCCCTATATGCAGGGCAAGACCCTGAAAAAGGCGGCTACTTGAGAAACGTGTAATGGTTAAGATATCAATCTAAAAACTGTGATTCCGAAATCTTATTGGATACCTCGTGAAGATGGACTTGAACCCGGCAACGCAATACAAACAAAGTCTAGTGACACAATAACTAATGAAAAAAATCAAGATACATATTTTCTGGCAAGCATGTATGATAAGATTCTCTAGAAATACAACAGTCGATGTATTCAAAATCACAAACGGCCAGAAAAAGCAAAGTGTTTGAAAAAGAAGTGTTATTAAATTTATGGAAAAGTACGCATATAACAACCGTCTTGATCATGCTCGATGTTTAATTAGGAAATAAATTAATTTATAAAATAGGCAATATAAACACATTCATAGCACTTGCTAATGATTATAACGCTTTTTGTTGAACGATTGATAAAATTAATCCAAAAAACGCTGAGCTGTATGGAGTTAGGCTGCAAACCAAATATACATTTACAATTAAAATTTCTGTTAAATCAATAGTCTACCAAATATTGAAGCAATTGGAACCAAAAGACAACAAAGTATTACTATTCCAATTAAACGATCTACGAAAGATATCAAGGTATTGTTTGAAGTAGTGGCTTCAGGATCCACAGAACAGAAGACGCGCCCCATAACATCAGTAATCAAGGAAGTTAGCAACGAAGATGCCATAGCAAAGAACAGTGAGATCACAAAATTGGGCTCATGCCGAACCAAATCTGAAATTGTGAACACGCCACACCAACCACTCTCCTGGGACTGGAGAGTGGTTGGTCCCTCAACTAATCTTGAAAAATAATTGAGCTCTTAAATGTAAATTTTAACATTGAAGTATTATGTTAACTTATGATTACTACTATCAACAGCTAGGATAACCAGCACATATATCGTTTCAGTTGTGATAACTAGCAAATCTTGATCTTAGTGTCTCATCATAATGTTAAATATTCACTTAATCGGTTCTTTATAAGTAAATATTATAATTATCGTAATCATTGTAAATAGTGCTAATGTTTGCTTTAAAATATTCAGTGATATTCATTAATTTTTCTACAAGAGCCGATATATGGTACAAAAGCTATTTGTGTACCAAATTATCTGGTTTATGTTTACCTAAAGTGCAGTTTATTCACTTAACTTTAGTTTAACTCCGTCTGTAGGAAATCATCTGTTCAAACCGGTTTGACGGAAGTTAGTCATTTTACATTTGATTTGTTCATCACCCACTCATGATTAAGTAATTCTCATGATTAAGTAGTTCAGTTAGTATTCTCACAATCAAATTGTTCTCTTCAGAATCTTAGGAGCTAAACTCTCAGATTAAGGGAAACGTCCTACGTTTCCATAGAACAAAAAATTGAGTGGAATCGCGACGCGGCCTTACATCAGAAAACAATAGTTTTAACAGCACACTAAAAATTTTACTTGGATTTGTAGCGCGAATCCCCCACTGAATAAAAAAGAAGTACTTTCATTGAAATTGATACTCCAAATCAATAGAGCTTCGCAGCTTGCATTCATATTACTTCAGAAGTGTTTCGTAGCATCCAAAATTTTTCGTGTACCACAACAATTTCCATGTAAATTTTTTTTCAAATTAGGTCACGAAATTATCTAATAGTCTGTTTCTTACAATCTCATGCATAAAAATGCAGTCAGAAGTAAGTTTTCTGAATTGATTGCTTTTCTACACCCTATTGCAACCGCTAAGTGCCAAAAGCTTGTCGGCAAAAAACCCAATCGAACCGAAATTTATGCGCAAATCTTTAGACAAATTGGAGACATAATTACATCTAATTTCTGCACATGTTAACCCACATATCCACAGAAAAAAATGGGGGAGCGAAATACAAAACAAACCAACATTTAAAAGGTCCCTTTAACTATAAAAGAGTATTTTTATCGAAAAAGTAAATTTTGAGAGCTTTTGCCACCGCATACAACTTCAGAAGTTCTTCTTCAGAGAAACTTGATCAAATTCTAATCCCCCGCGCACAAATGTGCTAGACACATTACAAAATAAAAAAGGCAAGTTTTGTGCTCCGCAAAAACTGATAAAACTATTAGCGTGTGTGGAGTTTTTTCCTCCTCCACAATTTGGTGACTTCCCCATCCGTGCTAAAACCTGTTCAACACCCGTTCTGTGGGGGGGGGGGGGGGGACGCAACCAGTGATACTAGTTTTTTACGGTACAGATAATTACAATAACAACCAATGTCAGTGCCTGTTGCGAAGTACCAATTAACGTTTAGGAAACTTTTCTTCCCAGCTGAACTAATTGCCTGTACAAAATCCAATGACAAAGTGGGACCTATTCTGGTCGATTTTCCAGGTTGATGTGCCAGGTTGATGTGGACTCTCATCAGATTTTTCCTGACCGAAATAACCTCTAATCTGACTAATTGGCTTCCGAGGCATCGTGCGTGCTCAGACAGCGACTGAAACTGACTGTAATAAAAAAAAAAAAATTGTTAATTTCCTCTGGTACACATAAGTATAAAAAGCAAATGGTAAAAGAGGCAATGTAAAGTTAAGAATATAACATTATGTAAAATTATAAAATCATTAAATTACTTAACTGCTTCCACGCTTAACTTAACTTAAAACACTTAACTGCTTGACAGCTTCCACGTAATCAGACAGTTGCAGACGGAACTGATCATAGATCAGATTGCAATCAAACTAAGACATTTGTGCTAACCTGGGGCAAAGCAATTCCCAACTATTGTTCAGACTTCAACTGATCAGGCCATTTTCTACATTGACATACCGCAGGGCACGGATGACTTCCAGAGCATCCCGAGTCTCCTTCTGATCATACCAGTCTGCACTCAATTTCACATCCAATTAGACTCCAATGCGCTTAAAATCAGCTCTCATCAGACTCAAGTGTGTTCGAAAGAGTCTGATCAGAAAATGGTTTCAATAAGTAGAAGCATTTCTAATATCGTTATAGATTAATCCTTCAAAATAAAAAAAAATGAATACAAAAAAATACAAAAAATGAAGCGTTGAAGAGGTATTTCGTTTCCTAATCTATTGGTGCACATTCATGAAGTCATCGTTTATCAGAGACAGCTTCCACGAAAAAAGCCTCGATCTGCATTTATCCAAAGTTGCATGAGAAAGTGACCGACAAGTGCTATCAAAAGCAAACCTTAGCTTTGATAACGAAAAGCAGCGAATAGATGAGTCTTCTGACTTCTCATCACACACAACTACGCTTCATATAGTCTGATTAGATAATGGTATTGACTAAGAGCAACTCTATTAGTATTGCATTGATATTCTCTTTTGATATAAACTGATGTTCACACACGCATATTCAATTTTAAAGAAGCCAGTTATGGTAGTTCTGCTAAATAAACGATACCAAAATTTTGAGAAAAATATTTCGTTTTATTTTATTTGCTGCACATTCCTGACTCCATTGTTCAACTAAGACAGTTTTCGTGAGAAAAACGTCTTGCTCTGCAAATACTTGGAATTGTTTGTAAATGGTATGAACAATTTCTATCAGATGGAGCTTCTGGTTCTCCTAACGGCCAGCTAAATGTAAATGAGTCTCTGATCACGTCCCATTGCACTCAAATGCGCTTAAAAGAGGCCGATTCGAGAAAGATATTAGTTATTACAAAATCTGTTTTGGCTATAAAAAGTTTTAATTAAAAAAGTTCATGTTTGCATAATTGTATTCAACTAAGGAAAAGCCAATTTGGAGAACAAAAAATATAGAAAAAAGCAAAGTGTTAAAAAAATTCATTTAGTAATCCTGTGATGAAAATTCTTGAATTTATTGTTGAACTTAGACAATGTTTTGTAAGTATCCCTCTCGAACTAAATTTAATCAAAATTTCTTGCAAAAAGACCGGCAATAGCTATCAGCTAGAGGGGTCTTCCTTCGCCTCTAATCATACTCAAGTGAAAAAAAGATCACCTGCCATCGCACACAATTGCCCTCAAAATATTATGATGAGAGAATTGTAACAATTGCGAACCAAATTTTTATTATCATTATTAAACGGCCAATTCAATGAGTACTGCTATTGAAAAGAAAACCAAAATAATAAAAAACATTTTGTTTAATATAACATAGCTGAGAAAACTTTCTTTTTAAAAAACGTCTCGTTCTTCGGATATTACAAATTTCTTGTAAGTGGGACCGGCAATTGCTATCAGCTGGAGCCTCTGGTTTCAATAAGGGCCAGCAGGGTCTTTATGAGTTCTTGATTAACTCCTTTTGCACTCACATGTGTTCGAAATAACCTGATTAGAGACCTTCAAAAATTAAGAACAAATCTATTAGTATCCCTATAATTATTCGTTTTGTAAAAATTGATGATTACACAAGCATATACAATTAAGGGAAAATTAATTGCAGTAGCAGCCCTAATGAAGAGCAAACCAATGTCTTGAAAAAACAGTTTGTTTAATATGACGTTGGTGCACATTCCGCAGTCCATAGTTGAACTTAAACAGGTTTCTTCAAAAAACGTTTTGGTCTGCTGTTATCCAATATTGCGTGCGAACGTGATCGGCAACCGCTATCAGCTACAGCAAATCGTTCTGATTTTGGCCCACAAAGTCTCAATGAGTCTGTGATACATATGAATATATATATATATATATATATATATATATATATATCGAAATCCTTAAATCCCTATGTGTACTAAATTATAAATTACCCTCTATTCTATAATTCATATCATACATATTTAAACTAAGGTTATTATGACATTTTATTATTCACGTATAAATATGTTCCCACTAGTCTACTAAATTATTTCATATTTTGTTCACCGTATTTTATTATAACTAATCATAATCTCGATTAAGCATTCTGAATTCAAGTTACCGTTGTAAACGCTCTTCATTCTCAGAGACAAATTCTAGTTCGGATTCGCACGGCGATTCCACTAAGTAAAAGCAATAATTTTCACGTAATTACGGATTCGCTCCGCGATTCCCTTATAATTCTAAGATAACGTATTCGTAACACTAAAACAATTTTAATTGCTAAACTCAGCTACAACATGGCGCAGTCAGCATTAAAGGACAGCGGCAAATCTCCACTCGGAATTCAACCCTTTTGGGAAAAGGCAACTCTAGAGCCCCCATTTTGGTGGGAATACTGGAGGACGCAAATCAAACTCGCAGTTCTTGCTCTTGAGGTCATTGTAGTTGACATTCTCTTGGTCGACCCTCCAGAGCATGTCATTCTGCCCCCCGAACCGGCATATGAAGATGCAGTCGAAAACCCTACAGCACAATCCGAACGAGATCGACGCTCTCGTAACGAACAGGCAAAGACTGCGTGGAAAAATCATTGCCAACATATTGCGGCGGTAGGCATTATATGCGGAGATAAACCGTGGCAATTTTGTGATCGAAAAGCATCTTCATTGATGTACTTGAGTTTGGGAACGGAAGGGCGACGAGTATTCAATTCTAAGAACTCGACTGTTAATCTAGACGAAATCTCAACAAGAAATCTTTGGGATGTCCTGAATAAAACATTTATTCGAATCCATAATATAACTTTCGACCGATATCTCTTCCTTACACGAAAACAGCAAAAAGGGGAACTGATTGAGAAATTCTACGGTCATCTTAAAGAACTTTCCGAGAATTTTGATCTGGGAGAAAAGGGGTATACAATTTTCAGAGACGTTTTCATCGCAAACATGCAAAACGAAGACATCCAAAAAGAACTTCTCAAAGAAACGGTAGAACCTGAAAAAGCTTTAGCAATAAATCAAAATTGAAATGGGTACTCTCAATCAACTTAAAATGAACGCAAACAAAACTGAACTCAATTCAACAGTTAATCAAGTACAACGGATGCGCATCGCGAATGCTACCCCTTTTTCCACTATGAATACCACTGCACGGAAAAAGCCCACAACTTGTCACTTCTGTGGAATCAGTTGGACCCCAGAACACCGCAATAGATGTCCAGCACGTGGAAAGAAATGCAACAACTGCGGTATTCATCCCAACTCTTACCCAAAACCGAAGCCAAGGGTTAATAATGTTGAAAACGATGATCAAACTGAAGATGTCAATCAATTTTCGGCTGATTGTGATCCCGATTTGGAATCAAACTACTCATCGGATGAAGATAATTGTGTAGCTTCAGTATCTTCGGCAGATTTTACAACTTCTGTAGAAGCAGTCAATCTCCCTGTAGTGTTTGGAAACACAGCAACCAATGTTCTGGTGGATTTGGGTAGCGTATGTACAATAATAAACGAGTCATTGGCAGATTCAATCATTTCGCAAGATCCAAATTCGAAGTGGATACGCAAAGCGAATCCCAAACAATTGAAAACTTTCTCTAACGAGCCCATTCAAACGCTAGGCATCCTCCAAACGTCAATTCAAAGCAACAATTGGTTCGCGAATCCAATAGAAATTCAAGTAGTGACAGATGGTCACCGTCCTCTACTGGCTAGAGATTGATTTCCTGCTCTTCGCCTTTCTATCCAACAATCTAATAATCAAAAGACAGTTAATCAGGTAGATCGAGAATACTGTCCAATCAAAAAGCAAATTGCAACTAATTTTCCTGACCTAATCTCCAGTATCGGTAAGTCCAAAATACATACAGTTCGTTCAAAATTTCATAGAAATTATACCCCATCACGCCAAAAAGGTCGTCGTGTCCCTATAAATTTATTAGACAAAGTATCTGATGAATTGAAAAAACTTTCAGAACAAGGACATATCGAAAAATTACAGGAATGCTCTGATAAAAACTTGATTCCAAATTTCTGAACAAAGCTATTCATAAAAATAAGTATCAAATGCCAAACATAGATAGTCTAATTGATTCGATTTCACAACATATTAACGATTCTAATCAAGGTGATAATGTTTATTTTTCGACGATTGACTTAAAATATGCATATAGCCAACTAAACTCGCATCCGGATACCGCACGTCATTGTAATTTCAATATTATTTGTGGCGACGCAATAGGTACGTATCGCTTTAAAACGGGATTTTATGGTCTTACGGATATGCCAGCAGAATTCCAAAAAGCGATGGATTACACACTAGTTGGTTTGTCTAATACCAACTGTTTTCTCGATGACATAATTGTAGTTAGCAAAGGTACTAATAAATCGCACCTCAAATACGTTTACAGATGTTTGCAGAAACTCGATGCTGATAATCTCAGAATTAATTTAAGCAAATGTCACTTCGCAAAACACCAGATAAATGGGCTTGGTTTCACATTTTCGCAAAATGTTGTTAAACCTATAGAATCAAAGATAGCAGCAGCTGCAGAAGTTAAAGCTCCTAAAACATTGAAACAATTACGATCATTCTTAGGCAGCGTTCATCATTTAAGCAAATTTATTCCCAACCTTGCTAAAATATGTCACCCCCTCCGGCCACTACTAAAGAAAAGTGAAAAATTTATTTGGACCGATATTCACCAAAAACATTTCGAGTATATTAAAACCGCAATCGCAAATGCTACAGAAAACACTCATTTTAACCCAACACTGGAAACGCCAATCAAATACCATGCATCTCGCCAAGGCTTAGGCGCTGCGCTTGAGCAATTGGATTGTGATTGGTACAAAACGGTGGCTTTTGCTTCTCGCTTCCTTAATAATAATGAAGAACGTTACAGTATAAATGAACTCGAATTGCTTCGTGTGGTTTGGGCCATCGAATATTTTAAATATTATCTTTTTGAAAAAAATTTTACAGTCCAGACAGATCATAGAGCACTCCTTGTAGTTTTAAAATCCTAAAGTACAAATAATTCTTACAATAGCCAATTAAAACGATGGATTGATCGTTTGTTATAGAGTAATCCTTCAAAATAAAAAAAACAAAAAAAATGAAGCGTTGAAGAGGTATTTCGTTTGCTAATCTATTGGTGCACATTCATGAAGTCATCGTTTGGCAGATACAGCTTCCACGAAAAAAGCCTCCATCTGCATTTATCCAAAGCTGCATGAGAATGTGACCGACAATTGCTATCAAAAGCAAACCTGAGCTTTGATAACGAAAAGCAGCAAATAGATGACTCAGCTGACCTCTCATCACACACAAGTACGCTTCATATAGTCTGATTAGATATTGGTATTGACTAAGAGCAACTCTATTAGTATTGCATTGATATTCTCTTTTGATTTAAACTGATGTTCACACACGCATATTCAATTTTAAAGAAGCCAGTTATGCCAGTTTATGCTAAGTAAACGATACCAAAATTTTGAGAAAAATATTTCCTTTTATTTTATTAGCTGCACATTTCTGATTCCATTGTTCAACTAAGACAGTTTTCGTGAGAAAAACGTCTTAATCTGCAAATAATTGGAATTGTCTGTAAATGGTATGAAAAATTTCTATCAGATGGAGCCTCTGGTTCTCCTAACGGCCAGCTAAATGTAAATGAGTCTCTGATCACGTCCCATTGCACTCAAATGCGCTTAAAAGAGGCCGATTCCAGAATGATATTAGTTTTCACCAAATCTGTTTTGGCTATAAAAAGTTTTAATTAACAAAAATTCATGTTTGCATAATTGTATTCAACTAAGGAAAGGCCAATTTGGAGAACAGAAAATATAGAAAAAAGCAAAGTGTTAAAAAAATTCATTTGGTAATCCTGTGATGAAAATTTTTGAATTTATTGTTGAACTTAGACAATGTTTTGTAAATATCCCTCTCGAACTAAATTTAATCAAAATTTCTCGAAAAAAGACCGGCAATAGCTATCAGCTAGAGGGGTCTTCCTTCGCCTCTAATCATACTCAAGTGAAAAGAAGATCACCTGCCATCGCACACAATTGCCCTCAAAATATTATGATGAGAGAATTGTAACAATTGCGAACCAAATTTTTATTATCATTATTAAACGGCCAATTCAATGAGTACTGCTATTGAAAAGAAAACCAAAATAATAAAAACATTTTGTTTAATATAATATAGCTGAGAAAACTTTCTTTTTAAAAAACGTCTCGTTCTTCGGATATTACAAATTTCTTGTAAGTGGGACCGGCAATTGCTATCAGCTGGAGACTCTGGTTTCAATAGCGGCCAGCAGGGTCTTTATGAGTTCATGATCAACTCCTTGTGCACTCGCATGTGTTCGAAATAACCTGATTAGAGACCTTCAAAATTTAAGAACAAATCTATTGGTATCCCTATGATTTTTCGTTTTGTAAAAATTGATGATTACACAAGCATATACAATTAAGGGAAAATTAATTGCAGTAGAAGCCCTAATGAAGAGAAGACCAATGTCTTGAAAAAACAGTTTGTTTAATATGCCGTTGTTTCACATTCCACAGTCCATAGTTGAACTTAGACAGCTTTCTTCAAAATACGTTTTGGTCTGCTGTTATCCAATATTGCGTGTGAACGCAATCGGCAACCGCTATCAGCTACAGAAAATCGCTCTGATAATGGCCCAAAAAGTCTCAATGAGTCTCTGATCAACTCTCACTACACTCAAAAGCGCTCGAAATAGTCTGATTAGAAAATTATTTCAAAAAACAAATCACTTTTTAATGCTATAGTACTTTCTTCTCTTAAAAACTGATGTCTGGACAAGCATATTCATGTAACGAAGAAAGAAATATAAGAGTACTAGCGGTGGAAAGTACTAGCCCAAAAATGTTTTGCGATATGCCAATGCTGCACATTCTTGATTTCATTGTTGAATCTAGACTGTTTTCTTTAAAAACGTCTCGATCTGCTGTTTATTCAAAGTTGCTCGCAAAGGGGACCAGCTATTGTATACGCCGGGGCCACTGTTTCTGATCAGCACCAGCAAATTCTAGACGACTGTGACCAGGATGCTGCGCAGTCGAAATCTGTCGGTCAGTAAGACTTCTGTGAAACTCAAAAACGTGCTCAAAATGCAATATGACTTCTTATCAGAATGTTGCGCTCAAAATATTTTCTCATTAGACTAATATGAAGTATAAGAAACCTCTGATTACATTATCCCAGGCATTGTACGCTGGAACTTTTTCCCATATCCCGTAATTTTGGTATGGAACACTGTCTGTTTGTTCAAATTGAGTAAGTCACAGTTCACTTACGCCTGTCAACTCAACTTATGTGTAAAGCGCAAGTTCAAACCGTGTACTTTCACATTCACGTGACTATCAAAATAGCAGTTTCTTTTAGAAACAAAATGGTTGCCAACACGAAAGGGAGCTGAACTAATGCCTTACAATGTGTCAAACTCAATTCACCAGAAAAAAGAAAGCAACTACTTTTTATTTGTTACTAGAAATTCTCTGGCACTTGAATTTACCGCTTCTTGAAGAAAGTGCATAAAGTCAGCGGAGTGTAACCCAAAAAGCGACCCTAAAGCAACTCAGTAAGCACAATTTGTTAAATAGGCCATTGTTGCATTTTCCACACTCAATTCTTGAGCTTAGACTATTTCATTCAAAAACGTCTGGGTTGAAAGTTATTCAAAAATGCATGCAGATGCGACCGGATACTGCTATCAGCCGAAGCACCTTGCTCTGATAGGGGCCCACAAAGTCTCAAAAAGTCTCTGATCAAAAACCATAACACTCAAATGCGCTCGAAATAGTCTGATAAGAGAGTAGTTTCAATTAATAACAAATCTATTTAAATAGCTATGTTACTTTCTTTTTGCTAGGAATTGATGTCTGCATAAGCATATTCATTTGACGAAAAACGAAATACAAAAATAATAGTAGTGAAAATAAACAAAGCCCGGAAATTTTTTATATGCCATTGCTGCACATTCCTGAATTAATAGTTGAACCTAGACAGGGTTCTTTAAAAACTCCTTGATCAGCAGTTTCTTCAACGTTGCCTACAAAAGGGACCAGCAATTGCTATAAGTTGAAGCCACTGCTTCTGATGAGCTCCAGCAGACTCTAGACAACTCTGATCAGAATGCTTTAGAGTCAATATCTCTTGGTCAGTAAGACCTCTTTGAAACTCAAAAAAAGTTCCTAAAAAGCAAGATGACTTCTGATCAGAAGGTTGTGCTCAAAATTGTTTCTGATCAAAACAAAATGAGGTTGAAGACACCTTTGACTACATTCTCCCAAGCATTGTAGGCTGGAACTATTTATCATATCACGTAATTTTGTTTCGAAAACACAGCGTCTTCTTTCAAATTGAGTACAGTCACAGGTCACTTACGCCTGTCTCCTCAACCTGGGAAAAACGCAAGTTCAAACCGTGTAGTCTTACTTTCACGTGACTACCAAACTTGCCGTTTAATTTTTAAAAAATGGCTCTGAAGACAAGGGGGAGCTGAGCTGGTGTCTCACAATTTGTTGAAAATATTCGTAAGAACAGCAAATGATTTTTTTATTTCTGACTATAAATTTGCTGACTACAGAGTTAGGCGTTTTGTTGAAGAAAATGCATATAGTAATAGGAGGATACCCAAAACAGCGACCCTAAAGCAACAGTTTTTGTATCAATGCATGTTTTGGTAATTAATATGAAATTGAAGCCCAATTTTTGCTTTTTTGAGAACACAAACAATTCCACTAAGTTTTCAATCTAAAACATAATTTTTCCAAAGCAATTCTGGCCGCACAAAAGAATAATCGTACAGTTTTCTAATCAGTTAAAATACAGTTCTTTTGGGAAGGTTGACAAAGAACAAGCAAATGTTAAATTTACACAAAAAAGTTTCAGATATCTTGACAGGAAGCTGTATTTAATCAACAATTGGCAACAAAAAATGAGAACTGACGCTTGTCACCTCAACCTTGGCAAAACACAATTTCAAACCGGGTAGTTTCCTTTCACGTGACTATCAAAACAGTTTTTTTTAAAAAGTTTGCGTCCGATTACAAACGGGAGCTGAGCTAGTGTCTCACCATTTGTCGAACCAATTTCACAAGAAAAAGGAAGCAAATGTTATTTTTTCTATTAGAAGTTCTCTGACAATTGAATTTAACCGTTTTTTAAGAAAATGCAAGAGGTCAGAGGAGTGTACCTAAAAGAAACGACCCTAAGGCATCAGTTGTTGTAAAAACACGTGGTTTCGTAAACAATTTGAGTTTGAAGCTTAAACTCTAAATTTTTGAGAACACAAGCAATTGCACTAACTGTAAAATTTGAGGCTTACATTTTCCAAAGAAGTTAAGGCGGCAAAATAGAATAACCCTTCAGTTTTCTAATCTGTAAAAATTAAATTCTTTTGGGAAGGTTGGCATATAAAAACCTGATGTTAAATTTACACAAAAAATTAGATTCACATAACTTGACAGGAAGTTGTACTTGTTCAGCGATTGGCCATTGAAATGAAGGGTTGAGGAGTTGAGGGTTAAAAGAACGTGAAAATAAGTTATCGCAGTGTGTGTGCCAAGTTCAAAAGCTTCAGACTAATTTGTGTTTTGGTTAGAACACTAGGCTTGCTAGGAAGATAAAAATTGGTTCAAATCCAGTTTTGACCCATTGTTGCAGTAATTGTATTTTTATGCTCCCTAAGAGTTAAGAGCATAGCAGTTTTCTAATATCGGAAAGAAACCAGTTCGTTTCATTTACCCTCATTATTCTATTCTGCTTGGTTAAAATTGTTTCAGGATATTGTTTGCTCAAATCAATGAGCCAAGAGACAGGGGATTGTTTAACTACGTCAGATGAGCACTGGAAGTCCCAAAATGAAGCACAAGTTTTGTGGTGGTAATACAGACAATGGTGGTCTGCAAATCACTACTAGGAAAAGAGGTACGCCCAACTGAGAAAACATTGAAGAGAATAAGGTTTAAAAAAGCGACGAGAAGTGCATATAGGAAGGCCGTTGAAAAAAGTACGACAAAAACAATGTCCGGAGCCACAAAATTCGTCAGATGTCATTGGCTGCTTACAAGGCTCCTAGACGACAGAAAACTAATATGAGAGACCGTCGTCATTGCTTTGTTGAATAACTCTGGGGAGCGACAACTAATGTTGCCATGATAAAATTTTGTATGTTCTTGTTAATGTAGACCATGTCTGATGGATAAATTTGCAGGAAACGACAGATATTAGGCTTGGCGAAGTGTACATAAAAAGTTTTGGGTGGACCATTTGTGCAGGTGGACCATTAATTGGCATTATTTGCCATGGGTCTACTGACGTTCGGCGGGAAGGCTGAGGTTGAGGTGAGGGAACCAAAACCGAATGGGGGTGAATGAACGGGAGTTGCGGGGGTATGGAGAATAAAACGGGGAGTAAGACCGCATGGGCATTAATTTGTGTTTTTGACGGATGCAGCGAGTTGGGGATATCAGTGGCTAGTAGAGCATTAGCGGGTGCTTTTAAGAACGGTTAAAAAGGAAGGCTCACTAAGTTAAGTTGTCCCAATATTCGCGACTTGTGAGCAAATTATTCGTCCAGGTGCAGGCCATTAAAATTATTGGTAGCTTGAGACCACTGTCTGGCTGTGTTTAAATATATTTGTTTGTATCGCATACCAAATTTCATTGAGTCTGATGGTGGTGCGTATTGGGGCTGTGCCTGTTGTAACACCCGTTTTCAATAGTTGCATTTATATTATTTGCATTGATTCTATTGTTCAAAGCTTCCAGCCCAGTTACAGCGAGATTATTGTTAGCTACAACTTCGCCAAGTTCATGGCGATCAGGAGAATAAGAAATTCATCGAAAGAGCCAGGACTGGCAGTGGCTTGATTTGATTGTGTGATAGAACCAGAGATGCAGTTTGAATTCATGCTTAACACCTACACTATTACCGGGCGGTGATGAAACTGCATCCCCATTGTCTGTTCATCAACTCAAGTTTTTCAAGTGCAATCTCAACCTCACCCGTGCCGTTTTGCTTCTCAAATCAATGAATTTCAATTCTTCACAACTTTAATTGTTCTTCAGAATTCATGACGCTTTCTGACGATGCGCATCGTTGACTTGTGTTGTTGTTAGATTTCCTCTCATTGTAACTTTTTAAAGTAAACTTGGAGTTGGCTTGAGTATCATCATCAAATCGTAATCTGTTTTTGAGTGATGAGATGAGTTTTCATCTGATGTAGCTTTGTCTTGGACCGCATCAGTTTTCACTTGAACAGCAGCAACAAATTAGTTGTATCTCTAATTTCACATCATCTCTCTTTCTCTAGTCGTCTTTCATTCATCAAAGTTCTGTTAAGCTGCTTTTGGATCTGCAATCTGTTGTGCGAGATCAATGAGCTCTTAATTCTTCAAAACTAAATTGGTGAAAGCATCTCTGCACTCCAAAATCAGGCGTTCAATATTTATTTTTCTATCCTGTCTATCCTTAGCTTTGTTTATTTCGCCAGAAAAGTTATCAGTCCAGCTTTTTTTGTAAGCAAACTGAATCACACGCTTGCAAATACCCATATCTAGATAACAAAAGAGTAAACTGCAAATTGGAAGAAACATTAGCAAAATGCTAGCAAACTAGTGTAGTTGAAATCACCAAACAAAGCAGCCGTAAATACAGAAAACGCTATGAAGCAAAAAGACCAAATAAACCTCCAGCATACTGGCGAAGAAACGTCATACTGCATCAAAACCTAATATACAGCATCTAACAACAAATAAACAGGAAATGAGGAAAACCATAGCATAACCGAAAATAGACAGAATAAAATAAACAAATGGAGACACTTGACCTGCAAAAAAAGTTGAACGGAAGCACTTAACTCAGGCAATGAGAATGAGAGAACAAAATATTTAGTTGAGGGCTATTGAACAGAATCAACAACAAACCAGCCTGTAATTCGTGAGCAAACTATATCCCATCGCCAGTTGGCATATGGAACCCAACATATACGAACATCTAGAAAACATTTATTATCAAAGAATCTGACAATTTCAGCCTCTATAATCGGACGGCGGGTAAAAAACGTCTGGCGCCAGGCGGTCAGAAAATTTTCTGTTCAATAGCGAGTGAACGAGGAACGGAGGTTGTTATGAACTGAAGCATTTCCGTATAAGGTTCTCTACTTTTTAGGTAAACTAGGATCCTTCCATTTAGGTCTAGAGGCAATGGCTGTCATTAGGTGGTGGTCTGTAGGTCATTGCGCTGGATTTGAGCAGTACTATGAGAAACTCTTTGTCTGGGTCTCTACACTATCGCGTCTATGCGCTTTTGATTTTCTCGAGCCCTGTTTTAAAATCGGAAGGTGTTAACGGCTGATAATCATTGATGATCAAGGCACAGAGAATTGTTTAGTGCATCATGTAATCTAACTAGCCTATTTTTATCACAAAAGAAGTCGATCAAACAAATTTGAGCAATTTTTCGTTCCTTATTGGCGTTAAGAAAAAAATTCAAACCCCTTAATGCGTACCCAAAATGCTTGTAAAAATTTTGCGTTACTTGAGAAGCAATTCTTGTGGCGGGATGCAAACGACTTGAAGATGAAGATGAGAACGGTCAATAGTGTACTTTTACAAATTTTTCTCTGAGAGCTTTCTGAAAACTGCAATTTGATAGTAGGTGAACGAACTGCTGATTCATATATTTTTTAGAAGTTTGCTAGATACTACTGATTTGATCTAGATTTTTCTTAATTTTCAGAGATGAATTAAGACAAAAAAGAAGTTACACAAGGATTATCTGTTTTTTTACTATAAAAGAAATTTTCTCATTCTATCGCCGAGTCTACTTTTGTCTCGCCACAAGACAAACAAGTGACAAACACTCGTTCGACGGTAAACTCTATTGATTCATATATATATATATATATATATATATATATATATATATATATATCTAAATATAGATATATAGATATAAAAAAATATGTATACTTATTTATATAATTATTTGTATTTACCTAAATATATTTATATATATAAATATATATATATATATATATATATATATATATATATATATATGTATGTATATATTTACCTTTTTTCAATGAAGAAAATCAAGCTTACAGTCTAAACATTTCCCGAGAAATCCTGGCCACATAAGGACGTAAACGTGGATAGGAAAGATCAAGATCTGATATCTTAAAGCCAAAATCACTTCAAAAGTCAGTGCGCATTAACAACATAGTGATACTTTCAGCTAAACGTGCGTTGGTTTATTTGAAAACATTTTTCAATTTGCATCATCTGCGCTTGACGTTAACTTGGTTAGCTAGGAATCACTATTTTCTTGACTTCAGGGGAAATTTCGAATTCGAAAACTAACTCCCCCTATCAGACTTGAGCTTATTGCGTAGATAGAGCTAAAATCAAAACTTCTTGGAATAATTCCTTCATTGAGACAGGTAACGTTTTCGTAATGAAGTCTTCTTCAATTTTTTCAGTAGAAACGTAGTGAATGGTAACTGCCCATCTTCTGTCGTGTCCTAAATGACGCAAAGTTTTGTCCCGATGCCGTTGCTCCTCTTGTTTACGACCGGGATTGTGTCGAGGCTCAATAAAACTCTGATTTTCCTCTCCAATTGATGTTGGGTGCTTCTGTTGAATTGCCAGAACCCTCTAGAAATTGTTTCCGGAGATGTGTTTTGTGAAGTGCTGCTCCCATGCCCTGGTATTCAGCTTTTGATGAAGATAGAGGAACTAAGGGCTGCTTCTTGAAATCCCAGCTCAGCGACGCGCCGCGGTTTTTGAGTTTGAAATAGTTTGCTCGTTGCTTCTAATTTGAGTTTGCTCGTTGCTTCTTTCCAGTCGTCTACATCTCTAAATAGTGTGTGCCACTTTCCCTCGCTTATTATAACTAGCCTCTTAATATAGGTAAGTTTCAATTGTTTCCAACCACGCATATAACGAAGCGTTTGATCTCTACAATACAGTTGTTCATTCGAGAGTGCATTTGTGTATCTGGACTATATTTTTACTGTGAACTTGATATCTGGTGTCTTTTATTTCTCCAGATGACGACATGATGGCACCACACGTCTGTAGATTTTCTGAACGGCTTCTTCGTCTCCAGCTTTTACTGACTGAAATTTAATTTCATTTCAGTTGGAGTTCTATAAAGCGTTGGCAATCATTCATTTCAAACGGCTCGAGCGTCATGGAACCAGAATAACTTAAATGCTCATAAAAAACCTTGGAAATCGATGTTGACACCCATTAGAGCCATTTTGCTGAAAAAATGGATTTGTTAAATTAAATGGAAAATTTTTTGTGACATGTATTTTCTGCTGCTTTGCCAAATGATTTTGATAGTTAAGGTTTGTTCGCCAAAATGGCCAGAACAGAGGTGCTGTTCTCTGAAACTTTTGTTCTAACTGATTTATGCACCAGCCTGTTTTCTTAGCAAAAATGTTTTTGTTTCCTTGTGGGGCCTTTGCTTTTTCGAAAAACTCGAACAAATTTTTTGATCTGTAATAGTTAGTTACATTAAGCTGCAACCCAAGGGAACGTTCGGAAAACTTTCGAAATGCACAGAACAGCGGTGAGCTGATCTCTGCATGTTCTAAATTTAAACTTTGACCTTTTCAACTTTTACGCAAACACACGATAGCATTGCAACTGTATGGGACTATCATATAACCGCGCTACCACTTCCACTTCTTTTTTCAGGTCGTATAAAGAGGAAACCAAATAAAAACTTATTCATTTCGTAAAAAACAGAGGATCATCATAAGTACTCTTCGGATCCTAAACTTACCTTTTTTAAAAGGATAAACTTGTGAAAACAATACTGCTCTTCGTATTTTTTTTAAATCTAGTTTTTTTATGAACTACAAAGAATTGCTTAAACATACGGGCGGTAACACTATATATTCGAAAACAGTTTCTGATCAGTTTGAGTTTGTTTTACTTGTTGAATCAAGTTTGTGAATCAAGCTTGTTAAATCGGCTTGTGAGTTCCGTAAAATTTGTGAGGAAAAGTTTGCAAAGAATCCTTCTTCTTTTTCAAATTCCCGATAAAATTTATTTCTCGTTGCCTTCCACGATTTTTTTCTTCCACATGGCAGTCGGCCATTTCACAATAATTTATAGCCGAAATGGGCAATCGTCCAATTGAGATTTTGGATTCAAAGATTCACATTCTTGACAGGCTCGAATTTGAGGATGACAAGAAGTTGCATTCCAATAGCCGAAATAATCAGCAAAGCGCCGATAGCCGAAAACCAGGAAAACAAACTCGGTAGTATAATTACTTGCAAAATGAAAGTCAAAACGGACGCCAGAAATTGAAAAACAAAAGCGGAGGAGGCTTTAATGAGCATAAATCCTTTAATAGCCATTAAAGCTGTAACTGTTTGAAATAACGGGGCGCTCAAACCAATTAGTTTAGTATTTGTATCACAATAAGGTAATGAATAGTTATAAAATAGCGATGGCAAACTGGGAGTTGCACATCCTAGCATGTAGCAGGTCCAATTCCACGATTCTGGGACTTCATTCACACTTAATTTAACTAAGGAAAAATAGGAAACACCAGCAGTACCTGAAATAATTGCAAATACAATCCCGATTACGTAATCAAATGTGAGGTGACGTTTTGCAAATAGATCCTTTTGACATAACGTTGCCATGCCTACGAAACCGGTTATAACTGATATAATTGATAACCAGTGGGGCATTTTTTTGTACTTAAACTTTTCAACAGCTAAAGCGATTACGATGCATGTAAAGATCTGAACGACGGTCGTGCTTGTAGGGTCGGCTAAGTCCATAGAAAAATAAAGGAAAAATATAGTTGCACCGCCGCAGAATAACCCATTAAGTAATGCTTTCAAATGATATCGAGTGAATAAAGATTTATTTTGACCAAGAGCGAAACTTGCAAATCCGAGAGCCGATCCAAAAGCTGAAGTTGCAAACGACATTTGAGATCCAGAAAGTCCGCTGATCTCGAATAAGATGCCAACCACAGCGAGCAAGAATGCGTTCGTTGCCATGAATAGGAATCCGCGAAGTTCTTGCTTGGACTTCATTTGGCTGAAAAAAGTTGCAGTATTTAGAAACGTCCATATAAATCTTAGTATATATTGCAAGCAAAAACGGTAGCTGTCTTGAAATATGAGCGATGGGAAATAAACTTTCAAAGGATTTTGAAAATTTTCAAAAATTTTGTTTCACAGTTTAGCATTTTCACTACCAATGTCTGATTCCGATGTCGATAGTTATGAAATCAAGGGTCATCAAAATAATTGGGACCCATTATAAGCGAACCCACTCGCAGTTCAACTTCTTAACAAGTAAGTTATCCTTTATTAAATATCAGACATTGCCAACGCACGTAAAAATGGGTGCAATGAACTGCTTAATTTTCCTGCGCTAGCTTAGCTTAGTACCCTTAATATAGAAAATTTTAACCTAGTAACCCAAAATATATAGCGAATGGTTACTAACAACCAAATATAATTTATCACTACAATTGAAAATTTTAAATAATACTATGTAGTTTTGTTCCTATAATTTGAAAATGAGGTACTTAACCTTTAGGTTTTTATAATGAATTTAGGTATCCGGGTTAGGTTCCCATAGAATCTCATCGATGGATCATAGAATGTCGCATTACCATTTAACGATGGTCATAGAAAATTCATCAAAACTTTTATGATTATGTTATGATTATTTCTCGTTCATAGAAATTTAACTATGATTTACTATGAATTTTCTAAGATCCATCGATGTGACTACAGCTTTCATGGCTTTCCGTGATCCATCAATGGGTTTCTATGAAATCACGATGATGCATCGATGGGAATACAAGAAACTATGAAATAACGATAATCAATCAATTGGAATCCAAGCAAACTATGAAATAACGCTTAACTATCGATGAGAGGCTATGAGAGCCCAACCCTCGATTATTTGAGTGAAAAAAAATTTCTTGACTTAGGTGACCCAACTTAGTTGCATCTCTTGTTCTAAATTAATGGCGCTCTAAAATTGCCTTAAATAAAAAAAACTTCAAAGAATTATTATGTAGTTTCGTCTACTTTTTGTGAGTGATTTATGAAATTTTTGTTGACCAATCTCCGGCAGTACTTATATCAAATTATGAAAATGGTAGAAAGCGGTTCTGTACGCTAGACGACAAATCTATTTCTTTCTTTTGTGAACCAAACATAGTTCAAACTTGCCTTGAATTTGTTACTCCTTGCCATGTACTACCTTAAAAATTTTTGAAGTACTCTAGCAAAACTTGAAGTACTTTATCAAGATCTTGATAATTCAGACAAAATCGTATCAACATCAGTGAATAAATGCTGATCGGAGAGAAAATTAAAAAATGGATTAAACAGATATGGGGTCAAATTGTGGCGCTTCATTTGTTGTTAACTTGGACCCATCAACTGAAATTCTGTAGGTTTATTTCGGGACACATAAAAATAACTTTTCGGGAGATTTTTTTCTGAAAATTTTGTGAATTTCCGTTGAAAACTTTTTGTGCATATGCTGCTTGAAGTAAAAAATTTTGTAGCTCAATTTAACAAAACAATTTTCTGCCAATTAATATCCGTTTTCTGCCATACAACACAACATGAACTTGGAATACAAAACCATTTTTCAGTAGCTCTTGTCACGGCTATCAAGTTTTTTTCCATAGAGCTCTCGTGTCAAAGCAATACAAGTAAGATCATTAACCCAATACAAGTCTATTTAAGACTACTGCTTCATATACGTATTGATATGGTTATTGTTAGATCGCAAGGTCAAAAGTTCAATTCATTCAATAACAACACGCAAAACCAATAAAAAATAACACGTTAATTCATTAAATGGCATATAAATTACATCATCCAGATATTGTATGTAGTAAACAAATAAAGAGAAAAAGTCATTTTTGAATTACCAACACCAAATAACTGAATCAGTAGACAGACAGATAGATAGATAGATTATTAGATAGATAGTTAGAAACAGCGCACATCATGAACTAAATTTAAATTTACGCTACGTTAATTGGCCAAATTGAATTTGGCCTGGATCCTTCTTGAATTTATCTAAAAAGTGAGCTTTGTATCTTTTTCGGCAGTTATAGAAGATTTTGACAAGGTTTCATTCGCCGTCAAAATTTCTTTATGATATCATACATCAGTATTGATCACCCTCTGTTCAAGGTATTTAGTTCTGGCAATGATTTTATTTACTAATTTTCTCGTCCAAGTGTAAAAATAAAAATTGGCCGTTGGTAATGGAATGCCAGAAACATTTTTAAATGATTGCTCCCTGTAATTAAAAATTTGTCTAACTGTACACTGAAATAGTCAAGAAAGGCCAAGAGTCAAACAGCAGAGCAATTTCAACAAATTATTTTGAAACAAATTTCCGTTCCGTATTTTCTGAAACTTTAAAATTCCCGAGATGCAGGATAATTTCTAAAGTGATTTTAAAGTGGATTTTACCTGTTTTAAATTGGTCAAGAAGCCCAATTGGAATAGAATAGATTCCTGGAGCAAACGTATTTCATATAAACAGGGCAGATGTGCACATTCTAAATATAGTAATCTAAACATGCAAATTGATTAAAAAATAACTGCACTATACGTAAAATGTTATATTCGTTTTTGTCCGTTTTGTCTTTTCATTCACCCAGAGCTGCGATTCTTGGATACCCTAGCAAGCTCCCAGATTTTTCCCTGGTAAAATTTCCCGTTTAGGATGTCACGGGAAAGATCCGCAAGTTGTTCTGGGTAAACCTGCCTATAATTTTAAGATTCTCTAAGACCGAGTAACATCCGCACGTACCTCCAGAGAATCCGGAAACTACTAGAGTCTGGACATGATATTAACTAAAAAAGGAAATCTCCCATTCGGACTTTTGTATAATCTCTCAGGATCTTACCGAGAAAACCGCTGGATCAGGATTGCTTTCGGAATTGGGTTTGCAAAAAAAGACCAATTTTAAAAAAAAATTGTTCGCAAAAATGTTTACTCAAATTCTATCAAGGAATATTAATTCCGGGAGCGAAAGGTTTTGATTAGGATCAGAGTTTAAAGAGAGAAATCTGAGGCTATTTACAGACAGCGCTTAATGAGACAATGCGCTTAATAGCCTGTTATACTTGCTTACTTTCCACAGAAAATTCTCAGCTTGGTTGAAGAACT
Source organism: Convolutriloba macropyga (assembly GCF_964194025.1). NCBI lineage: Eukaryota > Metazoa > Xenacoelomorpha > Acoela > Convolutidae > Convolutriloba > Convolutriloba macropyga. Next base: position 16,282,324 of record NC_134481.1, read on the forward strand.
AGGCTGAAAAAGTATGCTAGTGGCTTAGGGTAAATTTTCTATCTGACAGCTGTAATAAATGAAAGAAAATATTATATCAGATATCAAAGAAGACAAATGAGATAAGCCACCTTCACCGCTGTACTAATAATGATGGAATTGAATGTGTTTTTTTTAATCAATTTCCTTTACGGTTCATGTCACGGTCCCAATTTAAATTCTTAAAAGGGCAAGTTTATTTACTGAGAGTTGTAAGCAAAATTAGCCGAATGTTTCAAGTTGCATTTCGTCCATTACTTGGAAATGTTGGAGCAATTAATAGCGATTGGAAAATCAGGATAATTCCCTTTTGTGTAATAGGGATAATACGGCAATAAGGATTATAGCAATTAAGAGGTATTAAACAGCAGCTTTTCCACAAATTGCGACTCAGACCAAGATACGGCTGGAAATGTCAATAAACATAAGAAAAGTAGATAATAGTTCCTAACTCCAGATTTGCTAGAGCAGCGTTGTGACAAACCGCAAGAATTACATAATATTAATTTTAATGACGTAAAAATCCATTTGTCAGAACGCGCACGTGTTCGAATGATTGAAAATATGAAAAATCTGCAGTGCCACATGCTGTAATTCTAGATGATTGTATAGATAGACGGTAAAAGTGTACTACAAAGCTTTCTGCATTTTAATATTCGTGTTTTAAGCAAGGCTACGTGATTCTGTAAAAAAATTGACTTAAACAGTTCAAATTTTCTACGCAGTTCTCGATAAAATAAGAAATTTTCATCAGTGGCCTCAACCGCAAAGATGATTAACTACGCTTCAAATTTGAAAGTACGTGTCTTATAAATCGCAAACATTCAAAACCTCAAAAGCAGTTTTTTTACTACCGTGATTGTTCATGTGTGAAATGCCGGTCAACAAAATGTCCGCTTTAATTACATTGTAAGTCTCTAAGTATGATTAAAATTTATTGTGCCACAAAGTTAACCAATAGAATTCAGAACAATTTTAAACATGCTTAAATATAGACAAAACAAAGCTAACTTAACAAATCATCCCCCCCCCCCCCCCGACAAAATTGCTTCCGGAATTAGGACTATCAGTACTCATTGAACGAGTGACAATTTCCTAGTTTTAACTTTAGTTGTATCTAGCCGACCTCATTGTAATATGTTTCCCATTCAAGCAGTTTAAATGTGACCTCATACAAGTAATATTCTTACAAACTTACCATATAAAACTTTTTAATGGCTATAAAAGTACAACCTCTTATGAGTCGGGACAAGGCATTACCATTAAAAGATTTTTATAAGGTAAGTTTCTAAGAATATTATTTGAATGAAGTCACATTTTAACTGGTTGAATGAGGAACATACTGAAAACACACGCCGTAATAATTTCAAATATTAACGGAAACAGTGCAAATATAGGTTCTTGGATAAGTGCTAAAAGACAATATCACCGTGAAAATTCAGATTTTGTTGCGACTCCTCATTTTTTCTAAAACATTTTTCAAGGTGTAAAACTAATTGTAAACTTTTACACAGCAAAATGTTATGAGGAATCATGTGCAAACTCATTCTTCTTAGGAATTTTTTTCAGTGTTCGTGGTATCCCAACAAAACGACGGTAGCAAAAAAACATTTGTCTTTTTTATAATGACGCTTTAGTTTTTAAACTGATTTGAGTTTATGTTTAATCCGAATCCCTTAAGCATTTTTACATGCACTTACCCACAACTACAAAAAATTTTCAACTTTTTACGATGCTTGCACTCTATATTACTAGACGTCTGCGTTTCGGTGGCGTTATAGGCCAGTTACTCGATGACAAAACAGATATACCATCATTGCTTGCTTCACTTTCAAGTGTCATCATATTTACAAAAGAAAAAACACGTGCTTGTTAGGACATAACGCAGTGTTCGGTCCAGTCAACAACCTTTTGATCAAAAATCAATTTTTCAATGATCTCGTTAATTGAATACTAGTTCGGGGTGGAATGGTCAACTTCTCATCTCACATTTCCTAGGGATCGATCTGAAATTGACTTCAAACTGCTTTCGTTTCTTGAATCACAATCCCAATCAATCAAAATAACATTGTGAAATGCAGACTCTCTGATACTGTTAATTCTAAATGATAAGGAATTTATGGAATCAATTTAAAACCCCTTGTCGCACCAGGTTGACAGTGCGTTTTGTTTTGTTCAGCTGTGATCAGCTCTTGTTTTTCAGATTTAGTGGTTACAATTCTGACGCGAAAAAAAAATTCCCTTGTTCGACAAACTCTGTTCGTGTTTTTGCTGTTTTTGTCCCTCAAGTTTTATCCTCTTGGTTTTTTTGGCACTCTGAAAAAAGTTAACAATAGGTCCATTTTTCTTCCTTTTCTTTAAGTGCCTTCCCAATGAAAAAGTCGTTTTCCCAATTATAACGAAAATTCAGTTGTCGCAAACTAGTTATTTCTCCAGTTTCAAACCTGCTAGCTATATTGACAACTATTAAAAATACACATAACTTTCATTTGTATTGAAAGATTTTTGGGTGTTAAGCAATTTCTTTTCTTTTGCTTTTGCCATTCACATGAAAATCATTTAAACTTTCTATTTCTTGAAAAAAACCCTCAGAGCGATAAGACCAAAACATTAATTTCACTGATAACCAGTATTCTTCAATGCTAGTAAGAAGAGATTTTTAAGTACATCTTTAATATTTGCCTTACTTGTTAAAAACAGTAGAGGCAGAGTGCAAAAACTGTCCAAAATTTTAAAAAATGACAAAATATACTTATCAGCTGTAAACTAACATTTGACAAATTTTATAAACTAAATTTGTGCTTAAGGATTCTACTTGGCGACACAACTGTCAGATTTTGAAAAAATTGGCCCATTACGCTTATTAAACATCAAACAAGTCAAATTTTCGGGAAAAATCTAGAAACAGGAACAATTGTATCGAGCAGTCCAGAAACGATTTTCCAGATAAAACAAAAGACTCCTAAATGAACGATGCCAACACGGCGTAAAACTCAAATGCCAGAATGAAACTTAACAATTTGTGTTTGTGTATGTTAGCGTAAGAGTGTGCGCATGGGTGCTCGTATGTGAGTGCGTTGGTGTGATAAGCCTCAGGTAGATGTGAGTCAGAGAGAAACAGAGAGAGAGAGAGAGAGAGAGAGAGAGAGAGAAAGAGAAAGAGAGCTAGTCTGAGAGAGTTAACTCATATAAATGTTGGATACTAGAGGAAGCTGAGTGCAAAAACTGTCATAAATTTGTAAAAATCAGAAATATTACTACATAACTGCTACAAAATGAGATTTCAATATTATTCAAAACTAAAAGTGTTTTCATTAAACCTAGTTGGTAAAAATTCTGATTTTGGAAAAAACAGTATGGCTCGTTATTCTCCAAAATGAAACAACTTTCGAAATAAAAGTTTGAAACAATCATTTAAAATTTTAGTGTTATTTTTAGTGTTACGCTACAATGGCCTCAATAACTCTACACCTAGTTTTCTAGGTAAAACATACAAAACAGACATGAACATACAAAACCATGTGTATTGACTGCCGAAAAAAACAGAAACGTCTTTTTCTCCGGGTTTTCATTTGTGTGTATGTGTGTGTGTATGTGTGTGTGTGCTTGTGTGTGTGCGTGTGAGAGATAGAGAGTGCGTGCACTTGTGCGGAAGTATAAATGTGAATGCGTTTGTGTGTTATGTGTGCGCAGTATGTGCGTGTAAGCAAGTGTAGAAGAGAGATTTAGTCTGAGAGAGTTAGTTACTTTATTTTGCAGACACAAACGGTGGAAGAGTACAGAAAAAAACAGAAACCATTGAAAACAATTTCATTAATAAATCATTAAAAAAAATTCGTTTCAAAGTTTAGTGCCAAAGTGACAAATACCGATATAACTGCCTCAAGCAGTCTATAGCTAGCTGTTTGGAGAAAAAAGCTGAAGATTGAATCCAATGGTCACCAAACTTGCCAACAGCAAAAAAATTCAAAAATGTTTTTTTTTTGTGTCGGGGTTTGTAATTGTGTGATTGTGTATGTGTGTGTATGTATTTATGTGTGTGTAATATGTGTGGTGTGTGTACTTGTAAAATTTGTCTATGTCTTTCAAATTTTAAAAAATTATTTTTCTAGAATGCGCTAAAGAGTTTTCGTTTTTGTCTGCCGAAAAAGACTGCATAATTTTTGCTTTGCTTCAAACAGTACAAGTATTTTTCTTCAATGTATAAAAGCTGCTTTCGGATACTCCGAACAGTTTCCCTGACAAAATCTGTTGGTTGTTTTCGCAACATTGAGAATTATGTCGTAATAAACTGTGTCACTCACAGACTCGCACGAGCCATCTTGTTCTACATATGCGTCAGGTTGATATGACAATCAACAGTTGTTTGGACTAACATCTACCTAGTAGCGGTTTGAAAAACTTTTCAACGTTTCTTCGTTTGTCTTCTTGGTAAAAGTTCTGAAAGTCAATTGCCATGGAGTTTTAGTTTTTTGCCATTTTTATGAAAATTTTTGTCATGCCACTGATTTTTGAGTGCTGTTTATTCACACTTTTTATGCTATATTGAATCTGAATACAAATTTTTTTTGTAAAGCACTAGCTGCGTAATAGAATATATTATCACTTACTACTGTAGTATTATTTCACACTAAAACTGTAAGGGAAAAATGGCTAAAAAATAAAAAAAATAAACACGTGCAGTTTTAAGGAGTTTCTCCAAATGAAATCATACTCTGATCTGCCTGCTGGTTCAAATTCATCATATTTGAGACTGAATGCAATTTGCAGGTTCACTTTAGCAAATTGTAGTACCTTTTACGTCTTTTATTAAACAAAACACAAATTTATAAGTTCAGGTTTCCAATTTAGTCTTAGGTGTTTGATGACAAGTGATGTAATCACCTATCTTCGGTGTTTAATTGCCAGAAAAGATAATTTTCAAACATACGCTTGCTGCAATTTTCTTGTGTTGTTGTGAAGTCCAATAATATACCATTGGGCAGAATTGAGGATTGCAAAGACGACTAATAAGCTTAGGAATTAAAAATTTTCCAGCTGAAACTAATTCAGAACTCTTAAATGAGCGCAATCGTTTTTTTAGCCTTCAGTGGTCAACCATAATAGCATACAAAAGCCTTTTCAACTACATGACTGTGGATAAGCGTCGGGTAATAAAAAGTTTGTCTTTTCATTTTTTGTGAACTGAAATATAATATGCTGGCTGAAATATAATATGCAAAAGCACATTACCAATATCGCCAATATATATGATGATGACCGGACAATAGATCGAAAGAACAATAGATCTAAACAGAAAAATTGGGAAATTAGACCGAAAACTAATCTCATTGGTTAAAAATTAAGAGTTATTTGTGTAGTGGCATGAAATTACTGCACATGACCATGCCTCGGGAGCCATGGCCATCCCTTAGCGGCCCGTGGGGCTTCATGTGAACCCATCACAACCGTACAAAATATCATAACCGAACACGTTATACGCTATATAAGAAATGAGCGCGTAAATCTGGTTGGCCAATAAGCAAATTGAATGATTTTATTTTCGATCTATCGTCCCAATTTTCGCTTTCGATCTATTTGCTTTCGAACTATTGCTCTAGCGCCTTTTCTGATAATTTGTCAAATATTTGTTCCGACCCACTTTAGTGGGGGAGGAACTATATACTCAAATGAGTTTTTTTGTTCAGTCAAATTTGGCCGATCGATATAATCATCGTAGAGAGTTGTGAGTGGTATCATTATAAAGCCCGTCCAGCGTAGAATATGGAATTAAAAAGATTTTTTTTAATTTTTGTTTTTTTTATAGGGAGTTATTGAGGTTTAAAGTTTTGTGAATATGTGCCGTAATTCAGCTGTTTTTATTCACATTTTCGGTGATTTTGCCCTAATTTTCGTCAATTTTGCTAAATTTTGATTAATTTTTTTACTGTAGTGTTATCGATTTTATCTCTAAAAATAGAAAAGGGATGCTGAATTCTTCGATTTGTTTTTTTTAGCTAGAATTTGTGCTAAATTTTTCAAAATTCGACTTTTTTCGTGAACAAATTTGCTTTTTTAGCCGAATCATTTTAAATTCGCTGGAAGTACATGCCTTAAAACTGCTGCCGTATTCTTTTTGAGCTGACAGATGAGCTATTCCTATATCCGCTTGCTTTGACAGTCTTCTGGAATTAAAATTTCGCGAGTTTTTTGCAAATTAAATTTCAATAATTACACAAAATGCATTTTTATTTTTGACTAGTTGAAATTTTTTTTTTTAAAAAACGATCTGTTTCGCAACCATTTTGAGCAAACGAGAATTTTGGTTAGATTGCGCTGTAACATCTGGGCTGATCTTTATCCCGTAATGGATCCTAACAAGAAAAGTTTTTCTAAATTTTAAAAGGGCGCGGCGTTATTCAAATTATTTCCGCTATGAAAAGGTTTTACAAAAAATTCAGATCAGTGCTTATTGAATGACAAATAATATATTAAAAATACAAGGAGCAACGAGTTTATATTAGGGTTTCCGAATAAGGGTTTTTGTGATTCTGACCAATGGTTTTCGTAAATTTTTTTTTCTTGAATTTTGCTTTCATTTGTTATATTTTTGGTAGTCCAATAGCTCATTGCCCCCATTCAAAGATCCAGTTGTTTTTTAGGAGTTACAAAAGAGTCTAAACAAATCATTCAGTTGTTATCTAACGTCTGTTTTAACTTTGATTATATTTGCTTTAAGAAAATATCGGTTAATTTTTGAACTTTGCCACTATTTTTTATCTTACTTCTCTCATCTTCGGTTGCAGACTCAGTAAAAACCAGCCAAAGCCGCTTTCTTGTTGTTCATAAATTATTATTCGTGATGGTTTTATGTTCAATTAATTGTCTCTTTCTTTTTATACAACGCGTTTTCAATTTTTTTTTGTTTTTGAGCATAAATGCATATTTTTTTAGTTCATTTTGTTGTCTTGTAAAATAATAATAATATAGGCAAGTCCAACTGAGGAAAACTATAGAAGACGCACATGGTTGGGAAAAAAGCGTATTTGGATATGGTAATTGTTTTAGTAATATAGTTTACGCTTTTTGGGCTGAGACACAGTTATCTCGCAAAATTTAAATAGTTTTTTTTTGTTTTTGCATGTTTGCCGTTTTTGTTGTTGTACGCCATATACTTGATAACGATAGTTCTCAATTATTTCCCCAGGACGTATAACTCAACCTCGTTAAAGATTTCAGTTCATAGCTGTTTGTTTTAATGACAATAAAGTTAAGAAAAACAAAAGAAAAACATTTATAAAAACATTAAGAAAATAGAAATAAGAAAAACGTTTTTTTTTCAACTGTATACTTTTTTGTTTCATTTTCTTGAACAAGTAACTCAATCTCACTAGTTAAAAACCCATTCTTTTTTTGTTTATTCATACATATTTTTGCGCTTGGTTATACGTTGTGACATATGGCATCGACCATTGATTTCACAAAGGAGTTTTCGAGTTTTCTAAAATGTTAAATTTTTGGGTTTGTTTTTGTTCTCACCTTTTCGTAGTCCTTTTATAAGGAAAATTCCTGGATATTCAAATGAAACAGAAGTGACAAATAACGGTTCTTGCAGGTATGATCTTATATTTATAGTGCCTTAAATAGTGTGATCTCGTAAAATTGTTTGAAGTTTTGGCTTCTTTATATATTTGTTATTTTGTAGGGTCGTGACTCAGTCTCATTATTTACAGGCCGATTTGACGTCCGGAATATCACAATCTAACAATCTAATTCAACGTTGTCTGTTGAAATTTTAAGTCTGTTATAAATTTTGAAAATCTTTGTTTTCAAAACTATATTTTGATTTTCGTGCTTCGTCATTTTTTCAAATCGTTTTTCGGTTGATTTGTAGCTCAGTCTCTGTAAACACAAGTCAAAACAAGTTTTCAGTGAATAGTTTTTTGATATCTATGAAAGTTTAAACTTCAAACGCTTGTTTCTTGTCTTTGTTTCTACTGTTACTACGAGATTTCATAAAATATTTGAGATTTTTTTTATATTTGCATAACTTATGGGAACTCTGTTTTTTTTTAATTTATAATATTAATCGTAGTTTCCATTGGTTTCGTAATTTCTCGCAATTAAATATTGGATAATGACATGTCTTAATTGATTCCTATGGAGATATAAATGAACAATTTAGTAATTTCAGTTGACATCTTATGACCTTAATAACGGTAAAAAATAATTGTTTTCAAAATTGGAAACATATTTTTGAACTTCGCACCTCGTTGCTCTTTTTGATTAACCTGTTAACAGGTCGCATGAGGACAGGTCTTATATCTTTTCTAATGAAGTATGGGTCAAATTGTTTCGTTTAGGTTTTATCTGATGCTAGTTTGATTTTGTTATGATTTTTTTTATAGCCACCCATTTTTGATCGGAAATAATGTTTGTTGTTTGATATTTATTATTGTCATTTCTAGTTGTCCCATTAACAACAACGTTCATCGGCCTTCTAGGGTGACATTATTATATTCCATTGGTTGTTTATTGAATGATATTTATGTTGTTGAAGGTTTTCTAACTCTTCATCATTTGGCAGCCAATTAACTCAAGAATGTGGATGAGTGGAGTCGGAGCATTATGTGCGTACGCACATTACCGAACCTCCTTGTCTCATCCATATGCGTTTCAAATGTTTTTCTTTGCTTTGTTTTCTGTAGCAACACTTTTAACGTTTGTCGGTTGATATAGCTTGTAAGAAGTCCTCCAAACACGCCTGTTTCCGTTTTCGTGAACTATGTTAATCACTTTTGGAAACAAACAGTTTTATCGAAAACAAATATGAACATTTTTAAGCTTAAATTGTTTAAATCTCTATCAATTTGTTTGCTATGTCGGAGATATTATGCATCAATTTATAAAAAAACTTAGGATTGAGATGAGTAGCTTTCTAAAAAATTTATTAAATTTTTCAAGGAAGTTGTCAAGGAAAACCAGCCGCTTGAAAAAGTTATTTTAATCAAAATCCTTAAAATCGCTATTATTCTAACTGCGATACTCATATACTTAAGTCACGAATTCAGAAAATTTCGTTTAACAGATTTTGGTTTTGTTTTGATTTTGTTTTAGTCAAAATCCTTAAAATCGCTATTATTCTAACCGCGATACTCATATACTTAAGTCACGGATTGAGAAAATTTCGTTTAACAGATTTTGGTTTTGTTTTGATTTTAATTTAGTCAAAATCCTTAAAATCGCTATTATTCTAACTGCGATACTCATATACTTAAGTCAAGGATTGAGAAAATTTTGTTTAACAGATTTTGGTTTTGTTTTGATTTGGTTTTAGTCAAAATCCTTAAAATCGCTATTATTCTAACTGCGATACTCATATACTTAAGTCACGGATTGAGAAAATTTCGTTTAACAGATTTTGGTTTTGTTTTGATTTTAATTTAGTCAAAATCCTTAAAATCGCTATTATTCTAACTGCGATACTCATATACTTAAGTCAAGGATTGAGAAAATTTCGTTTAACAGATTTTGGTTTTGTTTTGATTTTAATTTAGTCAAAATCCTTAAAATCGCTATTATTCTAACTGCGATACTCATATACTTAAGTCAAGGATTGAGAAAATTTTGTTTAACAGATTTTGGTTTTGTTTTGATTTGGTTTTAGTCAAAATCCTTAAAATCGCTATTATTCTAACTGCGATACTCATATACTTAAGTCACGGATTGAGAAAATTTCGTTTAACAGATTTTGGTATTTACTTTTTTAGAGATATAGACTCAGCTCAATAGAGGTAATAATTCTGCTACCTGCTGACCACATGAATAAATGAAACACAAGACTTTGTAAACGATTGTAAAAGAAATGCAATAACTACTATAGAAATGCAATAAAAAGTTAATATCTACTTTTATACTTATTTGAATAAGTTTTTTTCCGACCAATTTCAATTAACTCGAGAAATATTGCTAATTAGTTTGTAAATTTAGAACTATTAGATCACAGTTGTCAAGTATACATTTACAAGAACAAAAATATTAACATTTAAGAAGTATAACTATTTGCTAACGTAAAAAGTAGCAGACCGGTAATACATTTCAGGGAATAAAGATGAACGACCACTTTGAATGAAACTGTGGAAGCTTGGCAAGAAACGAAAAAAAAGCTAATCGAACTTCAACTTGTTGCAATTATAAGGGTAAGAATTTTTCATTAAAAAAGTTTTTACCAGGTCAAAAAACATAAAATCCTATTATAAAAGTAAGGACTGGATTTAAAACGCTAAAAAAATTGAAATTGTTGACGTTTTAATTGGCAAATTTTCAATGCGGGCTAACCTCTTTCTCTCTCTCTCTCTCTCTCTCTCTCTCTCTCTCTGTAGTGTTCATGCGTAAAAGAAGGGCATTTTAAATTCATCCAATAGTTTCTGTATCTAAGAGTTCGTTCACTTGCGCGCTTTAAATGGCATTCAAGCGTGAACAAACTCAGCCATATAGCTCTTTATTCCCTGTTGGAATTATTTTGTTTTATTCAAGTTGCAAACTTCAGAAATAAATTCCACATCAATTTTGTGCGCTAGCTGCGCTAGTAAGACTGGCAAGAACTAGTTGAATAATATAAGGAAAATGAGACAAAACAGAATTCATTCGATATCCATAGAGAAAAAAACTACAAAATTGCTGTCGTCAATTTATAAAACGGAATTACATGAAGAATGAATATTTTAATAAAGGAGACAAAACAAATTTTGTGCCTTTTTCTCCAGTTTCATATAAGAGGTCAATGCGATTTTTTTAAAATTACAATGCGATTTTTTTAATAGGTAAAATGGCATTTTTTAATTCAACTGCAATGACAGCAGATATATAACTCACCGAAACTCTGATCAAACGTTTGAGAAAAACTAGCTTTTTAAAAAGCATTTAGAAAACTAATCATGAAGCACACAGACTTTTTCGAGCGCACTTGACTCTGATTAGAACCCTAGTCTAGACATAGAGTTATTAAAAGGCAAATTTGAGGCATGAAAGGACTGTCCTCGACAGATTTTCAGGATGATTCTCCGAATTTGGCTGGAATTAAAACAACCGTCCTCAACTTTGGCTGGACAATAAAAAGTCTGGAAATTGGCTGGAAAATAAAACGTGTCCTGGGATACGGCTGGTTAAAAACGACTCCCGGGACAAAATTTGCGTGAAAATTTGTTGCTAAGTATTGCTTATAGCGTAGTCAGCATGCATGCCCCTTCATCTTTTGGAAATTAGAAGAGCAAACAATCTATCCAGTGCTTTTAAAAAAAACGATATTTTGTAAATTTAAACTGCAAAAAATGAACAACGCCACATTTTCATCTCGACCATTGGAGCAAGATTAATACAATTAATCTACTAAGTTTCATTCAATCAACTGATGTGGAAATATAGTCCAGCTGCGATATCGTTGTCTCAATAATTGAACCACAATTTAACACAAGCAAAACACGGCTATCACAATTTGCTCTATGCGTAACAACAATTAGCATGTGCACTTTCGTTCTATGTCTTATCTATCGTTCTCAAACAGCCAAACAGTTTTTTCTACCTCCAATACTCCACTGACTTAAATAAAATGAAAGTTTCCTCCATTCAAAACAACTTTCAGTTAGGAGCTGTGAGCAGTTTGGTTAATTGGTTTTAGGGTTCAGGCAAGCGTAGCACTCTTATCTCATATTTTGTTCTCTAAAATAGTTTTTTTAACTTATTTGAAAGCTTAAAAGTTGAAGACACATTTTTAAAACTTTGTTTTACTTTTTTGTTTATTCGCCTTTTCAATTTAAGCCACTCTATAACTTGCCCCGAAAATCGAAGCAAACTCCCCTTCATCAAATTTATCAAAAAAATTTTCACTGTGGCAAACCTGGAAAAAACGGTGCAGTGGATACCAGCATTCAGGCGAAACTGACAATTCTATCCAACTGCAGATCATATCCCAGCTCGATCTTTTTGCTCTATTCAGATCTACCTTGTCTGCTCTTAAAACAAGCCCAAAACTTATGGCCAGCAACTCACCTAATTAATTCAGGGCCATCTTTAAATCATGCTATCTGTACTCTCCAAGGTCGTCTTGAAAAGCTCAACCAGCCGCCCGCTTAGTAAAATTCGGGCTGAGTCTTCTATCCAACACAAGGAAACAGACGACAGACATCGACTATAAAACACCTCTTGCACAATTAAGACCAGCTTCTGCGCCCTGTCCAAAAAAACGTAGCTTCTAAATTTTTATTTGTTCCTCGGCATTCCACTGGTAAAAATTGAAATACAAAAGAAATATTTCTTGCAGACCGAGAAAAACATATTTTTGTGCTATGCGCGATTTGGTTCACTGGTTTTATGGCTCAAGTCTACGTGGCGCCTTTTAATTAATAACTTCTTAATTTTGTTAGTTTTGTCTGTTTTTTATTTTGCTTCCTGTTCAAATTAAAACATTTTTTTATAAAAACATTTGTTCTCAATACTTACATAATTTTAACTGCACAGAATCCGGGTTATTAAAAATCCCAGCAACTTTGAAACTTACCGCCAGTTCTTCTTTTCAAGCCAGCCTAATAAAAAATGTCATGAAGAAGCGTGGTTTTGCGGTTTTATCTGCTGAGGACAGGAAGTAAGACTAGTGCTATCACAATTTTTGTAAAAATTGTAAATCATCTCATCTCATGCCCCGGGTTCCTCAGTCCTTTGAAGAGACCACAAAACCCTCAAACGAATCGCCATTCTGACTAATGACAGAATTCTGCTGGGCGTTAATTAGCTAAAATTTTCAGGAGGCTAGCCCAGTCAGTCTCTGTGTTAACAGCACGTATGTCTGAAACCCTGCTGTTTGCAAATTGTGCGAAATAATAAACAATACAGAACTACGAGAAAATTTTTGAACATTTAATTCACCCATTATAAATATAAGTCAATTGAAGAGTGGAGACGAAAAATACTGATGTCAAAAGTTTGCTTTTGAACAAAGAATTCAATTAATTGAGCTCAATTTTGTCTGTCTTCTTACAAGCGCAGTAAAACGATGACAGGAAAAACTTGGGAGTCAAAACAGAATACATCAAAAATTTCTGACAATAAGTATCAAGAATAACTCCATTGTTGACTCGAAAATAACTGATAATAATATCAAGGATCTGCTATGAACCAAGATTTACTTTTTTTCAACTCCTAAGTATAAAATATTGGTATTTTGTCAAAAATATTTTTCCGTTTGTCTGTGATTGAAAATACAAAGAAATAGTTTAAAGGAGGTCTAATAAAAACAGCCGCAGACAGTTATGCCTGAATTTTTATCTCAACGTTTCTGTTTAGGTTTGAAAATTGGTTTGTTGCAAAATTGTGATCCACTAATAATGAAAAGGTTCGAATGGAGACTTTCTGCTTTGTTTTTGATAGATTAAGTACTTATCCACCAGAAGTTACATCGATTCTCGTTTCATTAACAGCTAAATTCACCAACAAAATAATACAGAACAGACGAAAAAACCAAAGGAAATGAACTACAATTAAGTTCTATGTTCACTATTGCGCAGACAGAATGCTTGAAAAAGAAAAAAATGGTCAATTTCAAAAAACCAGTTACAAATTTTATTGTTATTGGAATCACAGCCGGAAATTTTTACGAAAAACTAAATCCAATCAAAGTGAAAATTTTTGTCAATGAGCTAATTGTTTGACCCTTTTTCGCCTCGCTTTCTCTCCCTCCTGTTTTTCTATGTTTCTTCGTTTCAATGATCTTTGCTCATTGGATTCAGCTAAAAATTTTGTCTCAACTGACGCATTGAGTAACATGTTTCAGTATTTTCTAAAAAAAATTTTGTGACGTAAAATTAATCAAAAACAACCAAAATAGCAATGCTTTAAATGCAGTTTGCAGCCTGTAGTTATAAAGGTGACTCCTTTTGATAAGTGATACTTTAGTGATTCTGAAAAATTCATTCAAAGATGTTTAAGGTTTTCCCTTTTTGCGTCCTTGGCCTACTTTGGTCTTATGAGAACTATCTTCTCTCAAACCATTCGTGAAAAAGAGTTGGTGATAGAGCATTCTTGTTCTAACTTTGGAAGTCTGTTTTTAATTAAAGCTGATTTAGTGAAAAAAGTTCCAATCTGGGCACGTTTATTACGGAGGTAAAAATCAAGAGTAGAACAACTATTGTTAGATATTTTCTGTTTATGTATGTCTATTCTCCGTTCAAAATGTTCTCCCTGCTACTTTTTTTAAGCAAAGATTTTTGACCTGAATTTTTGTCCAAGTCTTTTAGCTGGCATTTATTCATTTTCTCGTCCAATTTTCATTATTTTTCTCGCGCTGATCCCAGAACTATTTTTTATTTGACTGATTTTTGAAGAAAAGAACAATCACAACTGTTGATTTCGTTTTAAGACTAACCTCAAATCGTCAGAGCTTTGAGAGTTTGAAAAACTAATTGGCATTTTGTTTATCTCAAAGGGAGGAAAAAAGTGCATACTTTTTATCAAGTTTGAATACAATTTTTGAACAACGACAGAAGTTTTCAACCTTTTGGAAAATCAGTGCACATTACTATTAACACAGACGCTTAATTCAAGTTCGACGTCGCCCCTATTTTAGGGCTCTGAAAAATGAGGGATAGTTTGTCAAATTTATTGCCTCCCCTTTTATTAGAAAGAAAATGAGGGAAATTTCTGAGAACAAAATTAATGCACAAATTTCCCAAAATGTATTCCCAAGCCTTTCTTGTTTCCAGCTCCAAGTAAAAACTAAGAAAATATTTCTAACCAACCCGAAAATGAGGTGACGTTTGTGTATTTAATTATCACACCTTCCCTTTTTTATTAAAATAAAGGAAATTTTTGAAATTAGTTTTAACTGATCTCCTTTGATCTCCACAGGGGGACATCCAAAAACATATATCAAACGCATATTGAGTTTGTGGAATCTAATCTCCAAGCCAATTTGGCGAACGTAGGTGTATTCCGCAGAACAAATTTATTAAAATTGCCTTTGAAATCCACTTGCACAAATTGATCAATTATGACCGATTTGGGGGGTCCTTATTAACACCACAGTACTACACCTTCTTTATTATTGTGGAATATCATATTTCCAAAAATGACAATAATAAATGTTTGCGATGACAAGCTTTTTAAATAATTGCTAAGCTTGACTTGATGAGGAAACTATCGAAGAAAAATAGCCCCTGGAAACCGTGTTTTCAATCATAAGGATATACGCATATAAAATATATCTGAGCGGGTTTTTTTCGGCTTTAAACGGACATAGCTGGCAGAATGGTGAAAACTATTCTAAACTATCAATTCAAATCTTTTGAACTACCTGCTAGGTTAATACAAATGCTCTTTAGTTTCCGAAATAAAAAAACCGGAATAAGTCGAACAGATAATTATGCATCCAAGTCACCAATAGAAGTCTTAATCATCAAAGTTTTCTGTTTACTTACCTTTCAGAAAAAATAGAGTCACTACAGTAAAAGTAATAAGTAGGTCTGTTCCATATAAAGCTTAACCACAGTTATAAAGGTAAAATCTACTTAACACATTAATAAATGAAACAAAAGATCCTTTTGTATATGATTGTAAAAACAATACAGAAACAAGCTAAATTCTGTATTGTGGTATTATATGCACGTCAGAATAGAATCAATTGTGGTTTTCACATCAAATTTCAATAAACATGGAAAGATGGCAATTATGTTTGCAGCTTCAGAATTCTTAGAGCGTAAAATAGCACCCTGAACTTTCACTCGAACAACATCATAAATAATAATGAGGTATAACTATTTATTAACCCAAAAGGCAGCTGGCTAGTGGTACAGGTCCGAAACAAGATGAACTGGCACTTTTGAACGAAGCGGCGAAAAACGTGACAGAAAAACAAAAAACAAGCTAATCAAACTTCAGCTTGTATAACAATTAAATGGTAAGAATTTGGCATCAAAACGAGTTGATTAAAAGGTCAAAAAGACTAATGATCGTATTGTAGAAGTAAATAATGGCCTCAAAAAATTTATATACAACAAAACTTTCTTTTAGGTCATCTACTACTAAAGATAATATTACTATTTTATCTTTTGAGCTAACAATAAAACTTTCATTACAATAGTAAGTTCTTGTACCAGACCTGAAAAAATGTTCAAAATTAACGCCGTTTGTGCTGATATTTTAAATGGCACTTAGAGCAATGAAAGAAAGCCGGTCTATCTATTTTTATATTGTTCATGCGTAAAATACAAGGCAAGGGTACAGAAGTTCAGGAAATTGGGCCATATTCTCCACATTTTGTTCACGCGGGCACTGTGTGTTCACGTCCGAAATAGCTCCGCTGGCTATTTCGTCCATTCACTGGGTATTATTTAGAAATATTCATACCATACACTTAAGCAATAAATCTCAAAACATTTTAGCGGGCAAGCTCATTAAATGAATACTGAAACAGGCTGGTT
The DNA here is from genome assembly GCF_964194025.1 of Convolutriloba macropyga. Lineage (NCBI taxonomy): Eukaryota > Metazoa > Xenacoelomorpha > Acoela > Convolutidae > Convolutriloba > Convolutriloba macropyga. Next base: position 16,298,790 of record NC_134481.1, read on the forward strand.
TCAAAATATCCGGAAAAGAGATGTCATTCGATATATTCAACTGTCAAAGAGGGTAAACGTGGGACTCAATTGTCCTAAATACGAGAAAAAAATGGAAGCAATATTTGAGAATTTATACCACATTCGATGCGAATTAACTACCAACCAAAAAATTTCCTCATTCATTTCAAAACTTTTGTTTCGGATAGCCAGCCAACCCACCAACCAACGCATGAAATTTGGCTTGTGACCCGGATCAGAACCCACAGGACCCTGTAAAAGTCAGTTATATTGAATATTGAATAATGAACCAATGACCAATGAACCCCCCCCCCTCCAAAAATTGCGCATTGTGACACTTCTCGATGATTCTGATGGGAAAACTTGATGCGAGTTACAAATCCCCGATTTCTAAATGAGATACTTTGTATATATTGTTAAATTGTATTTTAGATAAATTGTATGTATCATGACGAATGTTGATGAAACTATTTAACAATTTCCACAATTCATTATTGGAACAAGTATTATTTTTTACATGCTGCAGCCGATTCTAAATTTCACTGCCACCTCGGACTTTAAAAGTTTCTTTTTTATAAACTTTTATTGTGTTCTCTATATACAGATCAGTTCTATTTGATTCAATGGTTGAATTTCTATCACAGGTATATAATTTTGTTAATTTTTTATCCACGCTGTGTAATTTAAATTTCTTTCCAAATACGAAAAATGATAAGAACTAATATAAAAATTTTTCTAAAAGTTAATGTAATATGAAAAAAACCATTGGTTGCAGAATTTTCTAATTTCTTTTCTGTATCATTGGGTCAGATCAAATCACTTTTCCCTGTTTCAAGCTCAATTGATCTTATTTAGAAAAAAAACAGAAATAAGAAAAGTTTTTCCACATGAATTTCACGCACAAAATGTTCCGACCCCTCTCATCCACATTATTGACTTAATAAAGGGTAGATCATGCCTTGCAAATAAAAATTTTTTGCATGCTCAAACTTGGAGGGGCATATTTGTTCCGACCCATTTTGGAGGAAGTATACGCTCAGCAGTTCTTTTTATTCAGTCAATTTTCGCCGATCGATACAGAGTTGTGAATGCTATCATTAGAAAAGTTGTCAAGAGTAGGATATCAAATTGAAACTTTTTTTAAACTGTTTTTTCCAAGGACCCCGGAGGTTTAAATTTTTGATTCCCTTCCCTAAATTTTTGATCCATTTTGCAAGAAATATGATTAAATGTTGTAATAGTTTAATTGGCGTTACGTTTAAATATAAAAAACGATTACCGCATTGTTTGAATCAATTTTAGTGGCGGAATTTTTGGCTAAAATCAGGAAAACGTTGCAGTTTTTCTTTTTTCTTGAAGAATGGAATCAAGTATGCGTCTCCAGCCCACTTTGTCCAAATTAACCTGTAGTGCAGACAGAACCACTGATGACAAGATCACGATCGCCCTTTATTAAGAAGAGGGTTATTTTTACCTCCGATTTAAGATATTGTTCTGGAATTAATAATTTTTGTCTTTTCGCTAACTTCAATCGATATTATTTAAAAAATTATCATTTAAATTTAAAATAATAAGATTTTGCTTTAATAAATTATTTTTTCAACAATTATTTGCAGCAATTTTTTTTAACATTCGTACAAGGATAGGAAGGTCAGTTTTGATCACCTCTCTGATTTTTGCACCGAAGAAAGATTCCGATTGTTTTTTGGCTTTGTCTTTTTTGAAATGTTTTGTATGTTTTTTCATCCAAATTACAGACTCGTCGGTTTGTTTTCTAGAGGTTGAACTAATGAGAGATCCATTTGCTGCTCAAATGATGCTTAAGAATAAACATTGTAGTTTCAGAGCAAAATTCACGGTTTCTTTGGCTCCAAAAAATTGTTGTAAATATTTAATGGATTCCTAAAATGTGTCAACGATTGTTGTATTTTGACTGATTTTAAATAAACATAGTTCTTGATTGATGTCTTGAGAAATATCAAAGAAGATATCTAAAGTTTTCAGTTGATACCTGAAGGTTTTTCGCAAATATATTTTTGATAATGTCCAAAATTCATCAAGCCTGGTTTTGGTCAGATTATGGAGATTTGCTATTCAAAAGTTAGTCGGATTGTAAAGTGGAGCTATCATTTACAAAAATTTTTTGCCTTTACCTATTTTATGCTCATTGCAGACCAGAATATGATTAAAAATTAAAACTAAATTAAAGACAAAACGAATTTACTTGAAGATGAAGGCCAATGAGCAGAGAGTACAATTTCAGCAAAAACTGCATGGCGTTTTTGGCTTCAACACTTGGCTTGCGTAAAATTGAGGGTTAAAAATTGAGTTCTGCCTGTATTCGTGGTTATTTTGTAGTCTTGTGACTTAGTGTCAGTTAAGACACGTCAAATTGGTTTCTCAAGCAGTAGCAAGACAAAATCTTTTTTATTTTGTTGCTAAAAACATGTGTTTGTTAGTTTGTTATGATTTACGGTTTACAAAAAAATTGTTTTCAAAAAATTCGGTGGTGTTTTTCAGACTTGCCAGTTTTTATCTTCTTTCTGTTGCCTTGTACCATAGTCTCATTAAAAGGAGAAGCCGCATCTTTGTTCAAGTGGAATAAAAAATTGTCATCAATTCTCTTTTACCATTTAAATAATGGTTTTCTGGCTATGATACTTCGAGTATTCACAAATTTTGGACATTTAAAAAAACAGTTCATTCCAAAAAAAAGTATTAGATGCCAAAAATGGACACGCTCATTGATTCCAATTCACAAAACTAAAATAGTGCCGCGTTGCAAAATGAAACATAACGTTTATTTAAAACCTAGCCACGGTTTATTGAACCCAGCGATAGCTTGATTCGACTCTTGAATTTTAGTTTTCTAGCTTTGTTAGTAAACAAATCAAACAGAAAATATAATTAAAAAATTTGCAAAATATTGCGAAATTTGAAAAAGCTTCCAGATTTCGCAGTGAAAATGTTCACAACTGTTTTTTCTCTCCTGAATTATGTCAAGCAACTCAATTGCAGGACTTGAAAAACTTCATTGGCCAATAATGATAGTTAAACACAGAAAAGGACAAAAACACTCAAAAATTTTTAAAACAATAGCAATTTTTAACAAAATCTTGCTAAAACTCAAGATATCAAAATCTTCAAAACCATTTCATTGTCTCAAGAGACCATCCAGTATAACTATTTCCAGCTTTAATTAGTTTTACTGGCTCAAAAACATCCAGAAACTTGGACATAAAAATTTTTTGAAAGATTAAAAAAAATTAAATTTTATCAAAAAATTGCTAAAGCTGGAGTCATTAAAATATTGATAAAAATTCCATGAATATAGAAACTATGCAACAGCTTTTCATGAAGCCTTGGAGGAAGTCCCTAGGAAACTGGTGCCGGAAAAAATTATGAAAAAAGTCAAAAAGATTAAAAAAAGGAGGTTATGTGGCTGTTGAGGTTGGAGAAACCAAGAAAATGACAAAAATTTCAAAAAACTTGAAAAAAATTAGAAGTTGCAAAAAAACTGCTAAAATTTGTGATAAAAGTTGTAACTAATCAAAGGCCAACAAACATTTTCCAGTAACTCATTATCAGACCCTAACGGAGATTTTCTGTTAGGCTGAAAAAAATGGCAATAATGACAAATAAATTGATAATAGCGATAATAAACTGACAATAAATGTTAAAAAAACTTTAAAAATTGCAAGTTTTATTTTAAAAAATGCTGAAATTCGTGGTGTTCAAATCTGGAAAAACAATTCATTGCATTTAAAATTTATACAGTACCTACTTTTCTTTTGAACCCTAGAGGAGGTTTCCCGAGTCTTGAGGTTGGAGAAAACTAAAAACCAACAAAAACTTGAAAAAATGCAAATTTTATCAAAATAAATTGATAAAATTTGTCATATTAAAAAATTGAAAGCTATTCCATGGCAAATAAAATTGTTTCAGTAACTTATTTTCAAACCCTTAAGAACGTTTTCCGCCCCTGCGTCCGGAAAGAAATGAATAATAAAAAAAATGTCAAAAAATTGAAAAAATTGCAGGTTTTGTCAAAAAAGGCTAAAATTCGGGTTGTTAAAATGTTGAAACCATTCCACTAGCACTAGAAACTATGCAGTAACCTAATATAAAACCCTAGAGGAGGTTTCTTGACACCTAGGGCTGAAAAAATACAAAAAATGACAAAAATTTTTGAAAAACTTCGTTGTTAGCCACGGGAGGTGGAGGAGGGGGGGGGGGGGGGGTACACGGGGGGTCTGATGGGGAGGGGGTGAGCAACAGTGGGGTGGGGGGGCAACAGCGCGGTGGTGGGGGGGCAATGGGGGGGGTCAACAGTGCGGGTTTCGTCAACCTCTAAGAACCGCCCTTCACAACCTAAGTATAAGTCTCCTAAACAGTTTGAGCCGATACGGAGCTGAAAAGCTCTAAGAGCAATTAATGCCCGCTGGGCGCTACCTGTTTATCCCGTTTTTGAGGACGAAAAGTCAAAAGCGTCAGACGAAAAATCGGTCAAGCGAAAATTCGATTATCGATCATTAAAAAAAGACCGACAGGACTAATATAATTGCTACAAACTTCGTTTGAGGGCAATTAATACTTTACATTTTCAGATCTCAGATATGCAATTAAACTTTTATGATGGCAGCGCTGGACACTGTAATTTTATTATTTGCGGCGATACTGAAACGTACGGAATTTAATACTTTTCTAAAGGTCCAACTGAACATCAACTAATTTCAAAAAACCATAGATTATACGGAGTCAGGACAATTTACCCAATTCCATTCTACCCAATGCCATTTTATCCAACCTGCCAATTTACCCAATCCCAGTTACCCAATGCCATTTTACCCAATGCCAACTTAACCAATTTACCCTATTGCTAAATTTACAAGAACGACTATTTAGCCGACTTTATAATTACATGGCCCGTGGGACTTGATATGAAACTATCACAAAAATTAATACTTAGCCTACTATATAATTAAATGGCCCGTGGGACTTGATATGAAACTATCACAACCGAACATGTGATTATATTGTCCCATAAGTATTTAAATTATCCTGGTAATAGCGACTGAATGTCAGATTATAAACTTATTGGTTTTTAAAGCACGTGTTGCATTCTTCATGGTCATTTAACAGTAAATCATAGTCAGGAAAAACAATATCTGAAGTCAATTTCTAAATTTCCTTGCAAATTAGACGCTGCAAAATTCCAATTAAATCTTCCCAAATGCCTTTTGATGAACACTGAAATTAATTGCCTTGACATTAAACACAGACTGTTATTATTCCCCTAGATATCATGTTCCTCCAGTTGTAACCATACCAGCATCCAATTTAGCCAAAAGTTACAATTAATTTTTAGTTTTATTTAATACTTAAGCAAAATTAAGCCTGCGTTTGCTGAGTCATATTTTGAGACATATTTTGGTTTAAAAATGTTCAGACTAGTAGTACAGAAAACCTCAAAATTCATTTCCAAAATTTTTATTGACCCAGGTGTTTGAAAAAGCAAATACACCTAACTTTGTTAAATTACTGAAGAAGCGCATCGAAAATCATGGTGTGGTTTGATCAATTAGGCCAATCATAATGTGTAAAAAAAACTTTGAAGCAGAAATAAAATTGAAACTTTAGACGTACCTGCAAATTATCATAGAAGATTTTTATTACTAGAAAGACTAAGTGAAACGATTAAACGTAGATTATCATGCATTAAAGGTGTATTAAAGAAGAAAACTTCCAAATGCATTTCCTGTAACGTCCCATATTGTGGCGATTGTTCAACAATTGTGAACATGTACAAGTCGAGTTCGCAATTCGACGCATTTAGAGCACCTCACCCCTGATCCTAAGCGATGTGTCAACAAACATGTACAAGTCGAGTTCGCAATTCGACGCATTTAGAGCACCTCACCCCTGATCCTAAGCGATGTGTCAACAAACAAAACGGATTTCAGGAAAAACGAATCTCAATTCATCCATAATAAGAAGAATCGTATTTCCCGATGCCAGATGTAGGAAGACCAATTTCAAAAGTGAACCCCACCCCCCCCCCCCCCCCCCCAATCCACGTAAAGCTGGCAAGTAGGATAATTGTCAGTTAACAATCCAAGAAAAACCTCGTAGGTCTGTATACAGTTCTGGCAACGGGAAGCACGACCGCAAAGCACACCCCTAAAACTCTTTGTTTTTCGCAAAATGTGAACACGAGTGGAACGCACTACTTTCCCGGCAGCATAAGCCTCAAGAAGAGACCCATCCATTTTGGAGAAAATCCGTGAATGCAAAAGACAATTTCTTAAGAAAAGAATTGCAGCATAAATGAGTTGGCGCCAAAAAAAAGAAACATAAGAAAGTGCCAGCGAGTAGTGTTGTTTAATCTAACCGGTCAAAAAATCGACTTCAATGAGAGCACGTTTTCCAAAATGACCTCAATATTGTTACCTCCGCTAATAGTATCGCCAGTAACAATTCCACCTCCACCTTCCGCTACAATGACCTCTTCTGAAATACATGAAAACAACCAGGGCTTTCAAATCAGCCAGACATGACGCTCTCTCACGACAGCCCCAATAGTCGAAGAGCTCGCACATAGCTAAATTATTTCGGTCCTGAAGGTTGTCTCAACTCGGCTGATTCAACAGCATCAGCATTTGCGAACATTTCAAATACTGTTTTCGTTCATGTATTCATGCTATAAAAGCACGACAAGTATTATTGCCTAGTCGTTCAATCGACATTGTGTTGGTTCTCCACCCAGCCGCAATTTGATTATTCAATGACCCAAGTCATGTATTCTAACCAACAAACGAAATCGGATTGCCAATCTACGAGGCAGAAAATGCGCAGCTCTATGCGGACTAAAAACATTTCTCTAAGTTTGATGTGGCTATATTTATGAAACTTATATTTATGCATTTTTGCAAGTTTGGTGACAAAGTTTGGTGACAAATTGCAACTGAATAGAAACTCCGCCATATTGATACAGAGATACACCGACTAGTTGCCGACGCTATCTAAGAAACTTTTCGAAAATCAGTTTATAATTGTTTGAATCTGGTTGGTTGCGCTGCGATTGGTTCACAGCTGATAAGTAAAGTGGATGCGGTCAAGGACAGAAATGAAGATATAAACAGACTATATACTGCTACCTTGCTGATAAAATAAATCTAACACGAAGTTGTGATTCTTATACGACGACAACCAGTCCTAAACACGATTAGGAATAAACATAGAGAGCATGACTCCCAGGTTTTTTACAAGCATTCTCATCTTACTACATTACTACAACAAGTGTTATTAATAAAATAAAAACAGATGAAAATTTTAATTTTGAATTTTTAAAAACAACAAGAAGCACTTATTGCCTTCTTGTAAGACCAATAAAGGAAAAAAGGGAAACAAACGCTGGAAAACGAAGATTTGTCTAAGAACAGACATACATTGAGTTTAAAATCAAACACTAACTATGGAGATTTTGACCAGGAGCACTGTCAAAATGTTAAAATCAAAACATTTCTTTTGAAAACAAATGGTATTGCTCTCATTAAGATCAATAGCTACATAATGAAACCTAACATATTGGGCACACAAAATTTTTCCATTTGGAAAAAAATTTAGTTGGATTTTTACCACTAGCTGCTTAGCAAAACGTTGAATCGGACCCAACTAGTAACAAACACGTAGTCTTTCTTCGATTAACTGAAAATTAAGGCTGTCTAAGTAAAATTAGATAACATTAGAAGACACAAACTACGGCCAATCTTTTGCAAGAAAATCTGAATACAAATTGAAAACATTACCCCACTAACGTCGGAAAAACTATTATTTTTGGGCGCAAAGTATCCCACTAGGGTGGAGAGATATGATGCCGTCCGGAATCTGTGACAGTCTCATAAGCCATTCGGCATCGTGGCCTTATTAAGTCCTATACTACAATTGCTTTCATTTTAGCAACAAATTTTACGTCTGACTGAAAGCAATTACTTAAAAACGAAGACAAGCGAAGTAACTTAAGTCAAGAATGTTCTAATGTTCTAGAACAACAAAGAATAAGCAAAAATTTAGAATAAAAAAGACACACGTTTGCAATAATTGCCTGAAACTTCGTTCGAGAGCAATTAAAATCTAACGTTCAAAACATTGCCACAACTGAAAACATAAACCGACAAATGTCGGAAGATTGCTCTTGAACGACAGGCAAGGCAATTTAAATTGGGCTGTAGCCTATATCAATAATTCTTTATGGGTGCAAAAAACTTTTCCCCGCCAAGACTCCAACCACTGCCCTCCGGATCCACACCCACCCGCACTACCCACTGCGCTACGAATCATTTACCTCTGCTATGCTGCAACCGATTTTATATTAGCAACAAGCTTTATTTCGCAGCAATAGAAATCACTCAAAAATGAAGAACGAAAGCGTGAATAAGTCACTTGAGAAGTCAAAGAATGTTCTAGAAGAAACGTGCAAAATTGTCAAGCAAAAAATTTGCTTAAACATAGCTGGCAGATTGCCAGAAAATAGCCGCAATAGATTCGTAGATCGGCAGACTAAAAAAAAACAGTAAAAAAGACAGACCAAAAAAATTCTTTTTTTTTCATTGAAGGCTGATCTGTTATATTTTGATTAAAAATCTGTATAAGTTATTGCTGCCTCTATTAGCTGATCTCAAATAACTTTCATTTAGAATAACACACACCCATTTGACCTTATCTCTTTGAATTAAAGTAAATAAAAGTCAATTTCAAATTGAGGAAATCATTTTTGAGAGTGAGGTAAGTCAAGTGCGACCAAAAATTTAATCACGCGCATGAACAAAAAATCTTATCTCTTTGAATTAAAGTAAATAAAAATCAATTTCAAATTGAGGAAATCATTTTTGAGAGTGAGGTAAGTCAAGTGTGACCAAAAATTTAATCACGCGCATGAACAAAAAATCTTATCTCTTTGAATTAAAGTAAATAAAAGTCAATTTCAAATTGAGGAAATCATTTTTGAGAGTGAGGTAAGTCAAGTGTGACCAAAAATTTAATCACGCGCATGAACAAAAAATCTCGCTCCACTAAGAGCAAAAAATGACGTCACACATGCAATTCAGTTGAAATTGCATGAACGAATGAACAAAAAGTGGCTGTGACGTCATATGGTCGTAATAAAAATCATGACGAAATAAAAAAACATAGCTGGCAGATTGCCAGAAAATAGCCGCAATAGATTTGTAGATCGGCAGTCTAAAAAAACAGTAAAAAAGACAGACCAAAGAAATTCGTCTTTTCATTGAAGGCTGATCTGTTATATTTTGATTAAAAATCTGTATAAGTTATTGCTGCCTCTATTAGCTGATCTCAAATAACTTTCATTTAGAATAACACACACCCATTTGACCTTATCTCTTTGAATTAAAGTAAATAAAAGTCAATTTCAAATTGAGGAAATCATTTTTGAGAGTGAGGTAAGTCAAGTGTGACCAAAAATTTAATCACGCGCATGAACAAAAAATCTTATCTCTTTGAATTAAAGTAAATAAAAGTCAATTTCAAATTGAGGAAATCATTTTTGAGAGTGAGGTAAGTCAAGTGTGACCAAAAATTTAATCACGCGCATGAACAAAAAATCTCGCTCCACTAAGAGCAAAAAATGACGTCACACATGCAATTCAGTTGAAATTGCATGAACGAATGAACAAAAAGTGGCTGTGACGTCATATGGTCGTAATAAAAATCATGACGACGAAACAAAAAAACATAGCAGGACAAGTCCTGACGTACAATTCAAAGAATTTTCATTGACTTAACAAACAACTAGACCTAGAACGGGCAATGAGTGAATTGGTAAAGACATATCTAAAAAAATCAGATGAAAAAAAAACAAAAAAAAAACTGAAAATCAATGTCAAAATGCTGCTAGGGAGAACAAAAAACCACTAGTGAGATATGTAATTTTTATTCTAACAAAAAACCAGGTCCAAAATGAGCTGTGAATGGATTGGGAAAAGTATTTAGAAAAAAATCCGAACCAAAAAATCGAAAAAACAGTAAAAATCAGAGTGAAATTGCCGCATGTGAACAAAAAACCACTACCGAGAAACCGAATTTTTGTTGGAACACCGTTTTCTCATTCTACTTTAAAATTAGAGCAAAAAAAATTCACGCCGCAAAACCACTCGCTTTGTCGCTCCATTTCCTGTTTCGGCGTGACCAAAATCACTACTCCAATTTGACTTCAAAAATCATGAAAATGTGTGAACAGATCTTAAAAAAAAGACAGCGCCCCAATACAATTCAAATTCTTTGAATTGTAAAAAACCAAGAGAAGGCCAATAATAGCCCCAGCTATCGCTGTGCGGCTATTGAAAAAGACATACACGTTTACAATAATTGCTATGAACTTCGTTCAAGAGCAATTAAAAAGTCTACTCAAAAGTCAACTCTTTTCGCTACTTTGGCGAAAGAGTAATCAGTACTACAATTTGCCATCTCTTCGACATGTGTATAGATACTAACGTAAGGCCGCCCAGTAAACTTCAAATTCTTTGATTTTTGAAAAACGACGAAGATTGCAATAGCTTCCTTCGGCTTACAGTCTTGTAGCCACAAAAAAAATTAGTGGCCTCAGTGATTTTGAATATAGCTTTCAAACGGTGATTGCCCCCACCTCTTGTCTCCAATGCCAAAAACTTTCGAGTTCGGACAAACATTTGTACACTTCGCAGCATGCAATTATTTTATGTAACCACTACTGCATGAAGACAAGCGATTTTGCAGCTGATTCTTTCCAATGTTGCGACATGGCGATGACATTGAAATCAAAATTCTTGAAATACTTGATACTAAAGCGGAGATGACATCCATTTCACCATATTCTTTTTTTGTGGAAGCCACCTATCATTTGCTAAAGCAGTTTGTGAAAGATGTAAAAAACTCAGGGAATGGTACGATAAATTAGCACTTCAAATGACGTCAAAATGACATAACTTTATATAAAATTCATAAATAAACTTGATATTATACTATAACTTCAAAAGCAAACAGAACCTTGGTTCGAATTAAGTAATTTTAGTGCTTTATTAATTTAGCACATAATTTGGCCATGATATAAATACAAAAAAACTGCAGCATAAATAATATTGCAAATCAGGGGTTAGAAATCACCTAACGCCACACAGCACCAATTCAAATTATATATGCACTTACAGAATAGTTTACAAACCACTTTTTGGACAATGACAAAGCCCTGATCAATTAAACTTACTTTTTTAACATAATTTACAAAATTTTGTCGTAACTGTCATGATGTGGAGCCAAAACTACAGATCTTCAAATAAACAGTTTACATAGTCGACTGGCTTAATAATTGCTCTCTCAAAGATAAGGGAAGGGAAGGGGGTCAAAATTTTTCTCCAGTTATGAGACAAGAGTAACCAAACCGAATTAGTTATCAAACTAAATTAAGCGCACTTTTGATTTCAACTTGTTGTAGTACACTGTCGACAATGAAGATGCACAACTGCTTAAAATTCGTTTTTTACCTGCATAAACTTCACCGAAGTCAAATAACGTTCAATTTTGTTTGAGAGCAATCAAACACTATCAATTAAGCTCCATTTAACTATCAAATTTACCAATTCAACAAGATTGTAGACTTTTCGTTTTAACTTGAATTTCTAGCACAGTTTGACCAAAATATTACAGATGTGGCACATCACAAAGTTTCTGTTGGTATTCCTTTTTAGTCTAAAGGATTCTACAATACAGTGAGATCAAAAACAATAGAGTACACACCTCGACTAGGTACTTTGTAGTCTATTCAAAAAGTTATGGAATTGTGAACAGCGAGCTGCATCGATGAATCGTGCAAGGACGTCACTGCATAATATCACCTGCAACCCCATTTGCACTTCCATTCATGTACAACCCATTCGATTCCTCTTCGCCTGCCGATAGTTGTTTCCTTACACTTTCAGGTACCATTTGGTCCAGACTGAACTTTTCCGAGTGCTTCTTTATCAGCACCTGTAACAGACACAATCGAAATTTAAAACCGATTTGGATACAAGGCAGTTTTATGCAATTCTCAAAAAATGAACGGCCAGGGAATTTTTTTCCTTTAATAGAAATATATTTAAGGGTACGATACGTGGCCATAACTGCCATCACTGTATTCGCTTAAAAAAATTAAACACACCCGGCAGATAACCCGAAAATAGCAGCCGTTGACCCCAGCGTAATGAAAATCACCACTCTAATTTGACTTCAACTGACATGAAAAAAGTGTGAACAGATCTCAAAAAAGAGACCGCGCATCAATGCATTCCAAATAGCGTTGGATTGCAAAAAGGAGAGCGCCTAAATACTAGCCGTTGAGAGGCTGACGGCAACTTTTAAAAAACATAAGCCCACTAACGTCGATGAATCGCTCACGACAGGCGGGGGGGGGGGGCAATTTAATATATGGGTGTAGCTTAGAAATTGTCGTTAAACCTCGGATCTCATAGGCGTTCAAACCCCGGACCTCCAGGATAGCAGTCGCCCATCTTATCCAATAAGCTACATCGTCTTAGAGATTCGACCGTCAAAATCACTTTGATATTAGCTACAAGCGTCGTTTCGGAATGAATAAATTGAATCCACTCAAAATGGAGAAAAGCCACATGAGAAGTTACGGTCAAGCAAAAATTATGCATAAAAACATAGCCGGTAGCATACCGGAAACGACTCGGAGAGTAGTGCAAAAAAACTGTAATCTAACTCCACCTATTTCAGAAATATCAAGAACAAGAACAAAGCAATATACAGTTAGAAACAACCAATTTTTCGTTAGGAATGTGGGTAGCTGTGTGGGCCGGAACTAGGTGGCGGAGAGAGGGTAGGAGGTGGTGGGTGGCAGCTAAGAAGTAGGGCGGGTTAGTCAGGTGAAGGGATGTGGGGTCAGTTAAATAATTGGGGGCGGGGGAGTGGGTTGGTGGGGGATTTGTATGTATATGGGGTGTGGGAGTAGGTAAATATGAGGGCAAGGTAGGAGAGGGGGTTACGTAGGTGTAAGGTTAAGGTGGGGCGAGTGGTTGGTACTTGCAGGCGGTAGGTTGTTGAGGGGGGGGGGGGGGGTTAAGAGTACGTAAGGTATGGGGGTAGCTAGTTGAGGATTGCTAGGTGGATGATAGGCATAAGGATTGGTGAGGGCGATAGGTATAGGGGGTAGCTGGCGGTTAGGAGGCTGCTCTGTAGTTTAGATACGTAGGCGGGACTAGTATGGGATAAAAAAAATCTCAAAAACGACCCTTTCACCTTGAATATTACCATAAATTCCTAAACATACCCGGCAGATTGCCGGAAAATAGCCGCCGTTGATTCCAATAAGCATGATTGGGATTGAAATAACAGAAGATATTGAAAAAAAAAAGATTTTTGTACAAAAACATTTTTTAAGTCCGATTTATTTTGATGGCATTTCGTAGTTGAAGATAACGTACTTCTGTTTCTTAGAGAGAGGCTACAGGGGCTACTATCAATACCAATAGGCATTAGAGGTGGTAACTAAGACTTATAGTAACGACGTTCAAATAGCGGGCATCTAAAATTGGGCTTTATGGGTTTATCCCGTTTCTACTTCTGACTTGAATTCTTTATACTGACTCTGTTCATTTTGAATTGCTTTGCTGAGCAACTGATGTTCAAAATCACTTTTAGCAGAATGAGCGAAGAGAGAAACTAGTCTAGAGAAGTCAAAAAGATATCACGCAAAATGTTGAAAAAGCGGCAAAATGAGGTAAAGCGAAAAATTTTTTTATTCGACGAAGTAAAAAAAAAAAAAATAGGAGCGCTATAATAGCCGGCTGAGAAGATGAGGCGGCTATTAATTACTAATTATTGCAAACTAAGCTATTGTTTAAAGTCCAACGTGCGAAATCAGAAGTAAAGGTTCTAAAACAAGTCAATGTTCGAAATCAAAAATCCAAGTCATGAATAAACTTGCTTCAGCTGAAAAACCTGTAGAATACCAATACTCCTCTACTAAAAAGACCAACACATTTACACTAACTGCTTCAAACTTCGTTGCAGAGCAGTTAAAGAAAATAACCCACATTTAAATAAGATACCCCAAAAATTTGTGTGCTTTTTCGAAAAACGAAAATATAAACGTATGGAGCAAATTGGATCTTTTCTGTACACCCTCCCCCTACCCCCACCCCGCAAAAACTGAGGCCAAAAAAGAACACTTCATGTATCGGTCTTTCAACTTCTCTTAAGTTAAAATGCATGCGTGCATAATCTAAAGACATTAAAAAGAAGTTCATTGATTCCCCTTATCCGCACGTACTGACTCGTGGATTATTAGTAAAAGCAAGTTTGTTGTAGGAGTGGGGGTTGACTGGGGGTGGGGGGGGGGGGGTGGGGGGCGTGAGAGGGGGGGTCAAACTTTTAAGACTAAGGACCGGTGTTCACACCTTTAAATTGTCTCCTCAAAACAGTTTCGGTGAATCGCATATTTAGAGAAACTGGTAAATCGTGGGGCTCTAAGAGAGTTGCTCAGCCACTTAATGCCCTCTGAGCGCTATCTGCATCTGCTTATCCCTTTTTTGAGGACGAAAAGTCAAATGGATCAGACGAAAAATCGGTCAAGCGAAAAATTGCATTGAAAAAGACCACAGGACTAATATAATGGCTGCAAACTTTGTTTGAGAGCAATTAAATCGCGATTGATATGAAAATTTTGAGATAAAGACCTCGGCCCTGACGAAGTCCTGTGGAGTGTCGATGTCTACGTGGTCTCCGCTATCGTCACTGTCTAACACGTAACTCACTTTCCCACTCTGGAAACTGCCCGTAGAAATGAGCTGATTCACTGTGAAAGCGTAGAAGGCGCCTGTAAACAACAACACATTAGAACTCGCTAAAGGTTAATTGCTAAAATATCACTGCAAACAAAATTCAAATCAGTTAGGACAAGTAAGTAGTAACTTGTCAAACAACGTCTTGTAGAAGTATGAGTCTTCAAAACATGCGAGCAGCCAACATCCGTCAATAGAGAGTCTAATCTGTCGTTTGAGCCCCCCCCCCCCCCACCAGCCAAAGTAGCGAAAATTTTGGCTCGGTACTTTATGGTTCGTGCAGGCCCCAAAAAATATTGAGCTGCACTATAATGGGAGGAAACCAACCAATCCTATAAAATACTTCGAACTCAAGAACTTAAAAAAATCTGTTCAGAATAGCAAATCATCTTCTCGAACATACCTGATTCGACAACATCCCCTCTCCAGTCCTGCCTTCTGGGTCGATTGCAGGGATCAAAGTTCAAAGGTCGAGTGCAGGCAACAACACCACTGTCACCTCCCGCCCCTCTCTCGGTTACTCTAGCCCATCTAAACCTGTGACTGGACTCAGCTGCAAACACACAATCAGAAGCGCCACTTTTGATCCGGTTGACTGCTTCAGCTATCATCGTCGGGTTCTGTGTGGGGTATGTGCACTGCATCGTGCAGATTGCCCACACATCGGGGTGGTTGTTGATAAAGTCTAGGAAACCCTCCTTGCTTGATGAGGTGTCTTGGGCTGTCGCAGGGTCACGTCGGTGATATCTGGGAACGAAAAACTCATTTAACACTTATTTTAAAACCTTGCCATACAACCAAATAAAATCCCATCTAACACAGGAAATCTTCAATGATAACGTATGCAGATCATTTCTGTTTAATCCTCCAGTACGTTTTGCGCACCCTATAACAGAGCACAAGACATTACTTAGTAAATTATTATGTAAAAATATGGCACGTGCGTCTGGGGGGTGCACAAACGAGAAGAAATATGTATCTGTTCATAGGAAATCTCCATATCATGCTGTGAAATACAAATGCCGCCAAAAACACGCTTTCAATTCTCTTCCCACAAAGTTATAAGCATAGATGTGAAAGTCATGATGGTAGAGATGTGACAGGAAATAATGTGAGTCCGTTTTTGTATGAAACCAAAAATAAGCAACCAAGTCAATTTGAAACTTTAAAGACAGAAAAGTTCATACGTTCCCCTGTTGAGCATACCATCGTTATATAGCCGGCATACCTACCTATTAAATGAATTTAGCAAGGTTACAAAACGGAACTTACTTGGCCCCGAATTGTTTTGATATGTTGCCTATTTTGTCAGAGTCTGTCGACACCCAAACATCATCAAAACATCCGGTCTTCCTGGCTACCAATATGCTCCATGCAATAAGTGGTAAACCATTCAGCATCTTGATGTTCTTCCCCGGAACCCCTTTGCTACCTGTGCAAAAGAACTCTTGGTCACGTTGAATGGCAGAAAATAAAAGAAACGTGTAGTGAGAAAACAGCAGCAAACACTCGCTTTAGCCTCTATGGTCTTTGAAAGGAAAAAATTCAGACACTAGGGTCCTTGAAAAACCATTTATTTTTGAAAAACTTCCTGTTTTATTGCGATTTAAACGCCCTATCAAACTGATGCAAGCGCAGGTTAAAAATCGGAAAAAAACATCAGAATAAAGAGTTCCAAGTGTGCTTTCGATTAACTTGAAACAACAGTTGATAATGTTTTCTGAGATCTTCGTCGTTCTTGGGGGTTCAAACAGCATCTTTGGGGATACGATGAGACTGAATGTGTAGGACAGTGGCAAACAGCAAAGATTGGCTTTCTGATTAACTAAAGTTACTTCGGTAAAACACTTGCTTTTCCTACAAAGCTGCATTTTCAACCACTAACGTGACATTTGTAAAAGCCTAAACAAACAATTACCTTTTCTAGCCAGAATGAGAGCCACCATTTTTTTCTCGTTTCCGCTTTCGGATGTCTCGAACATCACATCTCCTTCAAGTATAGTCTCATCGTCTGCAATGTCACGTAGCAAAGTAGCTCCAACAAGTCTGTGAAAATCGTGAGGCGGATATCCACACGGTTCTGCATTCTTGACAGCCATGTTGTCAACCGTTAGCTTTGTACCTTTTAGCAAATCTCCAATCACCACAACGCTTTTGCCTAATTTTCGCTTCACAAAACCCTCAGCAGGTAGTAGGAATTTCTCAGGTGTGCCAATTGAGGCCTCTAAAATTCTGATTTGCTTCACCAAATTGGCTAATTCGTTCATATCAAGAGAGGCACTGTGGTCAGAGCCTTTCCAAGATTTATCCAACGTCACGTGTCGTTCCAGCACCTTTGCTCCTATTGCGACTGCCCCAAGAGAAATGGTTGTTCCTGTCTCATGACCTGAGTAACCCACAACTACATCGGGGAAATTCTCTTTGTATGCCTGAAACAAGTTCTTTATTGGCATTTTCTGTCTGCAATAATCACAGCATCCCCTCAATAGAAAAGCACTTTTACAAAGTTTTACGAATAGTAAAATTCAACTGAATAGCGGGTTAATCTGTACTGTTGAGTGGGGGGGGGGGGTGTCGAGCGTGTTGGGTTACAGGGGCGAGGGGATGAGGTTGAGGGGCGTGAAAAGGTTGAGGGGGTGGGGGGTCAAGTGGGTGAGGGGAAGGGGAGTCAAAGTCAAGTGGGTGAGGGGCGGGGAGTCAGGGTCAAGTGGGTGAGGGCGAGGGGGGGGGGGGCAGGTGAAAGGGATCAAACTCTAAGAACCGCACTTCTCACTATGAATTTGTCTCCTAAACAGTTTCTTTGAATCGCATTCTTCGAATCAAGACTAAAAGCCCTACCTCTGTTAGGTAACTAACTGAATGCCCTCCGGGCGTTACCTAATTATCCCGTTTTTAAGGACCAGAAGTCAAAAGCTTCAGACGAAAAATTTAGTGCAGCAAAAATTAGATTAAAAAGACCGCAGAACTATTATAATTGCCACAAACTTTGTTTGAGAGCAATTAAACAGACATGCTGTGCGGGGTTGTAGTTGGAAACAGCAGCTTGAAAATGCCATTCATGAATTGAATAAAGCAACTTAAACATAGAGCAGAGATCTGAAATTTTGGTATCATTAGTTTATAATAAAAACAATTCTTCAGTATTTCATTAAAAAAGAAAACCTTGAAACATTCGTTGAAGTAGGTGAAAATTTTTTGTCATACTTGCCGTGTTATTGGCGTTTTCGCCTATCACTATATGTGCAAAGATTAGTTTTCTTTTTACTGAAAAACTTCGTTCAAAAAGTTTATCAGTTCTTCAGCAACTCTTCTTTTACAATTCTTCAGCTCACCAATGATAGCCTCCAAATTTCAGAAAAGCAACCATAAAAGTTTCCCGAGCTACCTTGACACAATCAATGAAACCAACATAACCGACTGCCGTCGAAGGAGTTGCTCTAGGACAACTAGCCAGGGCTCCATTCTAGTTTAGCCTATTTCAGCTGACGAGGAGCGAGAATACGTTTGCTCTTTACTTGAGTGCATCAAATGCTTATTTAGAGGCCCATGAAGACCCCCATTAAGAATAATTGAAGTCAAAAAACGAAACAAATTTCTCGCACTTTTGAATTACAATTGAATTGCTTTACAATTGAGTTCGTTCACCTGCCTTAAAAATAGAATAAGATCAGATCAAAGGATATTGAAAAAAAAGATTTTTGTACAAAAACATTTTTTAAGTCCGATTTATTTTGATGGCATTTCGTAGTTGAACATACTTCTGTTTCTTAGAGAGAGGCTACAGGGGCTAGTATCAATAACAAAAAGGATTAGAGAGAGGTAACTAATACTTATAGGATCGATGTTCAAATAGCGGGCATCTAAAATTGGGCTTTATGGGTTTATCCCGTTTCTATTTCTGACTTCAATTTTTTATACTGACTCTGTTCATTTTGAATTGCTTTGCTGAGCAACTGATGTTCAAATTCACTTTTAGCAGAATGAGGGAAGAGAGAAACTAGCCTAGAGAATTCAAAAAGATTTCACGCAAAATGTTGAAAAGGCGGCAAAATGAGGTAAAGCAAAACATTTTTTTATTCGACGAAGTAAAAAAACATAGCAGGACAAGTCCTGACGTACAATTCAAAGAGTTTTCATTGACTAAACAGAAAACTAGACCTAAAACGGACTATGAATGGATTGGTAAAACCATTTAGTAAAAAATCCGATCCAAAAAATCGAAAAAATAGTAAAAAATAAAAGAAATTGCCGCATGTGAACAAAAAACCACTAGCGAGAGAGTGAATTTTTGTTCAAACACCATTTTCTCACTCTTACTTTCAAATTAGAGCGAAAAAATTTCACGCCGCAAAACCACTCGCTTTTCCACTCCACTTCCTGTTTCGGCGTGACCAAAATCACTACTCCAATTTGAATTCAAAAATCATGAAAATGTGTGAACAGATCTTAAAAAAAAAGACAGCGCCCCAATACAATTCAAAGTCTTTGAATTGTTAAAAAAAATAGGAGCGCTATAATAGCCGGCTGAGAAGATGAGGGCGGCTATTAAAAAACAGAATTGCAGTTGAAATTAAACTATAAAAAAATTCCATGAAAAGCCACGACTATAAAAATTGTTTCACACTTCGTTCATCAGCAATTGAATATCTGTGCAGAAAATGGCATTTCTTAACTACAAAGTACCGTTCAAATGCTTAATTCAAACTAGTTTGACAAGCTGCAAAAGCTTTCGGCAACGGTTCACTTGAAACCTTAAGGAGGTTATCAGTTACCACGAAAATCATTGAATAAATTATTTAAAACTTCACAAAAAGAACCGTAAACAAAATAGTTCAACAAAACAGCAGAAACTGAGGTCTTGCCTGAAAGAACATTCAGCGACTGTGTCTATCATTAATGAGGAAACCCTCATACCTCAAGAAGGTTCCATACAAGGCGATCCGCTGGAAAGCTCAATGTATGTGTTGCTATAGCTCCACTTGAAAAACTTCACGGTGAAAAAATTTTTTGTCACAAAGCATAGTCCATACCTTGGCGATCATCTCAGTGCCATATCATAAAAGAACATGGGATTGAAAGTTTCTACGATAAAGGGCACCAGCAGAGAGCAATAATATCTAGAAAGCCACTTTCTGTATACTTATCTAAGCATGCGCTGTGGGAGCGAGACTAAGCTTTCGAGGGTACTGGAACAAATGATATGTCTACGCTGATTTTATGACACTTATTTGAGAACAAAAATCAGGTTCGAGCTCCTTAGGAGCTTTGCCCCAGAGGTTTTGGGACGTTAAGTCGCGGGAAATTGTTGTCGCTTCAATGGCAGTGTTTGTCCAAGGGAGGCAAGGCTGTTAGTTCAGATCACACACGTGCCTCAAAATAGTGTGATCTTTTTTCTTCCCATTCTTTGCCTTTCCATATTTTCCATTCATCTTCATACTCTTCATATCAATTTATCTTCATTTTAGTGAGCATAGCTGGCAGATTGCCAGAAAATAGCCGCAATAGATTCGCAGATCTCAAAAGTCTCAAAAAGACAGTAAAAGACAGACAAAAAAATCGCCTTTTCAATGAAGGGTGATCTGTTATATTTTGATTAAAAATCTGTATAAGTTATTGCTGCCTCTATTAGCTGATCTCAAATGACCTTCATTTAGAGTGACACACACCCATTTGACATTATCTCTTTGAATTAAAGCAAATAAAAGTCAATTTCAAAGTGGTGAAGTCATTTTTTAGAGTGAGGTAAGCCAAGTGTGACCAAAAATTTAATCAAGCGAATGAAAAAAATCCACTAAGAGCGAAAAATGACGTCACGCATGCTATTCAGTTGAAATTGCATGAATGAATGAACAAAAAGCGGATGTGACGTCATATGGTCGTAACAAAAATCTTGACGAAATAAAAAACCACAGCAGGACAAGTCCTGACGTACCATTCAAAGAATTTTCATTGAATAAACAGAAAACTAGACCTTAAACGGACTATGAATGGATTGGAAAAACCATTTAGATAAAAATCCGATCCAAAAATCGAAAAAACAGTAAAAATAAAAGTGAAATTGCCGCATGTGAACAAAATACCACTAGCGAGAATTCGAATTTTGTTCAAACACCGTTTTCTCACTCTACTTTAAATTTAGAGCGAAAAAAATGCACGCCGCAAAACCACTCGCTTTTCCACTCCACTTCCTGTTTCGGCGTGACCAAAATCACTCCTCCAATTTGACTTCAAAAATCAGGAAAATGTGTGAACAGATCTTAAAAAAAAGACAGCGCCCCAATACAGTTCAAATTCTTTGAATTGTAAAAAAAACAATAAGGCCAATAATAGCTCCAGCTATCTCTGTGCGGCTATTAATAAAATAGGGAAATACAAAATGCTTTATGTAATTGTAGAACGATAACACCGGACCAACCAATATGCACCCATTGTCGAGGAGGTTGTTTTTAAATTACATTTTATAGAATTAAGAACAAGCTCTATAAACGGTTAACCCTGCGGTTAGAACGCATTCACTTTTTTTCAAAAATTGAATTTCCAAAAGCTCAACTGTAGGCCTAACAAGCTTCCCTAAAAGCATCTAGTCCAACTACAAAAATTTGCACGATTTATCCCTTACACTCGTGCTCTTCCCTCATTATGGAATTGAGATAAAGCGCAAAGGTAACTTACAAGATACCCCAAGTTGATGAACACCATTCATGTTTCACAAATAAAAGAAAGTTGTCCCGAAGTCACATGTTATTCTCACAACTATATTGTCTCTCTGAAATGCTTACCGCAAATATTAACTCAAGTGCTTGAAAAAACGTCTGTTTCAAAAAATGTCTTTTGAGAACTGTCTTTTTTACTATGAAACCTGGAATGGATTCATCAACTTTAGCTTACTTACCAAATACCCCATTGTACTAATCTACCAAATACAATGAGGACACCCTCATACCTCAAGAAGGTTCCATACAAGGCGATTCGCTGGAAAGCTCAATGTATGTGTTGCTATAGCTCCACTTGAAAAACTTCACGGTGAAAAAATTTTTTGTCACTAAAAGCATAGTCCATACCTTGGCGATCATCTAAGTGCCATATCATAAAAGAACATGGGATTGAAAGTTTCTACGATAAAGGGCACCAGCAGAGAGCAATAATATCTAGAAAGCCACTTTCTGTATACTTATCTAAGCATTCGCTGTGGGAGCGAGACTAAGCTTTCGAGGGTACTGGAACAAATGATATGTCTACGCTGATTTTATGACACTTATTTGAGAACAAAAATCAGGTTCGAGCTCCTTAGTAGCTTTGCCCCAGAGGTTTTGGGACGTTAAGTCGCGGGAAATTGTTGTCGCTTCAATGGCAGTGTTTGTCCAAGGGAGGCAAGGCTGTTAGTTCAGATCACACACGTGCCTCAAAATAGTGTGATCTTTTTTCTTCCCATTCTTTGCCTTTCCATTTTTTCCATTTATCTTCATACTCTTCATATCAATTTATCTTCATTTTAGTGAACATAGCTGGCAGATTGCCAGAAAATAGCCGCAATAGATTCGCAGATCTACAGTCTCAAAAAAACAGTAAAAGACAGACAAAAAATTCGCCTTTTCAATGAAGGGTGATCTGTTATATTTTGATTAAAAATCTGTATAAGTTATTGCTGCCTCTATTAGCTGATCTCAAATGACCTTCATTTAGAGTGACACACACCCATTTGACATTATCTCTTTGAATTAAAGCAAATAAAAGTCAATTTCAAAGTGGTGAAGTCATTTTTGAGAGTGAGGTAAGCCAAGTGTGACCAAAAATTTAATCACGCGAATGAAAAAAATCCACTAAGAGCGAAAAATGACGTCACGCATGCTATTCAGTTGAAATTGCATGAATGAATGAACAAAAAGCGGATGTGACGTCATATGGTCGTAACAAAAATCTTGACGAAATAAAAAACCACAGCAGGACAAGTCCTGACGTACCATTCAAAGAATTTTCATTGAATGAACAGAAAACTAGACCTAAAACGGACTATGAATGGATTGGTAAAACCATTTAGATAAAAATCCGATCCAAAAATCGAAAAAACAGTAAAAATAAAAGTGAAATTGCCGCATGTGAACAAAATACCACTAGCGAGAATTCGAATTTTTGTTCAAACACCGTTTTCTCACTCTACTTTAAATTTAGAGCGAAAAAAATGCACGCCGCAAAACCAATCGCTTTTCCACTCCACTTCCTGTTTCGGCGTGACCAAAATCACTCCTCCAATTTGACTTCAAAAATCATGAAAATGTGTGAACAGATCTTAAAAAAAAGACAGCGCCCCAATACAGTTCAAATTCTTTGAATTGTAAAAAAAAACAATAAGGCCAATAATAGCTCCAGCTATCTCTGTGCGGCTATTAATAAAATAGGGAAATACAAAATGCTTTATGTAATTGTAGAACGATAACACCGGACCAACCAATATGCACCCATTGTCGAGGAGGTTGTTTTTAAATTACATTTTATAGAATTAAGAACAAGCTCTATAAACGGTTAACCCTGCGGTTAGAACGCATTCACTTTTTTTCAAAAATTGAATTTCCAAAAGCTCAACTGTAGGCCTAACAAGCTTCCCTAAAAGCATCTAGTCCAACTACAAAAATTTGCACGATTTTTCCCTTACACTCGTGCTCTTCCCTCATTATGGAATTGAGATAAAGCGCAAAGGTAACTTACAAGATACCCCAAGTTGATGAACACCATTCATGTTTCACAAATAAAAGAAAGTTGTCCCGAAGTCACATGTTATTCTCACAACTATATTGTCTCTCTGAAATGCTTACCGCAAATATTAACTCAAGTGCTTGAAAAAACGTCTGTTTCAAAAAATGTCTTTTGAGAACTGTCTTTTTTACTATGAAACCTGGAATGGATTCATCAACTTTAGCTTACTTACCAAATACCCCATTGTACTAACTTACCAAATACAATGGAGTATTTGGTAAGTTACCATTACGTATTGTCGAAAGTTGACAGGTAAGCGAGGCCAGTAGCGTAGGGGATAAATGGAGTAAAAAAATGTCGACAATTGAGTTTGAGTTAGTGTATTATGACTTTTCACTTCTCAAATTTAGGAGGCGCTAATTTCTTTTTGCGTTTGTTCAGTATATCAGCGAAATTGGGGTCTAATAGTCCTGACGAAGAATTGGCGCAGAAGTCGAATTAAATGGATTGATAGGACCAATTTAATAGCCACAAAATTGGCTCCAGAACACGACGATTAAGTTGTTAAACTTAAGTCAATTTTTTACCTGTATGACAGCCAAATTGACACTCTTCGGGGTGACTGGGTAGGCTGAGGTGCACTGCAGGAGGGCAAATTTGTTGTGATATTTCTTCACTGTGTGGTAGACACGCCTCATTGTATCCATGTCTTGCATTCCTACTCACAAATAAAACAAATGAAATTTCCACAACATAGCCGCCAGATTGCCGGAATAGCTGCGAAAGAATAGACCTGCGTGCCATATAATAGAGATAGAAACAGAGACAGATCTCAATTGAAAAAAAACGATGCCGCTCAAAAAGCTACGTAAAGAACATTCAGCGATATATTAATAAAGCTTGTTAAAAATCATCCCACAGAAGCCTTTTATTAGTGACCTTTACTGCACATATCAGTTCCTTTGACCTTAAACAAATTCAAAATAAACTTAAGTTTTAAAGTGCAAAAGTTTTTTTATTGAGTGAGGTAAGTCACTTGTGATCAAAATCTAATCACGCAAAAAACTTTTGCTAAAGAGAGTGAGAAATGACGTCACGAAGAGGAAGAAGTCATTCAGAAACTGAATTTTTTTCAGCTTTGCTGTGTGAACAAATTTTCATTGACTAAACAGAAAACTAGACCTAGAATGGACTATGCATGGATTGGAAAAATCATTTAGATAGAAATCCGATCCAGAAAAGCGAAAACACAGTAAAAATCAAAGTGAAATTGCCGCATGTGAAAAAAACCAATAGCGAGAAAGCGAATTTTTGTTCAAACACAGTTTCATCACTACTTTAAATATTAACGCCGCATTCTTTGAATTGTAAAAAAAAACAAGAGAAGGCCAATAATAGCCCCAGCAGGGTCTAGTATCAATACCAATAAGAAGTATAGATAGTAACTGAAATTTAAGAGAACAAAGTTCAAGTACCGGGCATCTAAAAATGGGCTTTATGGGTTTATCCCGTTTCTATTTCTGACTTTGATTTTTTATACTGACTCTCTTCATTTTGAATTGCTTTGCTGAGCAGCTACTTCTTAAATGCACTTTGAGCAGAATGACAGAAGAGTAAAATTAGCCTAGAGAAGTCGCAAAGATTTCACGCAAATGTCGAAAAAGCGGAAAAATGGGTAAAGCGAAAAAGTTCGACGAAGTAAAAAAAATAGGAGCTCTAAGATAGCCGCCTGAGAAGATGAGGGCGGCTACTAACAAAAAAATTAAACATACCCGGCAGATTGCCGGAAAACAGCCGCCGTTGATTCCCATAACTCTATTGGGATTGAAAGAAAAGAAAATATCAACAAAGATTTTCGTATAAAAATATTTTTAAGTGCAATTTATTTTGATGTCATTTCGTAATTGAAAATACCCCTGTCTCTCAGTGAGAGGATACAGGGTCTAGTATTAATACCAATAAGCATTATAGATAGTAACTAGAAAAGATAGTATATATAGAGAGTATACTAGAAAAAACAACTAGCGAGAAATGTAAATTTGATTCTAACAAAAACTAGGCTTAGAATGAACTATGAATGAACTGCAAAAACCATTTAAAAAAAATCTGATCCAACAAATTGAAAAAAAAACAGTAAAAACCAAAGTGAAATTGCCAGCTGTGAACCAAAAACCACTAGAGAGAAAGCGAATTTTTGTTCAAACACCGTTTTCTCACTCTACTTTAAAATTAGAGCAAAAAATATTAACGCCGCAAAACCTCTCGCTTTCTCGCTGCACTTCCTGTTTCGGCGTGACCAAAATCACTACTACAAATTGACTTTAAAAATCATAAAAATGAGTGAACAGATCTTGAAAAAACATAGCCGGAAGAATTCCGCAAACGACTCGGAGAAAATTGCCCATACTTATGACTGAACAATTAGAACAACTATTGTGAACTCTGAACCTCCACAAATGCTATAAAAATTTTAGGAAGAATAGAAACGGCATTCAAAAACAAACTGAATAAAAAAATAGAAAAACTTAATGGGTTTTTTTAAATAGTACGAGGAAACATAAAGCCGAGTAAATCAAAAATCACTCCAATAAAATTGATTAACATAGCCGGCAGATTGCCGGAATAGCTGCGAAATAGACTTGCGTGCCGTAAAATAAAAGATACAGAAGTGAGTTGATAATAGTTATCGCCGCCGAATATAAAACTTACAAGTTTATTTCAAAGGAGGTTGTTTTTGGGTGCAAAAAAATTTTCCCTGCCGCGTCTCGAACCGGCGATCTACGTATTAACAGCCAGTCGCCTTAACCACTCGGCTGTCGGACCATACAATCTGTTTTCTTACAATCAACTTTGTTTTAGGAACAGATTCTGTTTCTGAATAACCGCAATTTAGGTCACGCAGAAAGCGTGAAATCAAGCGCGAAAAAGCCATTTAAGCAAGGACGAGACAGAACGTTCTAGAACAAATGTAAAACGAAAATGAAGCGTCAGACGACGAAACAAAAAAAACCAAGAGCACCGCAATATAGCTACGCTCAGCTTACAGCTTCGCAGCTATAAAAAAGACTTCTCCAATACTCCTCTTCGAGTCGTAAAAAAGACAGCTCCCCAATACAATTCAAATTCTTTGAATTATAAAAAACCAAGAGCACCGCAATATAGCTCCACTCAGCTTACAGCTTCGCAGCTATAATTAAAGCAAAAATGTAGGTAACTTGTGAGATATCTTTCGTCTTCAAGAATTGGCTCAACAAAGCTGACAAGGGCATTTCTCAAAAGGTGGTATTTGTAAGTTCAAGAATTGTTCAATCTTCAAGAATTGGCCCAGCAAACCCGGCAAGGGTATTCATCAAAAAGTGATAACTGTAAGCTAATGACTTGAAACAGCAAATGTGTTAATTTGGAAGCACTAAAACTATATTTATGGAAAACACATTTTGATCGAGCATAACTGCAAAAGCTTACAATTCTACCGATTTTCATTTTATGTGATAACGGGTATGTTAAACGTTAACAACTTAAAAAACGGTGGAAAATAGTTCCTCGCATGATTTATTTTTCCCAGAAACGATTCTTTTCAATATTAGGGAATCTACGTGCAACAAAATAATTGATAGCACTTCAGAAGTACCTGAGCTGATAACCATAGGGATATGTTTCTTAGCCATGAACTCGATAAAGTCCAAATTGCCCACATCCGGGCTTGGCACTTTGAAGAAAGGAATGTTGATGTGAGCCAGGAACTCAATAGCGTTGTAGTCGAAACCAGATGCAGAGAATATGACACCAATCTCTTCTTCCGCGTATCTTTTCAGCTCTATGTAGGACTCCTCAGAGAACTCCAGGAACAGTTTGTGCTCTCCGTACGTCTTTCCCCAACTTTGAGGAACATCGTATGGCCTGGAATACAAATACCACTTCCCGAATCTACCACCAAGTCAATGCCAGTATTGGACAAGTCCTATATCAGTACTGCTTCAGAGCTATGATCATGTTTTAGAACTTATCAAAGTCTTGGCAAATTTCTCCAAAGCAAATATTTGTCAATGATAAGCAATGCCTCAATTTACGAGATCGCTATAGGGTTGACTATAAAGATCCCCTTTTATAAGGACAATTAGTTTTAAAAAACATAGTTAATAGAATGTGCCCCCTTGTTCAAGATGGATCTCATAGTCGGTCAAAATCGTTATGTCGACCAATTAAATCGGCAAGACTTAAAACATAGCTGGCAGATTGCCAGAAAATATCCGCAATAGCTTCGTAGATCTGCAGTCGCACAAAAAACAGTAAAAAAGACAGACCAAAAAAATTCGTCTTTAAATTGAAGGCTGATATGTTATATTTTGATTAAAAATCTGTATAAGTTTTTGCGGCATCTATTAGCTGCTCTCTAATAACCTTCATTTAGAGCAACACACACCCATTTGACCTTTTGTCTTTTAATTAAAGTAAATAAAAGCCAATTTCAAAATGAGGAAATAATTTTTGAGAGTGAGGTAAGTCAAGTGTGACCAAAAATTTAATCACGCAAATGAACAAAAAAACACGCTCCACTAAGAGCGAAAAATGACATCACACACGCACTTCAAATGAAATTGCATGAACGGATAAACAAAAAGCACATTTGAAGTGGTTGTGACGTCGTATGGTCGTAACAAAAATCGCGACGACGAAATAAAAAAAACATAGCAGGACAAGTCCTGACGTACAAATCAAAGAATTTTCATTGAGTAAACAGAAAACTAGACCTAGAAGGGACAATGAATGGATTGGAAAACCCATTTAGAAAAAAACATACCCAGCAGATTGTCGGAAAATAGCCGCCGTTGATTTCCATAACTCTATTGGGATTGAAAAAAAAAGAAAATATCAGCAAAAACTGATATTTGTTTAAAAACATTTTTAAGTGAGATTTATTTTGATGACATTTCGTAATAGAACATGCTCTTGTCTCTCAGTGAGAGGCTACAGGGTCTAGTATCAATACCAATAAGCATTATAGATAGTAACTAAAGATTATGAGAACAAAGTTCAAGTACCGGGCATCTAAAAATGGGCTTTATGGGTTTATCCCGTTTCTATTTCTGACTTTGATATTTTATACTGACTCTCTTCATTTTGAATTGCTTTGCTGAGCAGCTGCTTCGTAAATGGACTTTGAGCAGAATGACAGAAGAGTGAAACTAGCCAAGAGAAGTCGAAAAGATTTCACGCAAAATGTCGAAAAAGCGGCAAAATGGGTAAAGCGAAAAAAAAGTTCGACGAAGTAAAAAATAGGAGCGCTAAGATAGCCAGCTGAGAAGATGAGGGCTTAGTAGCCGCCCTCATCTTCTTAGCCGGCTATCTTAGCGCTCCTATTGTTTTTAATTCGTCGACCTTTTTTTTCGCTTTACCCATTTTGCCGCTTTTTCGACATTTTGCGTGAAAAAAAAAAATAAACATACCCGGCAGATTGCCGGAAAATAGCCGCCGTTGATTCCCATAACTCTTTTGGGATTGAAAGAAAAAAATATCAACAAAAATTTTTGTATAAAAATATTTTTAAGTGCGATTTATTTTAATGTCATTTCGTAATTGAACATACTCCTGTCTCTCAGTGAGAGGCTACAGGGTATAGTATTAATACTAATAAGCATTATAGATAGTAACTAGAAAAGATAGTATATATAGAGAGTATACTAGAAAAAACCACTAGCGAGAAATGTAAATTTGATTCTAACAAAAAAACTAGGCCTAGAATGAACTATGAATGAACTGGAAAAACCATTTAGAAAAAATCTGATCCAAAAAATTGAAAAAAAAACAGTAAAAACCAAAGTGAAATTGCCACATATGAACAAAAAACCACTAGCGAGAAAGCGAATTTTTGTTCAAACACCGTTTTCTCACTCTACTTTAAAATTAGTGCAAAAAATATTCACGCTGCAAAACCACTCGCTTTTTCACTCCACTTTCTGTTTCGGCGTGACCAAAATCACAACTCCAATTTGACTTCAAAAATCATGAAAATGTGTGAACAGATCTTAAAAAAGACAGCGCCCCAATGCTATTCAAATTCTTTCAATTGTGAAAAAACCAAGAGCAGGCTCATAGTAGCCCTATGTGCGGCTATTATTAAAAGCTTTAAAAAAATAAACTCGACCAAAAGCACCCATTTATATTCTTAAAAGGAAACAAATTCTTTAATATCGCCCTTGTGCGTTAACATAATAAATGAGTCAATACAATATTACCCACCTTGCGAGGCATTTTTTATTGAACCTCTCGAGGACAGTACTCTTCTGGAACTTGACACAGTCAGCTCCGGCAGCTGCAGCTGCTTTGATCATTTCCTTCGCGGTGTTGATGTCTCCCTGATGATTCTGACCAATCTCCGCTGAAAACAACGCAAGTTAGACACCTCAGTTTTCCATAATGATGGGCATTACTTGTCCACAAAACCTCATTCGACAAAATTTTTCAACTTAACATTTTTTAAGCTATTTGGACCTCTTTCAATAAACACAAACTAGCTCTAAAGGCAGGATTCGTCTGCTTAAAAAGAAACTTTCAAAAATAAGCTTGAATGATGTCAAAGATCAGAAAATACGTATGAAAATCCCTGTTAATTAAGAATTGGTGCCGTTTAGACCTACAACTCTCCTAGAAGCTGCCACTGCTGCTTAATAACATAACCCGACTAACGTCGGAGAAATTCCTCTCGAACCACAAGCGGGGCAATTCAATTCTGAGGTCGCGACTGTAACCTAGATGTTTTATTCGTGTGAAAAATACGACCAATGAGGGTTTCGATCACCTAACATCCGGCATAAGATACTTTAGAATTAAACACTCGGCTATCAGTACCTTGTGAAAGCTTATCATAAATGGTTTTGTTTTAACACCAGAGTTAATTTCTGAAAAAGAGCAATTTAGGCCACGCAAAATTCAATACCTCAAGACTAAAAAAGTTACTCGAAAGCTGGAATCGATAGAATGCTCTAAAACAAAAAGATCAAGCCAAAAAATATCATGAATAAGTCACACATGTACAATAATTGCTTCAAACTTCATTCGAGAGAAATTAAAATTCAAGAGCAATTGAAAACTCGAATGAAATGATACTAACCAACACAGCTTGCAGATTGCCAGAAAAATAACCACAATAGCTTTGTAGATCAGCAGCCTCAAAAAACAGTAAAAAAATTTATTCTTTTCGTTAAAGGATCAAATATTATATTTAGATTAATAATCTGTATAACTTATTGCTGCTTCTATTAGCTGCTCTTAAATAACCTTCAATTGGAGTGACACGCATTCATTTGACCTTATCTCTTTAAATTGAAGTAAAGAAAAATCAACTTCAGAGTGAGAAAGTCATTTTTTAGAGTGAGATATGTCAAGTGTGACCAGAAACTTAGTCACGCGAATGAACAAAAACTCTCCCCACTAAGAGCGAAAAATGACGTAAAATTTTGACGACGAAATAAAAAACCGAGAGAAGGCTAATAATAGCCTCAGCTATCACTTTGCGGCTATTAATACAGATAAGTCAATTTCAAGAAGAATGAGAAAAGATATACGGTGATTCTATAAATCGGTGTTTGAACAAAATTTTTAGGATGAATCGAGACAATGAGCGTCCCTTGCCTTCTATGGTTTCAAGTGATGCTTCAACAACTGGACGCACGCGCATATGTTTACATATCAACCATTCAGTTAAAAACAGACAGACTGCCTTCGCCCAAGTTTCAATATTTCAACAATATTTCTTCTTTCATCAGCCTCCGGTGACAGCCTACTCAAATTCGATGCTCCAGTCAAACGTCCAATAAAACTTACAACGCATCCAATCAAACGCGTATTATGGGTCCAGAATCGTCATTACAGTTATTATATGCCAACATAACGTTAAAAATACGATATAAATTACAGATGACCATATTTCAACGTAAGAAAGTTTATTTGAGGTTTGAGATTTACCTATGATGAAACATGGGTGCCTGTCGCCCACTAGTCTCCCAGGCGATATCTCGAACTCCACATCCCTCGGGTTCACAGACATTCTATGCACTTTTCTCTAGCCTTCTCTCACAGATACGTAGAAAAACACACATACACAGGAAACCTGTGTCAAACCCTATCTGAAAAATGACAAAACATGAGTTTTGCAAGGAACACTTTGTCCTATGAGCTTATAGTAGATTTAAAACGATCACGGTCAACAAATCTGTTCAAAGCAAAGTCAACTTACGAATGATGAGAAACTTGGGAAATGAGAGAACAATAAGCCATAGGATAACTGCAAAAGGAAGCAAATATTCATAACAATTATTGGTTATTCAAAAGCACAAGCCTCTAAAAATATAGAACAAAATTCATAAATTTTATTTTGTATACTTAATTTGAACATTTGATATTAAACTTGGAAACTGAACATAAGGATACAAACATAACTGATAAGCCTCATTTTAGGGAATAGTAAACTTGATATATAAATACAGCAAAAGTGTTTCAAAGAACATTGATTCTAATTTGTGATTCAGACGAATAATACTTAAACTAATTTGGCATAAAAATTTTTAGGTCATGAAGTTTAGGTTGTAAACATACGAGCTTCATTGATTGCACGGCACCATATTTGCACATGGTTAATTTATTTGGCTAATAAATGAAAATATCAAAACAACTCAGGATCAAACAAAAGAGCTCCTTCCGATTCTCGATTTCTTGTAATTTATTCATATGACGAAACACAAAATCGCAACTAATTATGACTCTACAGTCGAACAAATGCTTCAGTTTTTCAGCCAAACGCTATTAGAGGGCAATATTTTCATCCCTTTCAAAGAGTACAAGACGTTCGTTAAGTACCAGGCGTCAAATTTAAGGTCAATGATCGGGTTATTACTAGTTTCAGTAAAATTAAAAGGATGGGAGAATTTTCTGTCAAAAGTTGAAGTTTGGAAATTTTTTCCTGGTCCGCGCGAACCTCCCGGAAAATTTATATACACTAACGATTCAGGTGGTAAAATTTGGCACTGATTTTCAGCAACTAAGTCTTTCACTCATTCAATTTTCGGGTCTTTACCATTATAGCCCCCTATGAAATCATAGCCCCTCCATTATGGTACATAATGGGGGGGGGGGGGGGGCTATAGGTAATCTGACCAAAAGCTGGGAGGGGGCTATAAGACCCCAGTTTTTTCCATAGTCGCCTTTTTCTCCGTTAGGTTTCCATACTTGATGCAGCCCTACTAGGACTATGCAGGACCAGGGTCGCTGCACCCTTCAAGGACATCTCAGACATAGCAGAATGAACTACCGTGAAGTTTTTCCCCAAAATAGAAGACTTCTCTTCCAGCTTATTCTGGACACCCTCGAAGTACACTGGCGACAGCGGTCCAGCAAGTACAGCAACTGGGGGGTTGTATGAGCTGTATAATGTAATGAGTGCAGATGCAATAGACCTGATGGCACGGTTGATGTGTTGAACAGCGTACTCCACGCCTTCATCGGCTAAGTCCGTCAACAAGACTGGTTTCTTTGGTTGAGAAATTGAGGGTTGCTGATAGCCGCTCGCTTCGTCACCCGAGTGACAGGGCACTTCTTTCTTGCCATTTGATGACAACTTAAACACCAAACAGATTTTGAATGCGAAACCGTTTGAAAAAGGTATAGACGGGACCCCTCAAACAAAAACTCCCAGGGCATTTTGAACAAAACAAAAATGTCGTTCGCTTAATTGCTACTTCTATTGAAAAATAAGAGTAAAAAGATAGGAATAAGGATCAGAAAATAAAACGATTAGATACTAATCATGCATGGCCAAAACATTTGAGAGAACTTTGAGTGAATGCTCGCAACAAGTAAGTCAACAACTAAAGTTGAGCAAGAAATAGCTGGAGAATGGGATCACAAGCCGAAATACATTACGTTGCAAATATACAACAGCTCCGTTCGCAGATCAAAAGAGATTACCTCATGTTTGGGTTACTTTATTAAAAATAAAGGACTGAGAATGACCTTTGGATATTCTATAGTAAGTCCCATAAAGTTGCAACGCAAGCGAACGTTCGAAAATCTCGGGGTATGCAAATGGACAGTGTTTCGCCAGATATATGCATGTTTTGAATGTGAACTTTGACCTTTGAAACGTTCGATAGCGTTAAAACTGACTATACGCAACACTTCCACTCAATGAAGCAGTTCACTGTTCCGACAAATAAAGCAAAGTTTTTGAGCTTTTTATGTCTAAGACAGTTAGATGGAAATTATACAAGAAAATTATACATTTATTCCTTTTTATTTTATCGTTAAATAACCCGATTAAAGATAAGAAGTCCGCGTTGAGAGCCAGATTTAAAATACTTAAGCGCATTATTGATTGCATGCTCAGTTATGCTAAATGCGCTTTCAACACTAACATGATTATTTCAACACTAGCAGGTCAGCAAAACCATCACCAGAAAATCATTTAAAGGAATAGAAGGTTTAAAAGAATTTAGAGTTCTGTTTCACACCAACTCGGTCGCGAACCTTTCCCCTCATTTAACAGCTACTTTCCACTTAGTCTTTCCACTTACACTACCGATGCGGATTGAACTTGTGTTTTGCCCTTTCTACATCAGCAAATTTCTGAACAATTGCGTTTATGACTCGCTTGTTTTGGCTATGCCGCATGACTAATAAGCGTCTCAAAACGCATGTATTACGCTGAGCTCCATGTTGAAAAACCATTAAACGAAGATAGCAGCGCTGTTAAACCATTGCGCTCAAGTGCCACTCATATTTTTTTATAAAAGGTATGTAGAAGAACAAAAAATACAATACAAAGAATAGAAGCATTAAAGAAATAGAAAGGAAAAACAGACAGCAGTGCAAGAAACACAACAGTTACCCAATTTTTGGTCAAGAATATTGTCGTCAGTTTCAGCAGAAATTTCTCCACGAATTCGATGCGTACTGCTACTGTCCACTGAACTTTTGACATTGGAAAAATTTTGAAACTGGTTTCTTTTGGCTCACCTGGTGTGTGTGTTTGAGTGTGTGTGTGTGTGTGTGTGCGTGTGCGTATATTACACTAGGCAGCACAATTGATGACAGTTAAAAAACGTAATAGGAGCGCTGTTAACCACTGCGCTCAAGAGCTACCTAGATAAAAAGAAGTGTAGTAAAACAAAACATTTACTAATTTTGAGCCCAAGAAAATTGTAGCCATTTACGCGACATCTTGGGCGTGAATCTATTCCTCTCGCCTAACAACCGTAGGTGTTAAATCTTACGCTACCGAAGCGTATCGCTTTTCAACGGCCCTTTGTACATCGGCAAATTTTTGGTCGAAGACTTTTTTGACGTGCTCGTTTATGCTATGCGTATGCTTAATAAGCAGATTAGAAGCATGAACATGGCAGCAAAGCTCGTCTCAAAACGTGTGTGTATTAAGCGAGGCACCATGTTTAAGGACCGTTAAAGACTAATAGGAGCGCTGTTCAGCATTGCCTCAAGTGCGACTTAAATTTTACACAAAGGAAAAAAGATAACAAATTGAAAAAGAATTAAAGACAGACAGACAGACAGACATGAGGGTATTAAAACATTTACACAATTTGGCTCAAGAAAACAAATCTTTGCCACCAACTCGGCCGAGAAACCATGCCAACCGCTTAGCAGCCAACCGTTACGCTACCGCTGCGTACTGCTATTGTCTACTGCACTCTATAAACATAACCGACTAACGTCGGGCGAATTGCTCTCAAACGACCGGCGAGCGGTTGGCTTGGTCAGTAGCTAGCCACGGGGGGGGGGGGGGGGGGTGCACCGGGGGCTGATGGGGGCAGCACTGGGGGGGGGGGGCAAAGCGCGGTGGGGGGAGTGGAGCCAATAGTGGGGGTGGGGGGTCAACAAAGGGGGGGGGTGTCAACCTCTAAGAACCGCCCCTCACACCATAAGTATAAGTATAAGTCTCCAAGACAGTTTGAGCTGAAACAGACCTGAAAGGCTCTAAGAGCACTTAATGCCCGCTGGGCGCTACCTGTTTATCCCGTTTTTGAGGACGAAAAGTCAAAAGCGTCAGATGAAAAATTGGTCAAGCGAAAAATCGCATAAAAAAAAAGACGACAGGACTAATATAATTGCTACAAACTTCGTTTGAGAGCAATTAAAAACAAATTTGTGGTCACCGAA
This sequence comes from Convolutriloba macropyga, assembly GCF_964194025.1. Classification (NCBI taxonomy): domain Eukaryota; kingdom Metazoa; phylum Xenacoelomorpha; order Acoela; family Convolutidae; genus Convolutriloba; species Convolutriloba macropyga. The sequence continues at coordinate 16,334,486 of NC_134481.1, forward strand.
TTTTTTGGCAAGCTTGTTTTTGCTATGCGGCATGCTAAATGAGCGCAAAACATGCGCAGACAAGGAGCTTAAATATGGTGGTATAGCACGACTCAAAACCCATGTATAACTCTAGGCCGCATCTTTAAATACCGTTAAAGTACGTGAACATATGAAATCGCAGTTCGCGATTGCGCTCAGGTGCTACTCACAATTACTAGAATACAAGAAAGGAAAAAATAATATATAAAGAAAAAGACAGACAGTAGTGTATTAAAAAAGCAATTACCAGAATGGACAACAAAACAGTAGACATTGTCGGCACCAACTCAGGCGCGAAACCATGAACTTAATGTAACAGCCATAGTTCTCATCCCTCACGCGACCGATGCGTTGCCCTTTCTACAGAAGCAATATTTTGGTCAACGGTTTTTTTTGGCTCGCTTGTTTTTTTTATGCGACATGCACATTTACAGGTTAAGACCTCAACAATAGGGCTACAGCGCGTCTGAAAACGCATGTTTTATGCGTAATTAAGGACACTTAAAACATGTTACGATAGTAGCGGTACGGACCATTGTGCTCCTGTTCGACTGATATTTAATAAAACCTTAGATATATGTTGTTTTGGCCACCCTTTTCTGAGGGGACTAAATGCTCAACTGGTTTTATTGATCAGTTATTGATGAGTTGTGTGAGAGAAAGACAAAAAAAAGCGAGCTACACAGAGAGAAAGAAGGGAATAAATAGAGAAGAAAACCGAGAGAAAAAGAAAAATGAAAAGAATGAAAGAGAGGAGGGAGAGAGAGAGATAGCAAAACGGAGAAAAAAGATAGAATGAGAGAGTGAGAGAAGAGAAAGAAAAAGAGAAAAGAAGAAAGAAAGAGAAGAACGAAAGTGAGAGAAGTAAGAAAGACAGAAGTCAAAGAGAGAAAAAGCAAGGGATATATATGGATGGATAGATAGATAGATAGATAAAAGATAGATAGAGAGAGAGAGAGAGAGAGAGCGTGTGATAGGGAGCGCGTGAAAACAACTGATTGCTCAAAAATTCGTTCCAGCAACAAAAACGGAAAATCTATCGTTTTTCACGAAAAGCCCCCGTTCAAAAAATGAAAATTAACGAAAGAAGACTAGGAGACAGGAGAAAAGAATTGCTATGAAAAGAGAACAATTGCCATTTTTAATTCACCAAAACACACATGCTCACGCACGGGAACATGAACCGATTAACGTCGCAAGAATCGCTCGCAAACGCAGGAAGCATGGCGTAGAATAGAAAGTTCCATGTCTACAAAAGGAATGGTACCCGACACGGCTTGGCACCCATGACCCTTTGATTAGCAGTCCTCCATCTTACCAACTGCGCTATAACCACCGTTTCTAACAATCGCTTATCAATAACCATATTTCAATAACCATAATGTTATCAATAACAATATTTCAGATCCAGGGCAACTGAGATCCAGCAAATAATAAAGCGTGAAAAACTTACTTCAAAGCGATGACTGTTCTAGAAAAGCGCAGAATCTGTAAAGCTAAAATTTTTTAAAACACGTTTACAATAAATGCCTCAAACTTCGTTCGAGAGCAATTCAAAAACACGCAGTACGCAGAAGGGTAAACCCTCTCCCCGTGCAAGCATACGTTCAAGCCTCGTGGTAACCGCACCTGACTAACAGTCTTTTGTCCCGGGTTCAGTTCTCACCCATCTAATTGGAGCCACTGCTAGGCCATTGACCTCTCTACTAGGTCATTGACCTCTCTCGATATCCCAATGCGGCTCTTAAACACGCGCTCCGAAAGTCCCCTTAAAGATGCAAAAAAATGTGTCACATTTTAGAGCTCACGCGTTTAATATATATAGGATTGAGTACATTTTGGCATTGGATATTTTGTCATTGGGTATTTTGTCCTGACAAATAAGACTGTTGCAAGTTAAATTGATAGCCTTAGCTTACCTCCATTTCTTTGACCAATTTGTTCAGAGCCCACCCCCCTGCATAAGCCTCGACACATCCTGAGTTCCCACACATACAGTCAGGACCATCGTCAAAATTGACTACAATATGTCCAAACTCTCCAGCCGAGTAACTGCTGCCACTGACCAGACACCCGTCTTGGATTATTCCACCTCCGATTCCAGTTCCAAAATGCAGCACAACCTAAAGAATTGTCGACATTCAATTCCGTCTTTGTGACAGAGACGGCCTAATTTGTTAAGCAGAGTAATTGAATTCATTGGCCTCTGTTAAGCCATAGTTAATGTTGTGTCAAATGATGATGCAAATTTATAGCAGTTCCATTGGCCAAACTATTAACAACGCATGGTGCACGTGGTTCTGATAAAGTCTCTGAAAATAACTGGGATTCGATCAGAGCCGCGTCGAGGGATTCGATCGGAAACGCGTGATATGCAGAATGTAAAGCAGAATCACCGAATCATGTTTTAAACACGAGCTTTGCAGGTTTTCAAATCTGTCTCTGCATTTAGGTAACAGATCTCGCATTTTAAAACTTTCATATGATTGGTTCAAAATTAGATCTACGATCAGCACAGTCTTCAGAACAACAATGTCTCGGCCATGCATTGCATGATGGATTGGCTATTGTTGTTGTAATGATTTCCATGGCACTGAGCTTCACAAAGATGAAATTCATCCTCTATGAGAGCTCGGAGCTCAATTAGCCGAGACAAACCTCAGGGTTTTTGCCGGCTCTTTTAGTACCAGCACTAACCATATCTTCTACTTTGTTCTGTCCGAAATGAAGCTCAGCTAAGGCTGCACAGTTTCCGTCATTCTCGACGTAACAAGGCAATCCCAGTTCTTCCTGCAACCGAGTCTTGAGAGGCGTTCCCCTCCACCCACTTAGCACTTTGGTTGCAAAAAGGATTTCACCCGTCTCTGAGTTTACTCTTCCTCCCGTTGACACTCCCACGCCAGCCACAAGATCACGCTTGTTCTCCAAAAGTTGCTACAAATACACGTAAAAACAAAGTATGATGTAATACATGACGGCTTGTGCGAGACTCCGTAGCACAGAAAGTTTCAACATAAGGCTCAAGTTTGTCAAAATATTTCTTTGTTCTGAGAGGAAAAGCTCTTTGTACTATCAGCTTTGCAAAGCTCAAACCGAAGCAGTTTCTCTAGAGCAAAATCGTGTCCGACTTTCATCAAAACTTCATCAACATAGTCGGCAGATCGCCGGAAAAAAGCCACAGTAGACGCTTGTGGCCTTCCATGGAATTGAAACAACTAAAGAAATAAGATACAGATTGATCACCAGTCCTTTAACAGACCACTAGACTTTTGGGTTAGATTCGGGACTGTCATTTTTATGAGACACATGCGCTCTCTATAAGGAAAAAGCCCTAGGAGCTTTTGTCGAAATTATTATTTGAAATCAAAAACTCAAGATTAATCCTCATAATTTAGGGCATATACGTTTGGCACTACTTAGATACACACTATTGATCGTTAACTAGTAAATGTTCATAAAAATTAAAATTCATTAGGTGAGTTCAGAAGTCAATTTTTTGAGTGAGGTACATCACGCAATTGGCCTAAAAGCGGAACAAATGACGTGCAAAGCAGTGAAAGTCACTGAAATGGAAAAAGTCAATGGTCGCAAGAATCATCGATGGCAACGACGAAATAAAAAACATGACAGGAAAACTACTGAAATACAACCTAAAGAAATGATTTATTTATGACCTGACAAAAAATAAGCCATGTTAGATGTCCAATGATAACAATAGTATGACACCGTTGAGATTAAGCAATTTTACAACATGAACAAAAAAACAAGCAATAGTAGAAAATTAATTCTTCAAGAAACGGTCAAAATCAAAAAACGACTTCTAAAAACTCATGTCACTAATAAAATTCCTTGTTTCTCATTTTCATCCGATGAAACCTATCATATATGAGCATAAGTGATAACAGAAATAAGTTCAATAAATACTTGCAAAACTCAAAAATTCTTTTATTTCTTGAAAACAATTGATGTCAGAGTCATAGAAGGCATCAGCTTTGAACAGAAACGAGTTATTCGACTAAAAGAACCCCTATTAGCAACCTATGAGGCTTGTTATTAATGCGAATACACTAAAACAAAAATTACAAAAGTACAAACAACTTAAAAATTAACTAATAATTTTTGAGGAAAAAAGTGCCGAAGTCATGAAAACTAATAAGCTACTAAATCGGACCATTAATTGAGTTCTTTTACGCCTCAATATCAACCAATGAGACCTGCCATTGATTATACTAAGTGATCAGACAACAGAAACAATTTTTTCAAAATCAAATATGAATGTTTTTTGGCAAAAAAGTGTTCAAGTTATTAAAAGTTTCAGCTGCCCTTGATGAATTCAGGCAATTTCAACTAGGCGCAATTAGAACACAATTGTATCATACAAAAAGGACTCAAGAGAAAACACTGAAAAAAGAAGTCAAATTGACGCACGTAAAAAAATTCTCTCTCAAGAACCGAAAATTTGTTCAGACACCTATTTCTGACTCCACTTTAAAGGTAATTTAAAAAAAATAACGCCTTAAACCTATTCTAATTTTCGCTCCCTTTAGTACTTCAGGGTGACTAAAATCACCACTCTAATTTGACTTCTCAATGACGTGAAACTGTCAAAAAACCGATAACAGATCTTAAGACTAATTGAATTCCTTTTCTCATTATTAACCGATGAAACCTGTCATTATTGAGCTTAAGTGATAAGACAGCAATAAGTTAAAAAAATAATTGCAAAACACAAAAATGCACTAATAGTTTTTTAAAAACGGGCAGCGTATAAGTCAAAGAAAGCAATAGCTATGAATAGAAAAGATTTTAAATAAAAAGAAAAGGGTTTGTAGAAACCAAGGAAAACAGCCAACAATGAGACAAAGATATAAGATAATAAAGTTAAAAAAACTCAATAAACTCACAAATTCTTTAAATTTTTGAAAGCAATTGATGTCAAAGTCAATAGAAGGCATCAGCTTTGAACCGAAACGATTTATTCGACTAAAATAGCCCCTATTAGCAATCTATGAGGCCTATTATTGAGAAAAAACGATAAGACAACAAACATTACAAAAGTACTTTGCAGCTCAAAAAATAACTCGTAATTTTTGAGGAAAAATAGTGCCGAAGTCATGAAAACCATGAATAGTCATGAAAACCATGAATAGTCATGAAAACCAATAAGCTATTAACTCGGGCCATTCATTAGAGTCTGTTGCGCATCAATATAAACCAATGAGACCTGCCATTGATGATACTAACTGATAAGACAACATAAATAATTATTGAAAGTGGGCAAAAACAAATATTCATTAATGTTTTTTTTAAAAAAATGTTCAGGTCATAAAAAGTTTCAGCTACCCCTTGATGAATTCTAGCAGTTTCAACTAGGCGCAAATAGAACATATATGCATTATACTAAAAGCACTCAAGGAAAAGAAACTGAAAACAGAAGTCAAATTGAAGCACGTGAAAAAAATTCCCTCTCAAAAACAGAAAATTTGTTCAAACACCAATTTCTGATCACCTTTAAAGGTAATTTAAAAAAATCACGCCTCAAACCTACTCTAATTTTCGCTCCCTTTATTTCTTCAGCGTGACTAAAATCACCACTCTAATTTTGCTTCTCAGTAACGTGAAGAAGCCGAAAAAAGCGGGAACAGATCTTACAAAAAGACATTACACCAATGCAATTCAAAACCCTTGGATGTTCCCAATAATAGCCGCTATCGCTTCGCGGCTATTAAAAGTTAATAATTCAAACCTTCATTTTGATAACATAGCCTGCAAATTGCCCGCAAATATCCGGCATCGCTTCACGGCTATTAAAAAGTTAATAACTTAAAACCTTCATTTTGATAACATAGCCTGCAAATTGCCCGCAAATAGCCGCTATCGCTTCACGGCTATTAAAAAGTTACTAACTTAAAACCTTCATTTTGATAACATAGCCTGCAAATTGCCCGCAAATAGCCGCTATCGCTTCACGGCTATTAAAAAGTTAATAACTTAAAACCTTCATTTTGATAACATAGCCTGCAAACTGCCCGCAAATAGCCGCTATCGCTTCACGGCTATTAAAAAGTTACTAACTTAAAACCTTCATTTTGATAACATAGCCTGCAAATTGCCCGCAAATAGCCGCTATCGCTTCACGGCTATTAAAAAGTTAATAACTTAAAACCTTCATTTTGATAACATAGCCTGCAAACTGCCCGCAAATAGCCGCTATCGCTTCACGGCTATTAAAAAGTTACTAACTTAAAACCTTCATTTTGATAACATAGCCTGCAAATTGCCCGCAAATAGCCGCTATCGCTTCACGGCTATTAAAAAGTTAATAACTTAAAACCTTCATTTTGATAACATAGCCTGCAAACTGCCCGCAAATAGCCGCTATCGCTTCACGGCTATTAAAAAGTTACTAACTTAAAACCTTCAATTTGATAACATAGCCAGCAAATTGCCGGAATAAAAAGGTTAACAAAATTCTCATTGAGAGCAATTTGGATCACGCAGATAGAATATATGAAAAATTTGCTCATGGAAAAGCACTTTATGTTCGCTATCTCAAACAATCTATGGTACAAGGTTAAACTATTTTAATTCACTCACATTAGATAGTTGTACGATGATTCGAATTCTCTCTTGGGCACATTGGACCATCTCTGTCTTTTTTATCTCATAAATTTGACCTCTATCGTCGACTAGGGCCACTCGAATGAAGCTTCCCCCAAGGTCTACTGCTAAAGCCAGCTGAGATGTATGTGCTTGCTTGGATAGGGGAAACTCACCGAATGAGGTTCGACACAAGGTTCCATTGCGATCAAATGTGAAACTCTTCTGAACGGGAGCAGCGAAGTCGATCTCTAAAATCATTCCAAAATTCTCATCTGCACGAAGTAGAAACAAAAGTGTGTATCACAGATTCTTAGGCAAATCAAATAGCGTTTGGTTTAAAATTATTAAGAAAAATTAAATTTCGTAATAAATCAACAGAAACGAGCCCAGAAGATGATAAGATCAGCCAGATATTGTTAATAATCCCGATCGTGCCAGATTTGAATCTGCCAACAACTTATTATCAGATACACGAAACGACCTCAAAAATTTAATCGTTCATCTAAATACGAATCATTACATTTCAGTTGAGTTCGATTACTTCCATTCTGCAGTAATGAAAAACAGCGAGTGATATCTTTACTTATATTTCATTAGTAAAGAGAAAATTTGAAAATTGCCAATGCAAGTACAAACCTTTGAGAAACTTGACAATGCGCTCAACAGCTCTTCCATCTCCGTATATAAAGTCACAAGGATACTCCTTTCCAAATTGCGCTCTGATATGTCTCAACAGCTCTTCTTTATCCTTGGGATCCTCAATATGGACAACATTGGCACCAGACTGTCTGCCACGTTGACGGGTTCCGATGTTGATCACAGGAGTCCCAAAGACATTCGACTCTCGGATCCCCGCACTGGAGTTGCCAATCATCAGACCACAGTTACCCATCAAGTAGACAAAATCATTAAATGGAATGTGTTTGTAGCAAGCAATTTTGGAATGGTTCTCTAAATTGCGCAATCTTATTAACCGCACTAATTCCTTGCTTCCCGCGTCCACGTTGGGAAATAGAATGACAGTTTTAGTGTCGTATTCAATCAATGCGTCCAAAAGCATTCCAAAGTGAAGTATGCTCTCAGCGATAGCCGTTGTGACTGGATGGTAGACACATATGATGTAATTCTTGGTACCGAAGTGGTCAGGCATCCACCTAAATTTAATCAGTCGATCTCCGATAACCGAGGGAGAACTTGGATAAGTTTTTCCTCTTTAATGTCAATCGGACCCCCATTGCTTATGACGTTCCTATATAGCAGACTATCGTGTTATTCGGTTTTTCTTAAATAGCAAAATCCAGTAGTGTGGGCTTTTTTACTTTGAAAGTACTTTTTTAAGTTTTTTTTCTTTAAGTTTTACTTTTTTACTTTTTTAACTTTTTTTCAAAAACATCTTTTCAAGCACAAGAAAATGAGAATTAAATGGTTCTTGGAGGCATCATAGTATCACCCATCTGTTTAGTTTTTAAAAAATGAACCCAATTAAAAAATTGCTCGGTAATTGTAGGTTACTAAATTACTGTCGACATTTTTGTTTCCTCTGAAAATCCAATAAGCTTGTATTTTTCGCAGCAGCGTGCAAAACCACAATATTTAGTGCAAAGACAACTTTTCTACGATATTTCAGATATGGTACTATGATGTATTATATACTTCAAATGCAAATACATGAACACTCTGAGCCACGCACAGAAATATGCCAGCCCCTTGTTCCTTTATAATTTCTCCCTGTTTTCTAGTTAGGAAATTATTCAAATTTATCTGTTACACTTTGTTACCAACAACATCGTGCCCTAAGGAACTCCCGAAAAAATTGACAATGATGAAAATGAAATAAACAAACGTGATAGTAACAACGATTTGATTCGGTAGCAAAGCAATGAATTAATAGAAGTAATAGTTACTCAATTTCTCCAACCGACTACTGATCTTCCATGACACACTTCTATCATCTCTTCGCTCTTCGAGAGCTTCAATTATAATTTTCATGGCTCAATTTTCAGTCAAAACATTTTTATTTGTTGCCTCAATCTATAGAAGGATTGACCTCTACATGGATACGTTACTGCAGTCGCGCAGGAGTCGTGTCGCCAGCTAGGAGTCAGACGCTAGGACGACCAATAGGTGCTTGTGATGAACGTTTTACAGGTCCTCATCTTTGATTAAATCGAACAATTGACTAAATCCGAAGACTCTATTTCATAGAATATTGAGCCAATGTTTTCGCGCACACCCTCATTGTTTTATCATTCGTTATTAATTACTGTAACAAAGATGTACAGTCGATATTTTCGCAACTTTACCCACATTTTGCATTTGGGAGACTTTTTTTTACCATCAAGACCAACAGCACCCTAAATTCTAAAAACTTCATTTGAAAGAAATTGATGTTTGCTCACCTAATTCATCTTTAAATTATAATTCCCAAACAAGTTTCATTTTCAAGTCCATTCACTAACTGGCATGACCGGCGAATACTATTCTGCTACGAACAAGCAACTCCCATGAAATATCAAATCAAAAATCTTTTATACCACAGCAACAGCAACCGCAATATGGAACGTCGTGAAATGCATCAGTGAGTGTTTTCGATAAAATGATCAATTTTTCCATCGGCCTTCTTCTCAAAGCAACGAAAACATAGCTGGACGAATGCCAGAAAATAGCCACAATAGCTTTGCAGATCTGCAGCCTCAAAAAAACAGTAAAAGACAGACAAAAAAAATATTTCTTTGTTCTGAGAGGAAAAGCTCTTTGTACTATCAGCTTTGCAAAGCTTAAAACCGAAGCAGTTTCTCTAGAGCAAAATCGTGTCCGACTTTCATCAAAACTTCATCAACATAGTCGGCAGATCGCCGGAAAAAAGCCACAGTAGACGCTTGTGGCCTTCCATGGAATTGAAACAACTAAAGAAATAAGATACAGATTGATCACCAGTCCTTTAACAGACCACTAGACTTTTGGGTTAGATTCGGGACTGTCATTTTTATGAGACACATGCGCTCTCTATAAGGAAAAAGCCCTAGGAGCTTTTGTCGAAATTATTATTTGAAATCAAAAACTCAAGATTAATCCTCATAATTTAAGGCATATACGTTTGGCACTACTTAGATACACACTATTAATCGTTAACTCGTAAATGTTCATAAAAATTAAAATTGATTAGGTGAGTTCAGAAGTCAATTTTTTTGAGTGACGTACATCACGCAATTGGCCTAAAAGCGGAACAAATGACGTGCAAAGCAGTGAAAGTCACTGAGATGGAAAAAGTCAATGGTCGCAAGAATCATCGATGGCAACGACGAAATAAAAAACATAACAGGAAAACTACTGAAATACAACCTAAAGAAATGATTTATTTATGACCTGACAAAAAATAAGCCATGTTAGATGTCCATTGTATCACACAAATGACAAAACTGCTCCACAAAGAGTTAACAATGACGTCACACACGCATTTTAGTTGCGTGAAAAGCAGATTTGAAGTGATTATGAGATCATATGGTTTTGTGAATTCATCGAATTTTTTTTTTGGATTTCGTTTCTCGATACTGGCTCTCTAGATTCTAGATTGTTTTACTGAGCAAAGACACTTAAAAACACTTTGAGGAGAATGGGAGCAGAATGAAACTAGGTTAGAGAAGTCAACGATTTCATGCAAAACATTGAACAATCTGTGAAAAGGTAAAAAGAACCCATTTTTTGTTCCAAAGTAAAAAAAGAGCAGACAAAGTCCTGAATACAATTCAAAGGAACTTTATCGATCAAACAAAAAACATAGACCTAGACTGAGCTATGGATGGATGGATAAAACGATTAACAGAAAAAAACCTATCGAAAAAGGGGTAAAAATCGAAGTGCCAGCGAATACAAAACAGCGAGAAAGCAAATTGTTCTTCAAACACCGTTTTCTCACTCTAATCAAACAGATCAAATTAAAACTTCTCGCTTCTCAAATAATTCATGATTCTAATCTCAATTAGATCGCGAAAAAAATCGAACGACAGAAAAATCTTAGAAACTAAGTTAAATTTTTCAAAAAAGAGTGCTCAAATTAAGGAATCAGAGACCCACTACAATTAGATTTCTAGTCACTGCGACTAAGTAAAAAAACATGCTTCTTCTTTATTGTATACATGCTAGACAACACGATTTCAAACTAGTTCAAAAATTAAGTTAATCATAGAAAAGACATAAGCAACAGAACAATATTCAAAGGCAAAAAATCGTTTAAAAACAATACCAAGGCCGAGAAGAAAAATCAAAAGATAGTAAAAAGTAGAACTTTTGGAGAACGCTTAATAGCGAACTCAGTGCTGCCCTAAGTTGAATGAAATGAATTGCAAACCAAAGAAACGACGAAAATCTAAGAAAAAGCTGAAATCATTCAATTTCTTCACAACTGAAAAAATCAATATAGCCAATATAAATGTAGATGCCAAGACAAAACTAGAATGATACGACCAAAAATGTGAAGAATACGGACACAATGTAAGGAACACAGTAACAAAGACTAATTCTTGATTTTTGAAAGTTACAAATCAAATTTAAAAAATCAAAACGAATACATTTCATTGTTCAGAATTCGAGACATATAAAAGACAACGAGTCACCCGAGACACAGATCCATTTTACTGAACAGAAGCAAAAAGAAAAAGCAGAATTCAAACATACGAAGCATTGAAACATTTTGCAAAAAAATGATCAAAAATTTTTAAGACTGCATTCATGAAAAAATTTTTAACTGTTCTTCAAAAACTTAACGCTAAAATATAATTGAATTTCGGTTGAAACGAAAGTAAAGTCCCTCATTTTGCACAAAAGAACAATTTCTAGTTGTTATGCGTTACTCGATTGATATCGCGTTGAATGCAAAAGACGTAGGCGTTGACAACTTTAATTCATTAACACTTAGGCAGAACCGCAGTTAGACAGTTCGCTGCCAACGCACTAACAGCTAGACAAAGTCAAGTACCTGTCAGCGACGAAATAGTCGTTCGTGCTACGAATGACGCAACAAAGAACAACTAGTGTACAACGTGTAACGTATGACTATACTGCAAGAGGGGACTATTAATTTACTGCATTGAATGTGAGAGTTACTAAGTGGTCCGGTAACCAAGGTATGATAGACATAATGTTTGTTGCAAGTTTACTCTAGTATCACATTTCCCTGCTTCTGAGAAAATTTACTTACATCAGTCACTAAAATTTTTTATACAGTTTGTGTTCGCCGCATCAGAGTTTATCTGGGTTGAGTTCTCTTTCTTCCTCGCTCGCTCGTGTTGCAGCCTCTCTTTCCGGGGGGTCCGCTGTAGTGAGGTTGACGTTGGTGTGTCCGTGGATTTCTACCGCATATGGTGTAGCGAACTCAACTTGGGTGGTGGAAGTTGTGGCTTGGGCTTGATTGGCCTGGGGTGCTTGGAATTTCGGTATCCCGGAGAACCTTTTCATGGGCGGGTTGTATTCGTTCTCTGATAGCGAATCCTCGTTGTCATTGGGGTCGGTGTCATACGGTGTGGTTCGGGTTCGTACTCTCTGACTACGGCGGGACGGCAGGTTCGACGTATCAACTTCAAACTCTTCTGAAGGGTCAGAACCGCTATCGTCCTTCTGGTAGTTGCTGTGTGCGGGGTCCTCATGGGAGCTTTGCGACGATTCACGAGATCGATCCTTGCTCGGTTTGACCTTTTTGGGTGAGTGGATATATCGAGGCTTAGGTGGGACCTTGGTCCTCGAAACTTTTTCCAGGTTAGATCTCGCGTGGGGTTCCCCGGGCTGCGTGTCTCTTTTTCGAATGGTTCGAATTCCCATAATCTTGTTCATTTGGGCCTTTCCGTGGCTCCGCATAAGTTCCTCGAACTTTTTGTAGTGGTTTCTTACGGTCTTTCTCGCTGCAAAGTTTATGAGAAGTATATTCCTTTGTTCGGGGGTACCGAACTTCGCGACATGCGATCTGTGAAGGACCGTGTCCTTTTGTCCAGGCATTTTTAGGGTGAGAGTTGCATCCGTCGTTTTCCGTACCCTCTGGTACGGAACCACTAATACCGTGCCCTCTGGTACGGCTTCGTAGGTGCCCTTGTAGGTTCTTTTTACTTCGAGTGGTCGCTATGTTTTTTCTCGCTAATAATAGTCTTGGGCTTGTTTTCGCTAATGGCTCTTCGAATTTGGATGATTCCATTTTGATAACGCGTGGTATGTCCCCGTTATCTTCCTTTGCTTCTTTCAGCTTCTTGGCTTTTGCCTCCTTGACTTCTCTGTCGCTGTCTAGATCTGACTGCTCCCACCTCTCGTCACTGATTAAGTCCTCTTGTCCGATAAAGTTGTCATCTAAATATGCGTGAATTGTATTAGCGATAATGTTGTCATCTAAATATGCGTGAATTGTATTAGACCAGTCAAGATTACTTTTATGTGCGGTTGTAGTTGCGTTACTTAGGGCGGTATTAGGTTTTCTCCCGTGGTGAGCCTCAAATGGGGATATTTTTGTTGATTTCTTCCTACAAATACGTAGTTCGTACGTGATTTGGCTTAGTGCCTGTTTTATATTAAACGGCATTTGGTTAGGGTCTAATTTGATACATCCTAGGCGACGTTTGACTTTGTACAAGGCGTTCGACTAGACCGATAGCACGATGGTCGCCGGCTGGGGCAAAGATTATATTGATGTTATGCTTATAACAAATTTGTTGTACTTTATTGCCTTTTAGACAACGCGCTTGATCTATTCTTAGATTTCGTGGTACACCGTGTCGTACTATGTACTTGTTTAGAAATTTTTCGATATTAGGGTCATTGGCATTATTGTAAAGTTTGAGTGTTGGGAATTTTGAAAAGCGATCTATGCAGGCTAGGAAATAAATTTCGCGACCTTGCCCATCTATAATTGGGCCGCCGAAATCGATTTGTATCTCTTCATTAGGTTCTGAGCATCGTGGGAGGGGGGCCCACTTTGTTTTTGTGATTAAGCTTTTTAGGTTCTTACCGAATTCAGTACATGGTCTACACGTCTTAGATTTGTTTATGAGGTCCCGGTTGACGTACGGCCACCATAATCGTTGACAAAGCTCGGTCATTCCCCATGCACCGGGATGGGTTGCGTGCAGTATGTCCATGACTGGCTCTTTCATAATGTGTGGTATCGCGAGTTTATTGTCCACCAATATGCATCCATTGTGAGTGCTGAGGTTCCGCCATTGGCCGTGGATTTGTTTACAGAGCTTTTTGCATCTCTGTTCGTCGTCGGTGAGGATACAATCTCTGACTTCTCGTAGGACTGAATCTCGGTGGTCATCGCTGCAATTAACTTCATGTTGAATACTCCCTGTATCATGTCGTTCACTTCTTTATCCTTTGGATGTTGTTGCTTTTCTGCGGATGGTGATTTAGATGGACTGAGGAAATTGCTCATTGAAAATTTTGGTCTTGATGGCGAGGCTTGTGAATTTGAAGTTTCGGTTGATTTACTCATTGTGTTAGAGGTAGATAAATGTAAATTTTGTAAATGCTGCTGAGCAGGGGATAACAAAATTCGCAAATGCGCTTTGTTAATTGTGTGGTTCAATACTATCTTGTCTTGTGTGACGTCATATTCCGTGTTTGGAATGTGTTCACTTGCCTTTTTGCGTTTGCTGCGTAAGCTATAATTGTTGCTGTAATTAGGCTTTGTCCTTGATGCTTCGCATAATTGCTCGTTTTGAAGACTAGGTTTGTTATTGTGCCACGCTTTTTGTGCTTTTGAATTAGTTGTGGTGGAATCGTGTGGCGATTTTACCCCGAAGTTGGATTGCTTGGAATCGTGCCACGGACCTTCCACGGACCTTTTCAATTTGTTGTATTCGTGGCGCGATTCCATCCCAGTTGTCGTTCGGTTGTTGTAATCGTGGGAAGGGCTAATGGTGCTTTGTTGAGCGGCGTATTGGGTGTTTTGTGTATTTCTGTCATGTTTTCTAGGTCTACCTCTGCGCCTTTTGATTTTAATTGTGTGCTCAACTTTTTCTGTATTCTCTTTCTTAGGTCTTCCTCGTTTGTGGATTATTTTCAGTGTGTCTTTATTGATATTGATTTGTGCGATTATAAAGTCGGCGTCGTATGTGCTAGGTGGGCTTGCTATTTGATCTGGGTTTCGTGACATATAATCCGCCATCCCCATTTTTGATCCGGGTGTGTGTTCGATTGTAAATGTAAATGGGATTAGCCTGTCACACCATCGTGTTAGTCGGCTTTGATGTATTTTTGACGATCGTTCTTTCAAACTGGATAGGAGCGCCCGATGGTCCGGTTGAACAGTAAATTTATGTCCTAGTAAATAGTGTTTGAAGTGTTCTAGTGCACATACTACTCCTAGTAGTTCGAGTTCACTGACACTATATTTTTCTTCTGCCTTGTTTAGGAACCTGGAGGCGTAAGCAATTGTGACCCACCCATCGCACGTTTCTTGTTCTAGTACAGCACCTAGCCCTCCTCTTGAGGCGTCTGTTTTAACTCTAGTCTTACGGTTTATATTGAAATGTGTGTTTTCGGTGAGGTGGCGTATGTTGTCTTATTTTGTTAAATATTGCTTCGTGTTGCTCTTGCCACACAAATTTTGTTTCCTTCTGTAAGAGTTTGCGAAAATCTTTGCATGTTTCGGCTAGGTTTGGAATGAACTTCGTTAAATGGTGGATGATTTAAGTTGTTTCTGTGTTGTTGGTTGTTGGAGATTAAGGATTGCTTGTGTCTTTGAGACTATTGATTAATGCCGTTTTTATTGATTTCGTATCCGAGCCATGATATTTTTCTTTTTGCAAAATGACATTTTTCGAGGTTTATTGCTAGCTTTTCTTCTTCTAGTTTGTCTAAGCATTTGAATAGTTTTTCTTTATGATTTTGTATTCCCCCCTTTGTGACTATTATTATGTCGTCTAGGAAACTAAATGTGTTTGTGAGGTTAGCTAGAGTTATGTCTATAGCTTTTTGGAATTCGGCTGGCATGTCTGTTAGACCATAAAATCCAGTATTGAATCGATATGTTCCTGTGGCTTGTCCGCCTATGATGTTGAAAATGCAGTGTTTCGCTGTCTCTGGGTCCAGTGGAAGTTGACTATACGCGTAACGTAGTTCAATTGTTGAGAATAGTACTTCTCCGTCGTCGGACGCTTGGGTGATTGTTTGCGCGATGCTATCCATTAGGCAGTCGATGTTATGCATTTGGTACTTATTCTTATGAATTGCCTTATTGATTGTTTTTGCGTCCATTGCCAGTTTAATTGATTTGTCACGTTTGACTGTAATGACAATGGGTGAGGTGAGATGAAGAATTCTTCGCTACATTTGTCTAGTTTTGTGATGTGTCCATTCGCTTGTAGTTTCTTTAGTTCTTCTTCTACTTCTTTTTGGAGGTGGAGTGGGATTCTGCGTCCCTTTTGGTGGATGGGAGTGTAATACGACTTAAATTTAGATTTTACCTTATGGTTGACCGATCGACCTATTCTGCTTGTTAGATTTTTGTATTTTATGGCAATTTCCTGTTTTAGTGGGCATGTGGATGGGGCACTGATGTTGTAGATCGTCTTACCTTCCTGATTCGTGGGGTCATGTTGTTGTAGGGTGATTCCTAATGCTTGGAAGAGGTCACTGCCAATGATTGCCCTATGACTATTAGGGACGACGATGAGGTCTGCTCGCCCTGCATTCCATCCGTTGCATTGTATATCACTGTACAAGGTCCCCTTATTGTGAATTGGGTCGTTTGTGTAGCTGCGTAGCTGTACTGGGTTCGTGGTGTGGCTCCAGCATGTGTTGCTGTCCCGTTCCTCTATCTCTTTTGCCATTCGCTCTGTTACTAAGGTAGATGAGCTGCCGGAGTCCACCATCACCCAGTATTTGCTGTTTCCGTATTGTATTTCTAGTTTTGCGGGAGTTGTTATGTCTTTCTCGGGGGACAGCATATTGACTGAGTAATCGTCCTCTGAATTGGTGTACTGCGATTGTACTTCGTTGTCGATCGAGATGTTGTTGACGTCCTCCGTGATCGCTTCTAAGTTGTTGTTTTCAATTTCATTGACTCGTTGAGTGTTAGTCGGGCGGTTTAGGTTGGATTTGCATACCCTTGCAAAATGGTTCGGTTTGTTGCATCGTCGACATGTTTGGCCCATTGCTTGGCATTTGGATCTATGGTCAATTGTCCAAGGTTGACCGCAATTTCGACAGTTGTGGCTTGCTTGTCTTGTCATCGAGGAGGTGTTTGTTCGTGGGGGTCTTCCGGTACCTCTGAATCGTGAGCTAGATATAGCCATCAAATTTTCTTGTTTGTCCATTGAAGTGAGTGCGTTCTTTGACTGGATTGTGAGTTGATTTCTTGCTCCCAATTCTATTCCAATTGCGACTTCGAGTGCTCTTTCGGGTGATAACGTGACTTTAAGTAGTTCCCTCTGAATTTCTGAGTCGATCATATTTGCCGTGAATATGTCGCGCAGAAGTTCATCTTCTAGGTGGCCTAGTTGACAGTGTTCCGCTAGTGAGCGAAGTGCTGAGTGGAATTGTTCCATTGTTTCCCCACGTTGTTGGCGACGTGTCAATAATAGGTACCGGTCGAACGTTACGTGCCTTGGTCGGATGAATGTGGTTTCTAGTTCTTCCCAAATTTCTTCCGTGGTTTTCGTTTCAACATTTGTATGTGGAAACTTTCTGCCATGCATTTTCCTTCCTACTCCTAGGCTAAGATATATTAAGGAATTGACTTTCCTGTCTGCCATGTCCCAAGGCTTATCTCCACACAATACTCCTACACGGTCGATGACGTTACACTCGTTTTTCCACTTTGTAATGGCTTGATGGTATCGTGTGAGTCTCTCTCGTTCCATTGTTTGGGTGGGGTTGTTTACGGGTGGCTCTTCCGCCGGTTCTGGGGGGTAAATGACTGATGTCGGTTTCTCTCTAAGGAGGTCTTCTACTTGGATGTTTGTCTTAGCGACGATTGCCATCTTGAGTTGGCTTCTCCACTTTTCCCACGGGATTGGCGGGTTACTACTGGGTTTTTCCCAAAATGGTTCTAGACCTACTATGGTTTTGCCTTTTAACTCTGACTGCGCCATGTTATGCGTTATTCGATTGATATCGCGTTGAATGCAAAAGACGTAGGCGTTGACAACTTTAATTCATTAACACTTAGGCAGAACTGCAGTTAGACAGTTCGCTGCCAACGCACTAACAGCTAGACAAGGTCAAGTACCTGTCAGCGAGGAAATAGTCATTCGTGCTACGAATGACGCAACAAAGAACAACTAGTGTACAACGTGTAACGTATGACTATACTGCAAGAGGGGACTATTAATTTACTGCATTGAATGTGAGAGTTACTAAGTGGTGCGGTAACCAAAGTATGATAGACATAATGTTTGTTGCAAGTTTACTCTAGTACCACACTAGTAATTAAAACGAAAATACAAAAAGAAAAATTGGAAAAAAACTACCAAAATCTGATAAGCATATGTACAATTTTATAGAACAAAATTACATCGAGGTAGAAAGAGGCTTTGAGTATATAAATTATCAAAAGAAAGTTGACATATTAAATGATTTTTGACAAAAAGACGGCTAAAAGATCCAAAAATGAAGAAATTGATTAAAAAAAAGCCAAAAATTAACTAAAAAATCAAATAAATTTGCGTCAATTTTGAACTCGAAACGCTCTTCAAAACACCGAGGTTTACCTTACAAAATAGCATCGAATAAAAATTAATTCTACAAAAACCAAATTACAAGCAAAAAATTGGGCCACGTAGACGACGAAACGGCTAAAAACGGTTATCTAGATGTGCCATTCTGTCAAAATTACTTTTTAAAGTCGAAAAGCCATTCACTAAACGCAGCTCATGATCAAAAAACTTCTCTCGCTCAGAAAAAATTAGTTCACACGGCAATTTTACTCACTTTCGCTTTTAGGTCAAAACTGCGTCTGAACGAATAGTACTTCCGTTAAAAAAAAACCTTAAAAAACCAATACTCCTCTTCGAGTCGTAAAAACCAAGAGCACCGCAATATAGCTCCGCTCAGCTTACAGCTTTGCAGCTATAAACAAAAGACTCCTCCAATGCTCCCCTTCGAGTCGTAAAACGACAACGGCCTCAAACAAATCAAATTCTTTGAATTGTGAAAAAATAGGGCCCCTGTAATAGACCGCTGAGAAGATGACACCAATCTTGGGCTTACACCAATAATTCCTTTAACTTTGATGGAGAGCGGTTAAAAAGGCTTCAATCGCATCAGAAATAAATTTCTGTAAATATCTGGAAGTTTGGTAACAGTAACCTGCGATATGTTTCATGGTACTTTGAAACGTCTGTGTGGATGAGTTCGTCATAAGCTGGACATCCAGCCAGTAGAACTCTTGATGCATCTTCACACATGCTCTCAATCCGAAGCCTAGCACCCTGAACAAGGACAACTGTCTACAAAATTTTGCCTATAAGTTTTAAATTGTACAAATTTAAACATTATGGTATTTCGGAAAACCTATATCAATTTTCACGGTCAAATTTCGTCATTTTAGCTGAACATGAGCAAGTGTCCCAATTAGATAGAAGTACACTGAGAGAAGTGAGTAAACAAGTGTAATAGACAACATAATCTTCATTATCAATAATTAATTTTAAGAAATTCTTGATTTCATTAATCTTAGATTGTTTCATTTTGTGGTAACTTTCATTTTTTATCTCATAAGAGCTAATTAATGTTATTTTATTGCATTTTTCAAATGAATGGTGCGAGAGTCTAATTTGTGATCAGTTAAATTCTGAGATTATCAGAATGTAATAAAGCGCCAACTAAATAGCGCCATGGCGGTACCAAGTGAAGAATTAAATATTACTTCGCTTAAAATTCTATACTCATCAACCAATCAAAAGCTGGAAGCTTGCGAGCTATGTGTACCTTTGTACAGCAGATATGGTAGTGAGATAGCTTTGTGATGGAGTGTCTGATGACGTCATCGATTGTACCACTGACCTCTCCGCCCTCCAAATGCACCACACGAACATTCATTACAGCCGCTGAGATTGCCACTGACATGGCGTCAAATCTATCTCCATGCACCTATAAGGGCGGAACCAGCTTAAGCTCATATGATGAGTTCAGCTTAATCTTATAAATTTGCTAAGAGAGGAAAACAGCTTAATTTTACTACTTTACGTACTACAATTAATTAGCGCAAACATATATCGGAAAAGTAGCTGCTAATACGACGTGCTTGACCACAGCATGTAGATAGCGAAGTACAGATGTGAGTTGTCAATCCTGTTATAATAGTCAAATGCTAACAATTCAAAAAAGTTCACATGTTTACAAGTTCAAAAGTTCCATCAAATCACATCTGTCTTTCGCTATTTACTTGCTATGGCCAAGCACGTCTTTTTTGGCAGCTGCTTTTTTTATATGTTAGCTCTGTTTAAAATTGTCTATGTGTATTTCTGATCAATTTGTGGTCCATTAGTCGTTACCATAGTCAGACGCTCTTCAATAGGCATTCCTCAAAATATACCCCCACTGTCATATGCAAAAATTAACAAAAAAATTATAGGATCAGTGGATTACTTGAACCTTCAATTCTTTTGTTCTTTCGTTTTATGTCAAACAAATCGACACAAGTTAGACATTAAAAATGAAAGCCGTCGATGGAAAAATTATTAAACTATTGTATATGAAAGAGATTTCTGTACCGCAAATAATAAGTCATGCGCGTGAACAAAATCACTTCAGAATTAAAAATAGTCCAATGAAAAATTTATATGAAGTACCCTAAATGACGGTTAGATATCGAAAAACATTTAAAAGGTCTAAAAAATTCCGAAGTTTAACACGTTTCATAGATGAGACAAAAAAACGCTGTTGAAAAGGGTGCAACGATAACTGAAATTGTTATTAAACATACCAAAACTAACCATGACTAAATCTGGTTGCACTCTGTTTAAAATGTCGGGCAACTTGATCATAGCCAGTCCCATACTCTCAACCATAGCACCCTCTGTCTCTCCTCTCACTAATGTATGAAGCATACTGTCAATAACATGACCATCCTTCTCAATAAATCGATAAGTGTTGCCGTAATCGTCTATCAAATGCGATCCCATTACAACAACCGACACCTCGAAACTTGGATCCAATTTCAGACCCCGAAGAACAGGCGCCAACTTGCTGTAGTCCGCACGGTTGCATGTAGCCACTGCAATCTTCATTATTGTAAATTGAATGCTGTCAAAAGTTCTCACAAGTAAATATTTAGTGATTATCAACGCCTCAAGAAATCATAAGTCTGTTGAACTATTGCAAGAAGTATAATAATATTGCACAACCGTTTCAAACAGATATTTACAAGTCTATACAAACATTTTAATCTGAAAATTATCATAAATGTAAACTACATACACCACAAACTAGACAGCTTCGAGACTTCGGAAAACACCGTGACAGTTAGCCTTCAGCCACTTCGCATGCTTTATAGGGTCAGGTACAACAGTGAGCTTTTCGGCTTCGTTTTCCAATCAATCACATATACTTTACTCATTAACAACGAACACAATGGTTGTACTAGATAAACACAACCAGGATTTATAGATTTGAGGAGTTGAAGGCAGTAAATAGAAAATGAAAATCGCAAAATTGAAGAAAACAACAATATACCCAAAATAGCCGCAATAGCTTCGTAGATCTGCAATCTCAAAAAGATAGTAATAGTAAAAGAAAGACAAAAATAAAATTTCCATTAAATGGTGAGATGTTATATTTTGATTATGAATCATGTATAACTTAATGCTGCTTCCATTAGCTGCTTTTAAATAACCTTCAATTAGAGTGACATACTTTCACTTGACCCTATCTCTTTGAATTAAAGTCAATTTCAGAGTGAGGAAGTCATTTTTGAGAGTGAGGAAAGTCACGCGTGACCAAAAATTTAATCACGTGAATGAACAAAACAACTCGCTCCAATAAGAGTGAAAAACGACCTAACGCACGCACTTCAGTTGAAATTGCATGAACGAATGAACAAAAAGTGGCTGTGACGTCATATGGTCGTAACAAAAATCGACGACGAAATAAAACATAGCAGGACAAGTCCAGACGTACAATTCAAAGAATTTTCATTGACTAAACAGAAAAACTAGACCTAGAATGGACTATGAGTTAATTGAGGAAACTATTTTAAATCAGATAAAAATAAGAAAAAAAACAGAAAATCAATGTCAAAATGCCGCATGTGAACAAAAAACACTAGCGAGAAATGAAAATTTAATTCAAACAAAAAAGCTAGGTCTTGAATGAGCTGTGAATGGATTGGGAAAACCACTAAGAAAAAAATTCAATCCAAAAAAACAGTAAAAATCAGAGTGAAAATGCCGCATGTGATTAAAAAACAACTACCGAGAAACCGAATTTTTCTTCAAACACCGTTTTCTCACTCTACTTTAAAATTAGAGCGGAAAAAATTCACGCCGCAAAACCACTCGCTTTTTCGCTCCATTTCCTGTTTCGGCGTGACCAAAATCACTACTCCAATTTGACTTCAAAAATCATGAAAATGTGTGAACAGATCAAAAAAAGACAGCGCCCCAATACAATTCAAATTCTTTGAATTGTAAAAAATAGCAGGGCAAGTCCTGACGTACAATACAAAGAAATTTCATGGACTAAACGAATATATAGAGCTAGAACGGACTATGAGTGAATTGGGAAAACCATTTCTAAAAAATCAGTTCAGAAAAATCAAAACAAAAAACAGAAAATCAATGTCAAAATATCGCTTGCGAGAACAAAACCCACTAGCGAGAAATGTAAAATTGATCCTAACCAAAAAAACTAGGACTAGAATGAACTATGAATGGATTGGGAAAACCACTAAGAACAAAATCTGATCCAAAAAATTAAAAAAAAAAAACAGTTAAACCAAGATGAAACTGCCGCATGTGAACACAAAAACACTAACGAGAAAGCGAATTTTTGTTCAAACACCGTTTTCTCTCTACTTTAAAATTAGAGCGAAAAAATTCACGCCGCAAAACCACTCACTTTTTCGCTCCATTTCCTGTTTCGTCGTGAGCAAAATCAATACTCCAATTTGACTTCACAAATCATGAAAATGTGTGAACAGATTTTGAAAAAAAACATAACCGGAAGAATTCCGGAAACGACTTGATATGGAAATCTATTTAACCGCCATCCAACTACTTATCAGACAGAACGTACCTACACTAACTTATAATTATCTTGAAAGAAAAACCATAAAACAAAAAGTAAAAACAAAATCAAATCTGTGAAAATATGATTTAAAAAATCTGACCAAATTTTCAGATAAATTGAGATCCCGAAATAACTATCTCCGCCAAAATTACTTCATCAAAACAACTAGAACTTTTACAATGCCAATAAATCCAATATAGATCTTTTCGGTCAATATGGTATCCCAGTGCTCGCAAAACAAAAGGCAAGTCATAATAGGGTAAAAAAACTTGTCATAAAAAACAGAAAACGAAAAACAGCAAAAAAAAAATTAAAATAGTTCCAATTTTCGCAAATTTTTTGTCATATGTCTCAACAAAAAAAGATTCATATCCACAAAACTGTAACCTATTGTTATTTAAATTTTGCTCAAGTAGAAGGCGTTTTTTCAGTAACCATTCGATCCAGTAAAACAAAACAATCGTCAGAAACCTCAACCAAAAAAATTTAAAAAAGCTGCTTTAAAATGCAGCAGGTGAACAAAAAATTACGTTCGCTAACTGAATTTTTTTTACACCTCAACGCTCTCTAGAAAACACTGATATGAACAAAAGACCAAACCCTTTTCGCTCCACTTTTCATTTTGTTCAGCAAAAAATCACTAATTTTTTCACGTGTTTCATTTCCCGCTTCAAAATTCACTCCAAAAAAATTGATTAGAAAAAGTATTTCTCCAATAGTCCTCTTCAAGTCGTAAAAGGCAGCACCACAATACAATTCAATAATAGCCATTTGAGAGGCTGACGGCGGCTATTAATCAAACCAAACATAACTTTACATTAATTTACCTATTAATTTTGAACATTTTTAATGTAAAGTCAAAAGTCAGAGTACTACAGCAAAAAATCAGATCGCTTTTCATTGAAGAACGTTTCTGCGACGCATTCTCGGTATCTCAAGAACGGTATGAAAAGCTTTCACGAAAGAAAAAAGGTGT
Source organism: Convolutriloba macropyga (assembly GCF_964194025.1). NCBI lineage: Eukaryota > Metazoa > Xenacoelomorpha > Acoela > Convolutidae > Convolutriloba > Convolutriloba macropyga. The sequence goes on from NC_134481.1 coordinate 16,358,298, forward strand.
GAAAACATCTTAGAAGAATAATAAATATAGCAGCATATCAGTTCCTTGAACCTTAAACAAATTCAAATTAAACTTAAGTTTTAAAGTGCAAAAGATATTTTACTGAGTGAGGTAAGTCACTTGTGATCAAAATCTAATCACGCAAAAAACTTTTGCTAAAGAGAGTGAGAAATGACGCCACGCGCGCAAACGCCGTTAGTGAGAGGAAGAAGAGTCATTCAGAAACTTTTTCAGCTTTGCTGTGTGAACAAATGTAAAACGAAAAAGAGCGTCAGACGACGAAACAAAAAAACATAGCAGGGCAAGTCTTGACGTACAATTTAAACAATTTTCATTGACTAAACAGAAAATTAGACCTAGAAAGGACTATGAATGGATTGGAAAAATCATTTAGAAATAAATCCGATCCAAAAAACCGAAAAAACGGTAATAATCAAAGTCAAATCACCGCATGTGAACAAAAAAACCACTAGCGAGAAAGCTAATTTTTGTTCAAACACCGTTTCATTACTCTACTTTAAAGTTAGAGCAAATAATTTTAACGCCGCAAAACCACTCGCTTTTTCGCTGCACTTCCTGTTTCGGCGTGACCAAAATCACTACTCCAATTTGACTTCACAAATCATGAAATTGTGTGAACAGATCTTATGACAGAAAAGAGACAGCGCACCAATTAAAAGACAGCGCCCCAATTAAAAGACAGCGCCCCAATACAATTCAAAATCTTTGAATTGTAAAACAGATAGCAGGACAAGTCCTGCATGAACGAATGAGCAAAAAGTGGCTGAGACGTCGAATGCTCGTAACAAAAATCATGACAATATAAAAAAGTAGCAGGACGATTCCAGACGAACAATTCAAATAATTTTCTTTAACTAAATAAAAAAATTAGACCTAGCACGGACTATGAGAATTGGGAAAGCCATTTCTAAAAAAAACAGAGCAGAAAAGGAAAAAAAAACAAAATCAATGTCAAAATGCCACATGAGAAGAAAAAAAACCATTAGCAATTGGAAATTTGGTTCAAACAAAAAACTATGCCTAGAATAAACTATGAATGGATAGGGATAATCATTTAGAAAAAAATCCGATCCAAAAAATTAAAAAAAAACATTAAAAATCAAAGTTAAATTGCAGCATGTGAACAAAAAATCACTGGCGAGAAAGCGAATTTTCGTTCAAACACCGTTTTCTCACTCTACTTTAAAATTAGAACAAAAAAAATTGCTCCACTTCCTGTTTCGGCGTGACCAAAATGACTACTCCAATTTGACTTCAAAAATCATGAAAATGTGTGAACAGATCTTAAAACAAGACAGCGCCCCAATACAATTCAAATTCTTTGAATTGTAAAAAAAACAAGAGAAGGCCAATAATAGCCCCAACTATCGCTGTGCGGCTATTAATAAAAGCTTTACGTTTACTTTTATCATGCGTTCATAACCTAGGTCCTTAACTTTCGTACCTCCTCACACTTCACTCACCATTAAAATGAGTGCGCTAGTCCTTCTTAAGGTTAAAATCTGTTTTAGGGGGTGCATAATCTTGAAACTTGTAATTCTTCCCGCAGCAGAAAATCGTTAAAACAACAACGGAGGGGATGAGCGTAGTCGGGGCCTAGGGGCTATCGCCAGATGGAGGAGGGTGGACGGTGTGAGGGGGTTTAATGAGGGTGCGGGGTTAAACTCTAAGATTAAGAACCGCTCTTCACAAAATAAATTTATGTACCTCAAAGTTTTGTTGACCCGCATACTTAGTGACTGGTAAGGCTCTAAGAGAGCTGCTCAGGCATTAATTGCCCCCCAGAATTTACCTGTTTATCTCGTTTTCGAGGACGAAAAGTTAAACGGGTCAGGCCAAAAATCGGGCGAGCGAAAAATCGCACAAAGGACTAATAATTGCTAAATTTAGTTTGAGAGCCATTAAAAATGAAATTCTACTGAAATGTCAGTTACATTTCTCTGCTCTTAAAAATATCCGTCCGTAGTTTTCGCTGTTTGTGGTCCACTAAAGAACAGACGAATTGCTTTCAAACGACAAGCTAGGGGTTGGCTGTAGATACCCGAGGATTAAGTTAAAATTTTCACAAAAAATCGATAAGAAAGACCACGGGACTAATACTATTGCTACAAGTTTTGTTTGAGAGCAATTATTAATATGACAACAATTTACGATGTCATGAACTATAATTTCAAGGACAGTTGTACTTTCCAGAAGATTTAACAAGAAAAAACGATTGACAGTAAACCTAATCAAGGGCCCACAATATACGCACTCTCTTCGAAAACTTGACGTGACGTCAAAGAAGCAAAAGGTTTCCGACTAGCACTAGAACTCACTTTAAAATTATACATTTGCAATAATGCTTTCATTTTTCTAATATAAACGACTTTTAACGGATAAATTGCTCTGAAATGGCAGACAAGGGGGTGGTTTTGGATGCCTCTAGTTGAAGATTAAGAAAGCCATCAGAACTTACAAATGGGGTCTAAAATTTTCAATTTCAAAACTGCACATTAATTTCTGTTTCCTAAGAGTCTGCTGAAAACCGTATATTGAGCACTTACTGACACTTTAATTTTACCTGCTTATCTTGTTTAATTTGCAGAAAAATGAAGGCTAGAACGTGCCAAAGAGCTTTTGATCAAAGCTAGAATAAAAAATATCAGGCAAAAATTTTGCAAAAAAATGAATACAAAGCTGCCTTCACAACTTGTTCGAAAACAATTGAAAAGCTATGGAACAAATTTAAAAAGCTGTTACAAGGAGTGTGAAGTTGCTGAAAAAGAACTTCCTGTACATATCGTATCAATATTCGTATCAATTCATATCTTCTATGAGTTCGTCATCATAGAAGAATACAAGAAAAAGCTTGCCTAGTTTCTTACTTTGTTCAATGCTGACGAACTCAATCGATCGGTATTCACTACTTATTTGAACCTAGGATTTAGTGAACACGACAAAATTTCTTGAAAAACGAAAAATCAGATAAAAATTCCCGGAAGTTAAAATTTTCCTCAAATTCAGTCTCTTTTGATACAGTGCAATCAATTCTGATAATTTTTTTATACAAATGGAATTCAAATTTATATATAAAAGTAGTTTTAAAAATACATTTGCTATCATTTGTAATCAAAAGACTGAATTTTCGAGGAAAACTTTATTTTCCGTTTAATTTAAAAAAAATGATCTGATTTTACAAATGTTATTGTGTTTACTAAATCCTAGTTTCAAATAAAGGGTGAGTCCAACTAAACGCAGTACATTTTACATCATCCTCTTCCATGCAAAAACAAAGTTCGGAGAAACTAAAGAAAAATTGACTTTTTCCATTTTATTAACGGTTGAAAAAAAATGCCACTTAAAAATATATTGTTGAAATTGTTGTGGTTTCCGTTGAATGATACCCTGATTAAGCTTTCGATTTGTACCATAAAACGTGTTCCATTCTATTTTATGGGTCACTAAATTTGTGTTCAAAGTCCAGCTCTTTTAGAAACTGAAGAATAAGGCATGAAGAGTTAGTCTGAGATCGAAACAAAATGAGGGCGCACAAACTATCTGAAGAGTTTGCCGCTTTCTTGACAAAACTGCTTTGTCGGCAGTTTCTTCCATCTGCAGAATAAAAAAACCGTTGAACCATTTGTCAGTCTACCTAAAAGAAACTCTAAATTAACAATAGATTATAATTTTGATAAAATTTCAGACGCAAGAGAATAATCAAAAAGATGAACCGTTCAAGATCTTAATAATTGATGTCTATTTCCGATATTTTTTCTTTTTCGTTTTTTTTGAAAAAGTTAATATCATATGCAGATGCGTGTACCTAGCGCTTTGCGATTTACCTAGCCCATTGCTAGCAATCTAAAATATACCCGGTAGATTGCCGGAAAATAGCCGCCGTTGATTCCAATAAGCATGATTGGGATTGAAAGAATAGAAGATATCGAAAAAAAAGATTTTTATATAAAAACATTTCTTAAGTCCAATTTATTTTGATGGCATTTCGTAGTTGAACATACTTCTGTTTCTTAGACAGAGACTACAGGGGCTACTATCAATACCAATAAGCATTAGAGATGGTAACTAAGACTTATAGGAACGACGTTCAAATAGCGGGCATCTAAAATTGGGCTTTATCGGTTTATCGCGTTTCTATTTCAGACTTCAATTTTTTATTCTGACTCTGTTCATTTTGAATTGCTTTGCTGAGTAACTGATGTTCAAATTCACTTTTAGCAGAATGAGAGAAGAGATAAACTAGCCTAGAGAAGTCAAAAAGATTTCACGCAAAATGCTGAAAAAGCGCAAAATGGTAAAGCGAAAAAAAGTTCGACGAAGTAAAAAAAAACATAACAGGACAAGTCCTGACGTACAATCCAAGGAATTTTCATTGACTAAACAGAAAACTAGACCTAGAAAGGACTATGAATGGATTGGGAAAACCATTTAGAAAAAAATCCGATCCAAAAAACCGAAAAAACGGTAATAATCAAAGTCAAATCACCGCATGTGAACAAAAAAACCACTAGCGAGAAAGCGAATTTTTGTTCAAACATCGTTTCATTACTCTACTTTAAAGTTAGAGCAAATAATTTTAAAGCCGCAAAACCACTCGCTTTTTCGCTGCACTTCCTGTTTCGGCGTGACCAAAATCACTACTCCAATTTGACTTCACAAATCATGAAATTGTGTGAACAGATCTTATGACAGAAAAGAGACAGCGCACCAATTAAAAGACAGCGCCCCAATTAAAAGACAGCGCCCCAAAACAATTCAAATTCTTTGAATTGTAAAAAAATAGGAGCGCTATAATAGCCGGCTGAGAAGATGAGGGCGGCTATTAATCAACTAAAATTGTACCTGTAATTTTCCTAGCTTTTAAAACAAGCAAGATTCACTCAATAATCCGTTATCGATGGCCCTTCACTTTCGAAATTTGTGTGTACCTCATTCTTCACAGGGAAATAAAACAAAACTTACAAATACATATAAATCTTAAAAATAAAGCAAAACGTTTATCGTGGCAGTAAAACGATTGCCAATTTCTCTATATATCATTAAACGACAATGCATTATTGAGCGAAGAGAAGGCATCCTTTCACATATCTCCCGATTTTGAAGCATTTCGAAAAGTCATTGTATTTAAACCTTTAGATTTTTTTCTCGGCGCATCGAGAAGATGAAAACTTAGTGCAAATCGATAAACTTCACAATGAAGTGATTCTTTCGGTCTGTATGAGTAAATTAAGCTTCTTTATATGAACAAAAAGCTTGTCGCTCGACAAAAATGGTCCAACAAATAATTGCATTAAAAAAGACCAAGGACACTAAAAAAATCTAGCTTCTGTCTCGGCGAAATTCAATAATCAACTAAATCCCAACGAATTGCGATCAAATGGCAGGCAAGGGTGTCAGAGGACAAAATGAATTAATAGAGTTTGTTATTTACCGCTACTGAAAAAATTTAAAGTAAACAAACGAAAAGATTTGACGTTTAATAGCAACTGCCTCAAATTGCTTTTTAGCTGCCTAAAATCAAGCGAATAAGGTGATCACTTTGATCAGTAATGAAAATAGAAAACCGGCAAAGAAATCATTAAAATTTCTGATATCGAGGACGTCATTATGTTATGACAATTCTACTAAATTTTAAGCAGTGTTCGTGTTTTTTACTTAATTGTCAATGCTTGTCTTGAGAAGCTTCATAATTCTCCGCAGAAATTTTTGCACAAATATACACCGAGAATTCTTTTAGCACGTTTTTTACATTCTTCTTTCAGGAAACAAATAAAAAATTTCCTGCAGCAAACATATTTTCATTATTATATGTTTTATAGCATTGCACCACATTAAAGACAATTCTGTAGAAGAAAAACCAAGAAACGTTCTACGCTTTGTTCTTTTTAAACTTTCAATGCACTTTCCTCTGCTGTCTATTTCAACAACTTGCCATCTATATGACAAGGAAGCGGAACATAAAGTAAAATAAAACCTTCAACAAAAACATAAGAAAATAAAACATAGCCGGCAGATTGCCGGAATAGCTGCGAAAGAATAGACCTGCCTGCCATATAATAGAGATAGAAACAGATACAGATCTGAATTGAAAAAAAATCGACGCCGCTCAAAAAACTAGGCTAAAAAACATTCAGCGATAAATTATTGAAGCTTGTTAAAATTCATTCCACAGATACCTCTTATTAGAGACCTTTACTGCACATAGGAGTTCCTTTGACCTTAAACAAATTCTAATTAAACTTAAGATTTAAAGTGCAAAAGTCATTTTATTGAGTGAGGTAAGTCACGTATGATCAAAATCTAATCACGCAAATAGCCTAAAAACTTTCGCTAAAGCGAGTGAGAAATGACGTCACGCGCGCAAATGCCGTTAGTGAGAGGAAGAAGTCATTCAGAAAATTTGACTTTTTCAGCTTTGCTGTGTGAACAAATGTACAAACGAAAAAAGAGCGTCCGACGACGAAACAAAAAAAAATCAAGAGATCCGCAATATAGCTACGCTCAGCTTACAGCTTCGAAGCTATAATAAACATAGCCGGCAGATTGCAAGAAAATAACCACCGTTGACGCGTTGATGCAAATCGCGATTTAAACAGAAAAAGAAAAAAGAAGAGATAAATTGACAAATTTTGTTCTTTTTTTGGTGTCAAAAAAGTTCGAATTCGGCGTACAGTTTCAGTTGGCTTCTAAAACTATACTTAATTCAGCTTCTAAACTGAAAGCTAATAAGCTTGATACCAATTTCAGCTAGCAAACACTCTAATTAACTTTGATAACCTAATTCTCAATGACTTAATGAACGGGCTTTATCGCTTTACCCCGTCTCTTTTGACCTTGACTGTATTCACTATCTTGCGTAATTCATTGAGTGAATGGATTTAAAAACCATGCAGTTGAAATTATGAGTGAGGTAAGTCAGAAGTCAAACGTGAAAGTTGTAAAATACGGTTTTTTAATTCGCTTTAACTTTTGATCACGTTTTTCGTTTTACATAAGGTAAAGCGAATTAAAAACAAACATAGCAGAACAAGTCCTGACGTACAATTAAAAGAATTTTCATTGACTAAACAAAAAACTAGACCTGGAACAGACTATGAGTGAATTGGAAAACGAATTTCTAAAAAAAACAGATCAAAGGAATAAAAAAACAGAAAATCAAGGACTAAAAACTAGGCCTAGAATAATATATGAATGGATTGGAAAAACGAAGGAGAATCTCCATGAGGTTAATTTGTTAAAATTATTAAAATTCAGTTGTTAAAAACCCCCAGGTTGAGGTCGCTCTCAATATCGCCTCCGATCAGACCGTCCCAGACGTTTGATCAGTCTTAAATTGATGTTCGAAAAAGCTGAGTAGGGTAATTTGCATGACATAATTGTTTTTTTAGGAGATATACGTTTTCGTACTGCAAACATAAACACGCACAATGTTACAAATGTTTGCAGTTTTGTATTCGTTTTTTTTGAAAATTTTTGTCATTTTTTGAGCTTTTCCAGCCTCAGGAGCCTTAAAACTTCGTCTAGGGTTCAACGAAAGGTTACTGCATTGTTTCTAATACAGAGAAAAATCAAAGTAAAATAGCCGCATAAGAAAAAAAATCACTAGAGAAAGCGAATTCTTGTTCAAACACCGTTTTCTCATTCTACTTTAAAATTAGAGCCAAAAATTTCAAGCCGCAAAACCACCACTCTAATTTGAATTCAAAAATCATGAAAATGTGTGAACAGATCTTGAAAAAAACATAGCCGCAAGAATTCCGGAAACAACTTGAAAGAAAACCCATTTAAACGCCATCCAATTACTTATCAGACAAAACGTACCTCCACTAATTTTTGATTATCTTGAAAGAAAAACCATAAAACAAAAAATAGAAACAAAATCAAATCTGTAAAAATATGATTTGAAAAATCTGATCAAATTTTCATATAAATTGGGGTCCCGAAATAACTTTCTCTGCCAAAATTACTTCATCAAAACAACTAGCGCTTTTGTGAATTATTAAAAAATACTCGAGGCCAAATTATGAAAAAAAGCTCTTACAAACAACTTGCACTAAAAAACTGAAGAAGTTAATACATTTTTTAATAATACAAAAGCATATAAATCCAAAGAAACATTCTCTTCGGTCAATAGGGTATCCCAGTGCTCGCAAAACAATAGGCAAGTCATAATAGGGTAAAAAAACTTCTAAAAGTCCTAAAAAACAGAAAAAAAAACGAAAAACAGCAAACAAATTAAGAAAAATAGTTTTTTGTCATATTTCACTACAAAAAAAATGATTCATATCCATAAAACTGTAGCCTATTGTTATCTAAAATTTGCTCAAGTAGATGGCGTCTTTTCAAGAACCATTTGATCCAGTAAAACAAAATCGTCAGAAACGCAAAAATTAGGCCGAAAATCAGCAAATTACATGAAAAACCTCCGAATTAGCATTAAATTCATATGAATTTTCAGAAAAATTCAAACCACTACCAACCCCAGCCTTAGATTAAAACAAATTCATAACAAAACCTCAACCAAAAAAAAATTGAAAAAAGCTGCTTTAAAATGCAGCAGGTGAACAAAAAATTTCGCTCATTAAACAAATTGTGTTTCACACCTCACCTTAGCGCTCTCTAGAAAACAGTGATATGAACAAAAGACCACACTATTGCTTCACTGTTCATTTTGTTCAGCAACAAATCACTCATTTTTTCACGTGTTTCATTTCCCGCTTCAAAATTCACTCTAAAAAAATTAATTAAAAAAAAGGACTTCTCCAATACTCCTCTTCAAGTCGTAAAAAGACAGCGCCACAATACAATTCAATAAGAGCCGTCTGAGAGGCTGAAGGCGGCTATTAATCAAACCAAACATAACTACATTAATGTAAAGTCAAAAGTCAAAATACTACAGCAAAAAAATCAGATTGTTTTTCATTGCAGATATTTTCTGCGACGTATTCTCGGTATCTCAAGAACGGTATTAAAAGCTTTCACGCCGCAAAACTCTTTTTGCTGATTTCTCCCATTATCGCCGAACTTAAAATTAGCACCATAAAAAAGTCAGCCCAGAATCTGCAAAAGAAATTACGACAGACCTTAAATCACTTTAATTATAACAAACCCACCGCAATATAGGCAGTTGAGCTAAAAATCAAATTCTGACATCACGAAAACCAGCAGACTAGGTTTCCATAGACAAAAGTTTCTGAAATGCACATTTCAAAGCCAAAATGAGCTAGGCTAGCACTTCGCTTGGATTAATTGTTTTGCATCATCAGCTGTCATCATATCAGCTACTGGTCCAACACCAACAACTACAGGTTTAATCTGACTTTTATCCAGAGCATAATGCGTAATCACATCTCTGATCTGCTTAGGGGTCAAACTGTCAATTCTCTCATTCATCTCTTCTAATGGGATTCGTCTACCGTAACACAGCATCTGTCGCCCGATTTCCTCACAAATTGGCTGATATCCTAAACTCAGGCCCCGTAATCAAGTGCTCAAACATGCTTTTATTACATTAGTCATCGGGGCTGCCTTAAAATGGGCCAGCTTCTCCAGTCCACTATGTCAATTAAAAACATGGGAATCAAACATGTGAAATCCTAATTCCCGCCGCTAGCTCTATCTTCAAGTCAAATTCAAGCACTAATGCCTTTGAGTTATAGAAATTTGTCATAGTCTTGTTCGGATGACCTATTTAAAGTTTGGTCCTTTTTAAGAGGTAAGTAGTCATCTACAAACAATAAAAATTATCGTAAGATTGATATAGAAGATTATAAAACAGACGACACTCATAAACGACAATCAATTTAATTGCGTTAGAGGCAACTGAAAATGTGATGAGCTGCTTAAAGAGGCGGGATCAAATTGCCAAGAACAACAAAAATATATTAAGATAACGAGAGGCTGAAACTTAAAAGTGATTCTGTTTATCCTTCTTTGTCAAACTTGTGCGGCTAACGAAATGAGATTTTAGTTTTCTCAATTTCTGTCTCATACTTTTTTTTGGTGTGATATAACTGTTGGAGAAATTACTGACAAGTTCGAATCCCCTTCCATTTTGTTCATGCATCAAATTTAATCAGAACCACTCATACTTCGAGAAAAGTATTAACATAGCCGGCAGATTGCCGGAAAATAGCCGCGATAGACGCTTGTGGCGTTACATGAATTGAAACAACTATAGAAATAAAACAGACAGATCGACCACCAGTCCTTTAATAGACCACTAGACTTTTTGGGTTAGCTTCGGACTGTCATTTTTATGAGATATATAAGCTCTATAAGGAGAAAGCCCTAATAGGGCTTTTCAAAATTAGGAATTTTTCCGTTTGTGCCCCCTCAGCTTAGTGGGCGCATATTATTTGCACCCCCAGATGCACGTGCAATTTTTGGGGGGGGGGGCAACGGAAAAGATCCCAAAATTAATATTCAAAATCAAAACTCAAGACTAATATTCAAGAATTAGGGCATATGTTTGGCACTACTTAGATGCACACTATTGACTGTGTAAATATTCACAAAATTTAAAGTTTCATAAGTGAGCTCAGAAGTCATTTTTTGAGTGAGGTAAGTCATTGAAAAAATCAATTCCAAGAAGTCACGGTAAGACGAAACAAAAATCTGTTAGACGAAGTAAAAAAAAACATAGCAGGACAAGTCCTGACGTACAATTCAAAGATTTTTCATTGACTTAACAAACAACTAGACCTAGAACGGACAATGAGTGAATCGGGAAAACCAATTCTAAAAAAATCAGATGAAAAAAAAACAAAAAAAATCAATGTCAATATGCTGCTAGGGAGAAAAAACCACTAGTGAGATATGTAATTTTGATGCTAACAAAAAACTAGGTCCAGAATGAGCCGTGAATAGTCTGGGAAAACTATTTAGAAAAAAATCCGATCCAAAAAATAGAAAACATACCCGGCAGTTTGCCGGAAAATAGCCGCCGTTGATTCCAATAAGCATGATTGGGATTGAAAGAATAAGATTTTTGTACAAAAACATTTTTTAAGTCCGATTTATTTTGATGGCATTTCGTAGTTGAACATAACGTACTTCTGTTTCTTAGAGAGAGGCTACAGGGGCTACTATCAATACCAATAGGCATTAGAGATGATACCTAAGGCTTATAGGAACGACGTTCAAATAGCGGGCATCTAAAATTGGGCTTTATGGGTTTATCCCGTTTCTACTTCTGACTTCAATTTTTTATACTGACTCGGTTCATTTTGAATTGCTTTGCTGAGCAACTGATGTTCAAAATCACTTTTAGCAGAATGAGAAAAGAGAGAAACTAGCCTAGAGAAGTCAAAAAGATTTCACGCAAAATGTTGAAAAAGCGGCAAAATGAGGTAAAGCGAAACAATTTTTTATTCGACGAAGTAAAAAAATAGGAGCGCTATAATAGCCGGCTGAGAAGATGAGGGCGGCTATTAAATACCCGGCAGATTGCCGGAAAATAGCCGCCGTTTATTCCAATAAGCATGATTGGGATTGAAAGAATAGAAGATATTGAAAAAAAAAAGATTTTTGTACAAAAACATACATTTTTTAAGTCCGATTTATTTTGATGGCATTTCGTAGTTGAACATAACGTACTTCTGTTTCTTATAGAGAGGCTACAGGGGCTACTATCAAAACCAATAAGCATTAGAGATGATAACTAAGGCTTATAGGAACGACGTTCAAATAGCAGGCATCTAAAATTATGCTTTATGGGTTTATCCCGTTTCTACTTCTGACTTCAATTTTTTATACTGACTCTGTTCATTTTGAATTGCTTTGCTGAGCAACTGATGTTCAAAATCACTCTTATCAGAATGAGAGAAGAGAGAAACTAGCCTAGAGAAGTCAAAAAGATTTTACGCAAAATGTTGAAAAAGCGGCAAAATGAGGTAAAGCTAAACATTTTTTTATTCGACGAAGTAAAAAAAAAATAGGAGCGCTATAATAGCCGGCTGAGAAGATGAGGGCGGCTATTAAAAACAGTAAAAATTAGACTGAAATTGCCTCATGTGAACAAAAAACCACTACCGAGAAACCGAATTTTTGTTCAAACACCGTTTTCTCACTCTACTTTAGAGCGAGAAAAATTCACGCCGCAAGCCCACTCACTTTTTTGCTCCACTTCCTGTTTCGACGTGACCAAAATCGCCACTCCAATTTGACTTCAAAAATCATGAAAATGTGTGAACAGATCTCAAAAAAAGACGGCGCCCCAATACAATTCAAATTCTTTGAATTGTAAAAAAAAATAGGAACGCTATAATAGCCGCCTAGAATTGAGGACGCGGCTATTAATTTATTTGAAACTCATTTATGACTCTTCACAATCTCCGTTTTAATTTTCTTATCTCGTTCGCTATCAGGATTAAACTTTTTTGCTATCAGGATTAAACTTTTTAAACTCGTTTGCTATCAGGATTAAACTGTGAAGCCCAAAACTACCACGAACACCGAGGCCACCGCCTTTTCGACGGAGCGGAGTGATAACGCAATTGACTGTGTCTCCAATTCAGTGGCCAGAAGCAACAGAGAGAGCTCGGAGCTCACTATCGAGGTCGCCAAGGCGAATGCCATAGACGGCCACATTCTACTATTTGAGTTCTCTTTAGGTATATTATACATCCTAAAATGTCGCAATTATCTATGTTGTGTTTCATTTGTTATCTCAATCAAATTTAATTACGTTGAAGCCGCGTTAAAAACAACAAAAGATCCTAATTTTGTTGTTTTTACATTCATTTCTTGAATTGACTGAAAATAGGTAAATTGAAAATGAGCATAAAGCTCTAGCAACAAAACCTAACAACTTAAGGATCCCAGGAATCATCGTAACAACAGTAACAGTTTCTGTTGATTATTATAATAAAGCGACAAACAGTCGGGCAATACAGTTGAACAATATCACAGAGAATAATGCCCACTTTTGTTTCACAGCTGTGACTAAAAATATTCTTCATCCCTTTAAAAATTCTAAACATAAACGACTAACGTCGGGCGAATTGCTCTCAACCGAACGGCGAGCAGTTGGCTTCATCAGTAGCTAGCCACGGTTTAATGAGGTTAGCTTTAGCTTGATTCCTCTCTTCAGTTTTAGTTTTCTGGCCTTGTTAGTAAATAAATCAAACAAAAAGATACTTAAAAAATTTGCAAAATAATGCAAAATTTAGAAGAAAAGCTTCCAGATTTCGTTCCAGTAAAATGTTCAAAATTATTTTTTGTCTCTGGAGTTAAGTCAAGTAACCCATCTGCAATACTTGAAAAGCTTCGTTGTCCAGTAATGATCGTTAAACTCAGAAAAGGACAAAAAAATTCACAAAATTTGAAAACGATCGCAAATTTTAAAATCTTGCTAAAATTCAAGATATTAAAATCTTCAAAACCATTTCATTGTCTTAAGAGACTATCCAGTAGCCCTATTTCAAGCTTTAAATAGTTTCACTGGATCATAAAGATCCATAGACGTGGACACTTTCCATAATAACTTTCCGTAAATTTAAAAAATTAAATTTTATCAAAAAATTTCTTACGCTGAAGTCATTAAAATATTGATAACCAATCCATTGACTCTAGAAACTATGCGCCAGCTTATCATCAACCTTTGGAGGAGGTCCCTATGACCCTGGTGCCGGAAAAAATGATAAATTCAAAAAATTAAAAAAAACTTGAAAAAGTTGCAAATATTTTCTAAAAATTGCTGATATTAAAATCTCAAAAAACACTACATTTAAAACTTTACAGTAACCTATTGTCAAACCTTAGAGGAGGTTCTTCCGCCCTTGAGGCCGGCGAAACCTAAAAACCGACCAAAATTTTCAAAAAAACTTTAAAATTGTAAATTTTTCCAAAAAAAAGCTAAAATTTGTCATATTAAAAAAATGAAAGTTATTCCACTGCAAATAAAATTTTTTCATTAACTTATTATCAAACCTTTAAGGACGTTTTCTGAACACTGCATCTGGAAAGAAGAGAATAGTGAAAAATAAATATAAAAAAATTGAAAAAATTTGCACGTTTTGTCAAAAAAAAATGCTGAAATTCGTAATGTTTAAATGTTGAAACAATTCCAATACCACTAGCAACTATGCAGTAACCTAACATAAAACCCTAGAGGAGGTTCCTTGACACCTAGAGCTGACAGAACTCAAGACAAAAATTTTTAAAAAGCTTGAAAAAATTGTGAAAATTAGTATAAAATTGCGGGTTTTTAGCGATCGATTGTACGAACGTAGCCACGGGGGGGGGGGGGGGGGGGGAACCGGGGGCTGATGGGAGGGGGGTGGGCATCAGTTGGGTTGGGGGGCAACAGCGCGGTGGGGGGTGGTGGGGCAATAGTGTGGAGGGGGGTCAACATTGGGGTTGTCTTCAACATCTAAGAACCGCCCTTCACATCATAAGAATAAGTCTCCAAAATAGTTTTAGCTGAAACAGAGCTGAAAGGCTCTAAGAGCACTTAATGCCCGCTGGGCGCTACCTGTTTATCCCGTTTTTGAGGACGAAAAGTCAAAAGCGTCAGACAAAAAATCGGTCAAGCGAAAAACCGCATTAAAAAAAGGCCGACAGGACTAATATGATTGCTACAAACTTCGTTTGAGAGCAATTAAAAAGGCTGACAACGAAAAAAAATGTCGAAAACATCTGGACGGCAAATCATCCAACATGAACTGATAATTTTTCTGCGATTAAAACGCTAAATAAAACAAAAATTTCCAGTAAGAATCAACGCTGGAAATCCAACAAGCCTCTCGAAAAAAAGAACGAATTCTATAAAAACGTCGGCCAACGTTTCACGGCTTTTAATAAATAGATGTAATTAAGAAAGAATGACTCATCCTCTTCAATCTTTTAGCTTTCAATCTTTGCATCTTAGCTTACAAATAGAGAGAGACTCATAACTGTATCCTCAATAAGAATATTTTTGATATGATCTCAGCTGACGATTAACATCTTAACGTCATGTCAATTTTATATGATCTGAGCTGACGATTAATATCTATAGACTAAAGTTATTCGCCTAGCCTTATTGTTAAATATGTAATCGAACTTGACTTGCTTTTTGTTCAAATAAATTCCCCTTAATTTAAGCTGACGATAGTTGTTATGAAGATCTGAGCCCACTAGACTAACCATCCATTTGAAGCATCAAGTTAGTCTTGAGTGATCTTTTAGCTCTTTGGATCTCTTCGTCCGAGGAGTGGAAAGCTACCCTGGCCCATTCGGCACAGATGTGTTCAATCGTTCTGTTTACATTCTCACCACTACTCACAAAGTGCACGCCCCACAGCCCAGTGTCTAAGTAACATGTGTTGAACGACTGCAAACAAAATAAAGCCAAAACTTTATATAATTTTACACAGACACGCGTTGGAAGCGGTCAATTTCGCATGGAGAACGTTGATGTTAAGATTAAAACATACTAGGTTTACCATCTGCTAGTTATAATTAGGATTTATTCAACAATGGAAAAATCAAAACTTTCCTTTACCTGCTTTACCTGTAATTAATTTCAGGTAATAAACTTAATGGAAAAAACCGTTGGTTGGTATATAAGAAACCCTCGAAATCTCAATTTAATTCGAATAATGAAACATAACCGACTAACGTCGGTCAAATGCTCTCAAACGACCGGTGAGCGCTTGGCTTCTTCATTAGCTAGCCACGGCTTAATGAGGCTAGCTTTAGCTTGATTCGACTCTGCAATTTTTAGTTTTCTAGCCTTGTTAGTAAATAAATCAAATAAAAAACTGATATTTTAAAAATTTGCAAAGTCTAAATCAAAAGCTTCCAGATTTTGCAGTGAAATTGTTCAAAATTATTTTTTGTCTTTGTAGTTATGTCAAGTAACCCATCTGCAATACTTGAAAAGCTTCGTTGGCCAGTAACGATCGTTAAACTCAGAAAAGGAAAAAAATATTAAAAAAATTTTGAAAACAGCAAATTTTAACAAAATCTCGCTAAAATTCAAGATATGAAAATCTTCAAAAACATTTGACGATCTCAAGAGACTATTCCGTATCCCCCATTTCAAGCTTTAAACAGTTTCACTGGCTCATAAAGATCCATAAACTTGGAACATAATAATTTTCCGACTATTTGAAAATTAAATTTTATTAAAAAATCCTACAGCTGGAGTTATTAAAATATTGAGAGCCATTTCAAAAACTCTAGAAAATATGCAGCAGTTTATTATCAAACCTTGGAGGAGGTCCTAGGACCCTTTTGCCGGAAAAATGATAAAAAAAGTCAAAGATTCAAAAAACTTGAAATAGCAATTGCAAAAATTGACGATATTAAAATCTTGATTATTCCAGTACATCTACAAGCTAAGCAGTAACCTATAATCAAACACTAGAGAAGGTTATGTGGCTCTTGAGGCTGGAGAAACCTAAAAACCGACAAAAAATTTCAAAAAACCTGAAAAAATGCAAGTTTTATAAAAAAAAATGATAAAAATTGTCATATTAAAAATTTGAAAGCTACTCCATGACATACAAAAATCATTCAGTAACTTATTATCAAACCCTTAGGGACGTTTTCTGGTCATTGCGTGAAAGACGTGAATAATGACAAATAGATGTCGAAAAGTTTGCACGTTTTGTCAAAAAAAATGCCAAAATCCGAGATGCTAAAATGTTGAAACCATTCCACTGCCACTCGAAACTTTGCAGTAACCTTTTATAAAACCCTAGAGGAGGTTACTTGACACATGGGGCTGAAAAAATGACTAAAAATTTGAAAAATCTGGAAAATTGTGCAAAATTGCACGTTATAAAATTGCTTGTTTTTAGCGACCGGTTGTTTGTCAGTAGCCAAGGGGGGGGGGGGGGGGCACCGGGTTGCTGATGGGGAGGGATGGGATGGGTGGGGCAACAGTGGTTTGGGGGAAAACAGCGCGCGGGCGCAATAGTGGAGGAGGTGGGGTCAACAGTGGAGGGGTCTTCAACCTCTAATAACCGCCCTTCACATCATAAGTATAAGTCTCTAAAGCAGTTTGAGCTGACACAGAGCTGAAAGGCTCTAAGAGCACTTAATGCCCGCTGAGCGCTACCTGTTTATCCCGTTTTTGAGGACGAAAAGTCAAAAGCGTCAGACGAAAAATCGGTCAAGCGAAAAATCGCATAAAAAAGACCGACAGGACTAATATAATTGCTACAAACTTCGTTTGAGAGCAATTATTAAAACACCGTTTTATCAATATATTAAGAACCGGAAAAAAACAGTTCGTTGAACTTCAACACAATGTATGCATAAACAAGTGTTCAATTTGTCCTCTTATTTTTGCATTACCCATACGCTTAATTACCTGATAAGAGTAGCATAACCCCTCGTTTAAACACGCAGCTGCTAATGTGTTAGAAGGTGATATGAAATTGGCAGACTGGTTAGACGTGCCTCTGTCCCACGCTCCAATCAACATATTCCCAATCATGAGTGGGATAATGTCTGGATTAGCCCAACCTACACCCTCAACTGTGAAAACCACGTGCGCTATGTCAAGTCCAGGCACCTCCTTGCCAAATGTTGCACTTTGATAGCTACAAATAAGTTAAGAATAGAAAGTTTTCAGAAATTTATTTTTTCAAATTTGAACCATTGACTTGATTATTGGGTTATGCTATGCCTGGACCTTCGCCCGCATTATCCATCTTGCTTTTGTTTACGAACTTCAAGTTTTTGTTGTAACGAAGAAGTCTTTATGGGTATGAATTATTCTTTGAAATCATACAAATGGGGCGGCGAGTTTATCACAATGAGCACCAATTACGACAATGGTGCTCCTTTTGTGAATGGGCTTCATTTTGCGTTTTAAATTAGCCTTTCATTTCTTCTAACTAAATTTCTAACTTCCTCAACAGGAAACGTAAATTTTATGATTCCAAATACGCAAAAATTGTTTCACGAAGTTTGAATAAAATGAACAGGGCAAAAATAAATCCCCTACGTCTTTCTCTCGCGAACCTTGAAAAAAGTAATAAAAAATAAAATTTTTTGCTGTTAGAAAAGGCAAAAGCGTATGAAAAATGACAAGAGCCTCATTAAAACTGCAATCTTGGCCGTAAAGTTTATACTTAGAAGGCTAAATCTCTCAACTAAATCTCTCAATAACTAAATCTCTCAGAAGGCTACTCAGATACTTGCTCCCTAAGGCTTTACCATTTTATCACGTTTTTCAAGACGAGAAGTCAAATAAAATGGCTTAAGCGAGCGAAAAACTCTGAGCTTGTGAGGGAGGGTAACTAGGGAATAGGTAAGTTTTTGTGGGTGGGGTGAAGGGTAGGTAGAAGGGTTAAGTGTCTGTAGTTTCGATAGGAAAAAAGGATGTTATCGGATCAAACCTTTTAAAACTTACGACCTTGACCTGTCTCGAAACACTCTGCGGTAGAAAAAAGCTAAGGTTTATGACCAATATTCGTAAACGTTCTAAAACGAATTCCAATTTCAAGTCATGAACAAACTTGCTTCAGTGAAAAAAACAGCAGAAGATCAATACTCCGAGTCGTAAAAACGCTTTTGGATTAGTTGCTTTAAACTTTGTTCGTGAGCAGTTAAAAACATAGCCCACGAACGTCGGGTGAAAAGCTGTCAAACCACTGGCGAGCAGTTGATTTCGTCAGTAGTTAGCTGCGGCGTACGGAAGACAGCTAAAGCTTACATCAACATTGAGGGGGCGTGAGTGAAGTGGTGGGTTCAGGACTGTTGGATAATGAGAAGGTAACCGAAGAGGGACATAAGGCTCTGGGGAACATAGATCTGCTCTGCGACTTAATTCCATCCGGGCATTATCTGTTTAAGTTGCAGAGCAGTTCTCTCAGAGCCTTATGTCCGTCTCGTTCACCTTCTCTCCAACATCCAACTCATTCCAACACTCCTGAACCCACTACATCGCCCACGCCCCCTTCAATACTTATGTAAGCTTAAGCTGGCTTCCGAAAGCCGCAGCTAGCTATTGACGAAACCAACCTCTAGCCAGTGGTTTGGGAGCTTTTCACCCGACGTCCATGGGCTATGATTTTAAATGCTCTCGAACAAAGTTTGAGACAACTATTATAAACGTGTTTTTCAGGACCCGGACTACTGGTCTTCTTTTGTTTTTTGTCCGAAGTTAATCAGTTTGTTTATTAACTGCTGTCAAACAAAATTTTTTGCAATAACGTTAATCCTACTGGTATTTTAATGAAATTTCGCGTACTACCGGCTTTTCGTCTAACCAGTCCCCCTTTTTCTCCTCAAAAGTGTGACAAACAGATCAAGCCCGGATGGAATTATTACAGTGTTGTGGACAAAAAGTCAAATTGTCAGACAAAATGCCGGCAGAACACAAAATTTCATTAAAATACCAGTGGGATTAATATTATTGCAGCAATTTTGTTTGACAGCAATTAAAAAACAAACTGATTAACGTCAAACAAATTGCTCTCAGAATAGAGGCGGAAGGGTGTAGCATAATATGGGTACAGAAAATTCCCATCAGGGAGGGGTTAGAACCCCAGTCCTTTACACTAAGCAGAAGCATTAAGGCTTACACGCGCTTTTAATAGCTTATCTTCCAATCGGTTTCCTTTAACAACGGACTTCATTTTTGAATATGAGCAGCAAAAAGTCAGCAAAAATCCAGAAGTCACTCGTGAAAAAACATAGCCGGCAGATTGAGGAAAAGCTGCGAAATAGACTTGGGTGCTGTAAAATCCAGATGGAAAAAGATACAGAAATGAGTTGATAGAAGTTATCGCCGTTTAATTCAAAGAAGGTTGTATTTGGGTGCAAAAAATGTTTCACTGTCGCGGCTCGAACGGCCGATCTCCTGCTCAACCGCCAGTCGCCTTAACCACTCGGCTGTCGGACCATAAAATCTTTTTTCATACAATCAACTTTAGCAAAAGACTAACTTCTGAATAATCGCAATTCAGGTCACGCAAAAAACGTGAAATCAAGCGCGAAAAAAACTATTTAAACAGTGACGAGACAGAATGTTCTAGAACAAAAGTAAAACAAAAATGGAGCGTCAGAAGACGAAACAAAAAAAACAAGAGCACCGCAAAATAGCTATGCTCAGCTTACAGCTTCGCAGCTATAATAAACCGACTAACTTCGGATGAATTTATCAAATGAGGCCTGGGTCTTTGTGGTGGGATAGCTTAGA
This sequence comes from Convolutriloba macropyga, assembly GCF_964194025.1. Taxonomy (NCBI): domain Eukaryota; kingdom Metazoa; phylum Xenacoelomorpha; order Acoela; family Convolutidae; genus Convolutriloba; species Convolutriloba macropyga. Next base: position 16,378,462 of record NC_134481.1, read on the forward strand.
ATTGTTTCATGGGTGCAAAAAACACCAACCTCAGGAGCGGTAACAGCGGACCTCAGGAACGCAAGCCCAACATCCTAACCACTTCGCTAAAATGGCGATGAGCCTTCATCGCTTTATATTAGAAACAAAATTTCAAAAAGCTTTTAGATCACACGAAAATGAAGATCTCAAGCGTGAAAAAGTCGCTCAAAAGTCAAAGAATGTTCTACAACAAAATCCTAAAAACTGTCGAGCAAAAATTCACAATAACTGCCTCAAACAACGTTCCAGAACAATGAATAACATAGCCGGCAGATTGTCGGAATAGCTGCGAAAGAATAGACCTGCGTGCCATATAATAGAGATAGAAACAGATACAGATCTAAATTGAAAAAAAAAATCGACACCGCTCAAAAAACTAGGCTAAAAAACATTCAGCGATAAATTAAACAAGCTTGTTAAAATTCATTCCAAAGAAGCCTCTTATTAGGGACCTTTGCTGCACATATGAGTGCCTTTGACCTTAAACAAATTCAAATTAAATTTAAGTTTTAAAAAGCAAAAGTCATTTTATTGAGTGAGGTAAGTCACGTATGATCAAAATCTAATTACGCAAATAGCCTAAAAACTTTCGCTAAAGCAAGTGAGAAATGACGTCACGCGCACAAATGCCGTGAGAAGAAGAAGTCATTCAGAAAATTTGACTTTTTCAGCTTTGCTGTGTGAACAAATGTAAAACGAAAAAAGAGCGTCAGACGACGAAACAAAAAAAACATAGCAGGCCAAGTCCTGACGTAAAATTCAAAGAATTTTCATTGACTAAACAGAAAACTAGACCTAGAACGGATTATGAATTGATTGGGAAAACCATTTAGAAAAAATCTTACCCCAAAAATCAAAAAAACAGTAAAAACCAAAGTGAAATTGCCGCATGTGAACAAAAAACCACTAGCGAGAAATCGAATTTTTGTTCAAACACCGTTTTCTCACTCTACTTTAAATTTAAAGCGAAAAAATATCACGCCGCAAAACCACTCGCTTTTTCGCTCCACTTCCTGTTTCGGCGTGACCAAAATCTCTACTCCAATTTGACTTCAAAAATCATAAAAATGTGTGAACAGATCTTAAAAAAACATAGCCGGAAGAATTCTGGAAACGACTTGAAGGAGAAAACTGCCCATACTTATGACTAAACAACTAGAACAACAATTGTGAACTCTGGCCCTCCACAAATGCCATAAAACATTAAAGGAAGAATAGAAACGGCATTCATAAACAAATCGAACAGAAAAAAAACTAGAAAAACTTAAGTTTTTTTTTAAATTGAGTTTTTTTAAATAGTACCAGGAAACAAAATTCCTTTGCAATTAGAGCAATGAAAAGCTCGCAAAACAATGGGCAAGTTAAAACAGGCTAAGAAACTTGTCTAAGATTAAAAAAAAGAAAAACTGCACAAACAATATGAAAAATGGTTTAAAATTTCTCAATTTTGCTGTCAATTTTCCTAAGAAAAAAGTAATTTATACAAAGAAAGCTTTAGTCAATTGGTATCTGGATACTCCTTAGGTAACAAGCTTCTAATCAAATCTACTTAAAACATTAAAACAAAAAAACAGGCAAAAAATCATTAAATTTCGTCTAAAAATCAGCAAAAACTGATCAAAAACCTCCAAATTAGCATCAAACTCAAATTAACTGGTTGAAACCTTCAATTCCTATCAAAACAAGCCTAAAACTAATACAATATCATAATCAGACCTCATAACCATCAAAAGTTGCAAAAAACTGCTTTCAAAAAGCCGCACGTGAACAAAAAAAATCGCTCGCTTAGAGAAAATTTTTTCACACATCAATTTCTCGCTCTCTCAAAAACAGCGGTATGAACAAAAACCACTCTCTTTTCGCTCCGCTCTTAACTTCTGTTCAGCCCCAAAATCACTCCAAATTTTTTCACGCGTTTCATTTCCCGCTTCAAAAATCACTCCAATAAAGTTGATTAAAAAAAGGACTTCTCCAATACTCCTCTTCGAGTCGTAAAAAGACAGCGCCCCAATACAATTCAAATTCTTTGAATTGTAAAAACCAAGAGCACTGCAATATAGCTACGCTCAGCTTACAGCTTCGCATCAATAATAACCTCAACCCAAACACCCCCTTTCCAATTAGAAACAATACACCGGACAAATTTTGAATGTTGCTGGAAAAGCTTGAAAGCTATGTTGTTGAAATCTCCGTTTCATAAAGTGTAACATGGCGCAATTCATACATTTGATGTGTACAGAGATTTCCAATTGTTTGGTGAGAAATAGCAGGCTTCGCATAAATACGCCATCATTTCAGAAGAAACCTTAGAACAGCATATTGACACTCACTTGTACGGCTGTAAAGTCCAACTTAGCGGTGACTGCTCAGGAATTCCGCCTAGCAATTTTTCAGCCCATTGTACAACTTCGTCATGATCAACTGCACCAGTGGCCACCAAGACAATCCTAGGCGCTGTGTAATGAGTTGTGATGTAATCAACCAGCATGCTCTGATTTATACTCTGGATATTTTCCGGTGGGCCCAAAATTGTGTATCCCAGGGGTGAGTCCCGAAACGCGTATTCATGTACGTGGTCGAAGACCACTTCTTGAAGGTTGCTCTCGACTTCTTGCATTTCTCGGAGTATTACCTAAACATTATCTCAATGCTCACACATTAGTCCCGTAAAATTCCTATGCATAAAACCAAATGGAAACCTATGCATAAAATAGAACGCAGACTGTTATTATGATACAACTTAAGTTGTTAATTGTCAATTTCATTATAGCACGACACTAACACCGGAAAATATTTGTATGCAAGCTGAGCGAATCAAAACAGTGAAGACAATAGCCAATACGTAAGACCCATAAATTCGATTATAAAACTTCCATATCATTGAACCGTAGTTGCCAACACCTGGCAAAATTTTTTGTACCCAGAACACTTACCGAGCGCTCCCGTTCGATGCTTCCTTTCTCCAGCACTGAATTGGTAAGGATGTCGGAGAGGATTTCCATGAGTTTCTCTGAGTTCTGGGAGAGACACTTGCCATAGTAGACAGTCTGCTCCCTCGAGGTGTACGCATTCAGCTGTGTGCCCATATTCTCAACCTAATAGAAAAGAAAACGATTAAATTATTTCGTAAGATCTATTTTGTAAAGAAATCTAAAAGGCGTTGTAGTATTGTCTTAAGTTACGCTCCTTGCTGAGTATGACAACAAACGCACTAGGAAATGCATGCTTGCGATCCTTGCTTCTCTAGGTATCAATATCTCGAAAAATTCAGAGCAGCCACGATTTGACGGGATATTGTTGGAGTCGGAAAAATTGCCAGTTTCCTTTTGCCAGTTTGTTTCTAATCCACTTACTCTAGTTCCGACAAAGGATTTGTATCGCTGTGATTCACGACAGCATATCAAAGACTAGCAGGCTCAAGAGAGGTGCTCAGTAACTTGTGCTCTACCAGTTTTTTTTCGTTTCTCAAGATGAAAATTTGGTGCTCAGACGCATGATCCACAGTCCAAAAAACTGCATAAATACCAATAGGACAACTACAATTTCTACAATCTTCGCTTGAGAGAAATGAAATAATCAGAGCACAGCCTATCTGATTGACCAGTATCTGTATGCTCCTTTAAATGTCAGTTGCCTCCATTAAATTCTCATGCCTTTGGAAAAGACAATTGCAGTCTCAAATTAAGCTGCTGAAAAAATGTTCCAAAAAATAATTATTGATGTCTCCAGATAAATTAAGCACAGAAAACAGTTGATTCGAAATAAAACCACCAGGTTTGATTAATAAAAACATCATTTTTTTTCCTTTGTAAACTTAGTGAAAATCAGAAGACAATGACTGTTCATTCTGACCACTTTGATTGAAAACTTAATTAAATCTAATACGACGATTAGAGAAAACGAATACGCTTTGAACGAATAACAAACATCGCTGGCAGATTGCCAGAAAAGCCGCAGTACCTTTGTAGATCTGCAGTCTCAAAGAAGTAGAATCAGAAAAAGACCAAAAATTTCTTTTATATCCATAGCTGTGATGTTAGATTTTGATCAAGCATCTGCATAACTTAATAAAGCTTCTATTAGCTGCTCTCAAATAACCTTCAATTGTGTACCAGGAGAGGCACGTGCTAAAAAACTGTAACTTTGAACACCAAGTCATAATGTTGATTTTATAGATGTAATTCAATGGTTAGGAAATGGATGACTTTTTTCACGGTAGCAAAGAAGATTTGTGAAGCAAATCTCACGAAAGTTTTAACTGTTGACAAGGAACAACAGTGGGCAAAGGGTAGCCCAGGCATATCGTGCCAAAGTAACTATAACTCAAGGGTCTTTTTTGAAACACCACCAACACTGGCGTCAGTGAAGCAAGCTGATTAGTTTGCTTCTCTGACGTCCGGCCACAACACCGCCAACACTACACATTCAAAATTAACTGAAGGCGGAACACCGCACAGTTTTTTTCTGGTGACCCCCCCTAACCAAGCTCGAACGCGCAACCTCAAGGCAGAGGCACGTGCTAAAAAACTGTAACTTTGAACACCAAGTCATAATGTTGATTTTATAGATGTAATTCAATGGTTAGGAAATGGATGACTTTTTTCACGGTAGCAAAAGAAGATTTGTGAAGCAAATCTCACGAAAGTTTTAACTGTTGACAAGGAACAACAGTGGGCAAAGGGTAGCCCAGGCATATCGTGCCAAAGTAACTATAACTCAAGGGTCTTTTTTGAAACACCACCAACACTGGCGTCAGTGAAGCAAGCTGATTAGTTTGCTTCTCTGACGTCCGGCCACAACACCGCCAACACTACACATTCAAAATTAACTGAAGGCGGAACACCGCACAAATTGAAAGGACACACACTCACTTGACCTTATCTCTTTGAATTAAAGTAAAGAATGAAGTTATTTTTGAGAGTGAGGTAAGTAACGTCTGACCAAACAATTACTCACGTCAATGAACAAAGAACTTGCCCCCATCCACTAAGATTAAAAAATGACGTCACGCACGCAACTCAGTTGCAATTAAATGAAGGAATGAACAAAAATCAGATTTGAAGAGATTGTGACGTCAAATTGTCGTAACAAAAATCTTGACGACAAAAAAACCAAGGGCAATAATAGCCTCAGCTGTCACTTTGCAGCTATTAATACACTATGTAGCATTATAAAACAATACACTATACAAAAATAATATTACACGCACTGCAAAAACACTGATACCAAAAAGCTACGTACACCTAATTTTTTTTAAAAAAAAGCGCAGCATGCATCAAATCCCGTTCTATTTCTTCGAATAATTCGCACAATTCCTTTTATAGTATCGTTTGCATGTCTGCTGATCACTAGATCTTGGTTAAGCCGTTGATTTTTTGTAAAAATCGGACAATTCGAATTACAGCAGCGTGGCAAATAGTAAAAGAACAATGCAATTCCAATGTTTCTTTGCGTAAACATAAGAAACGAAATCTCGGCAAACATTTTGATTAAGCTGTACGTAGCTTTTTGGTACCATAGTGTATAAGAAAGAGAAAAGCAAGCACGTGAACAGTGTCATTTGAATTTTTTTTGTTCTTAACACTTCAAATCTCAACGGCATGCTGCTATAGTTTGTTTGTTTGAAGTGACGGTGCATAATTTGACTGACAAGCATACTTCAGAATCTCTGAAGATACAACCAAAGTGCTCTACTGCTGGACACCCCAGACATTTGAAAATTTTTTATCCTGTGAGATCTTACAAACTTCTTACAATATCGTCGTATAAGTACTTATAAGATTATGCGTCGCCTGACTAAGACTTTGTAAGACAATTTATCAGGTCTTACACAATAAAAAATTTCAATCAGCTCTGATCTTACACGAGAAACGTTCACTTTTGTCAGATCGTAAAAGATAAAAATTCTGCCTGATAAGATCTTACACGATCAAAATTCTGCCTGACAAAAAATGTTTATCGTGTAAGATCTCATAAGAATCTTATAAGATCTTGCAAGATAAACAATCGGAAAGCTATGACTCATCTTTTTGATAAGCTTTTTATCCAATCGCAAACGATAAAAAAATTTTAAATATGATATGTTCTTCATATTGATGACAATTCAGGGTTGTTTTCAAGCAGTAGCTAAAAAGCAACAGCATGCAACACTTAAGTATCAGAACAACAAAGAGAAAATTATCTTATACTGTCTTTTCAGACTTGAGCTATTGTGAGAAAAGTTATTCGAGTGTTAGGGGCTTTTTCTGAGGCAGTAATTATCAAACTCTGCTGTAAAATTTTATTCAAAGACCAGAACTATCTTGGACTGCTATGTTTAACCATAGTAACTAGTTAAGACACAGAACAACACTGCGGTCAAAATAGAATCAACAAACATTTTTTGATTCAAAATTTGTTAGTTGGCCGATTTTTTTTACTATCATAAGAACTTGACTACGTTATACGGTTATATTGAAATCATTAAAACATGTCTTATCAGACCTTACACGAAAAAAAATTAGCCCTACGTGAACTTTTATCAAGTAAGATCTGACAAGATACTTATCAGTAAGATCTGATAAGTATTTTATCAGATCTTACACGATTAAACATCACGTAGGGCAGAATTTTTATTGTGTAAGACCAGATAAGGTCTTACACGATAAAGATTTTTGGTGATTTTTGATCAGCATCTTATCAGATCTTACGCGATAAATATTCCAGAATCACTGAGGAGTGCCCTGTTCTAAAGTTCTTTTGGTAAATATAACGTCCGAAAATGAACTAAATCAAAGTTTTGTTTGCTTTGCTGTTGCGTAAAAACCTGGCACTTTTCAAAAAATTTTCGAAAGGTTCAAATTGGTGCAAGATTAAGAGCCATACGGAAGGAAGATCAAATTGGCTATATAAAAAATCGATGAAGCGAAAATGAACCTAAAAAGAACAAATAAGTGTGATTGATAACTAACGCTATTAGCCAACCTGATCAAATAGTGTTTAAATTTTGCTTATTGACCCTTGAAGTGTTTTGCCAGTTGGATCAAATCCGTACCTAACCTGTATCTCCAAGTCGTATTGAGATCTCTGTTTGGTTCCTTTGAAAATGAGGTGTTCGAGAAAGTGTGCGACTCCATTGTTGCGAGCAGTCTCGTATCGGGAGCCAGCATCTATCCACAGTCCAATGCACGCAGACAGACCTCCGAGATCTTCAGTCACAACTCTAGCAAACGAATTAGAATGATGATTAATACTTCAAATATTAACAAATACTATATTGCTATTTACCTGTTCAGTTAGTTCACTTTTGAACAACTAGCTTTAAATATTAGTTTAATAGACAATCTTTTCCGTTTGTGTTCCGATGTACATGTAACCAATTACAGATGGGGGGTTTCATGCAACCACTTAGAGCACCTGCCATTACATAGATGGGGGCACTAGAAAAGATCCAGAAGCTGAAATTTGTTAGAATACTACCTACCGCCAATTAAGCGTGAGCAACCCGTGTTCAGCCGCTTGAACTCGCAAATGCGAACAACTTAAATCGTCAGAAAACAAAGAAGCCAGCAGGATCTATTCTGTTCCCATCATAAATCTTTTATGATCCCCAGGCGCACGCGCTATTTTTTTACATATAGTAACGGGCTTTATAACATATAATTTGCAACTGTTGCAACTGGGCGAAACAGAATAGATCCAAAAATTTCTCAATCTGTAATTTCTAGACAGGATACTATGGAGAAAAAATTCTTCATTCGAATCTTTTTTCGTTTGTGTGCAGCTTATGTGCCCATAATTTTACTCCACCACGCACATGTGCCATTTTATTACATAGTAACGTGCTATATAACAACTCATAATTTGTAAGCAGTGACCGTTAAAAAAACTGAGTGATCTAACATAATAGTAGATCCCAACAATCTTCTACTATCGCGAATAGTTTATGGGTGATTTGCAGTTTTGACAAGTGACACAATCTCGGATGCCTATATGAACACATTTATGATTCCACCAGGACAGGGTGGCCGAGTGGTTAAGGCGTTGGACTGCTAATCCAATACGGTCTCCGTGCGTGGGTTCGAATCCCATCTCTGTCGATCTCTTTTTGTACAACGCATGAACACTATTCAAACTTCTCAAAAAACAACTGAAAACTTCACAATGCAGGCGTTCAACCATACAAGCAAAATAATTCTCACCTTAAACCATTACCGAGAGTGGTACATCTTGTTTGCTCGTCATAATTGATAGAATTCAGTGACTGCGTTTTAAAAGAAGCTTTCGACGTGAGTGGCGTTTGTCCTGATTTGATCAATTGCGGTCTGTTATGGGGCTGAGCTACAACTGAAATACTTCGCTGGGTTTCCGAATTATGCCTGACTAATTGAGAGAACGTTCTGGTTTGACTCGGGTCATGGATCGTTCTCCGGCAATAAAGACACGCATTGTTCGAGCCTCGCCAGAGGATTTTACGCGAGGAGCTCATATTTGCTGTGAGTTAAACGTATCTATCTGAAAGAAAGTATATAAACTACTTACTTCCTGGGAACCGCACATTTATATGTTAATTTATCGGATATTTTGAGATGTCGAAGTGTTAACAGCCAAATGATTGCAACTTCCTGGCCGCTAAAATCAATATTTTTTCATCTACTTTATTGACCTCGAATAACAAAAATTTTAACTTAATTCTATGATGTCAACTTGATTTGAAAAAAAAACTAGTCCAATTTATGAATTGTTACTGACATCTGCCCTCGAATATAACCTCAGATTACAGCGCGATATCCCTCGTCAGTCAAAAGCACCTCACTCAGTAAGTGAAAAATCCTCCAAAATAGAATTAACATCCTCCTCATTATCAATAAAAACATCAAAACAGCCTCATAAGCAATAAGTAGTCAACAGCACAAAAATCTTTGAAAAAAGCTGCATATCAATGAACAAAATTGCTCGCTTAGAAAAACTTCTTGCCGCGTTCATTTCTGGCTCTCGAAAATAGCGTATGAACAAAATAACTGTCTCGTTTCGTTCCGCTCTTCGTTTTGTTTAGCAGTCTAAGCTTAACAAACTTTATAACGTCCTGCCTACTTCCAATTACCACCAATAATAGCCGGAAGAGTGGCGTGATAGCCGCAAGGTAAGGTGCGTGATTCACTCGCCAATGGTTGAGATTTTAATCCCCCACCTCCCTGAAGTTGTCTGGGTAAGGATGAGGACTCACCATAGCTTCAGGTTGACCATAGCCCGAATAATCTTGGCTGCAATGATGTTACCACGTGCGAGTTTCAGACGCAAAAAAGTGACCATAAAATTTACCAAAAAGAAAAGACAGACCTCTAATTCTCTTCCAAAAAGACAACCCCCAGGTACAAATTGAATTCTTTGAATTGTAATCAGCTCACTCAAATATATGCAACGTGATGCTCAGAACTCAGACTCAAATTGCATGATAGAGGTATAAGTCAGATGAAGTAATCTCGACGTCATTTCGCAACCAGAATCGGCGACAGAAATGTTAAAACATAGAAAGCCAAGCAACGAAAAACATACCCGACAGATTGCCGGAAAATAGCCGCCGTTGATTTCTATAACCACGATTGTGATTGAAAGAAGAGAAAATAATGAAAAAAAATTTTGTAGGAAAGAAATTTTAAAGTACGAAATATTGTGATGTCATTTTGGAGTTGCACATACTCCTAATTAAAAGTGAGACAATACAGATGTTAGTGTCAATACCAATAAGCATTAGAGGTGGTAACTAAGACTTAAAAAGAAAGTTTGAGTAACGGGCATCTAAAACTGGGCTTTATGGGTTTATCCCGTTTCTATTTGATTTGGTATTTTGATATTGACTCTGTTCATTTCGAATTGCTTTGCTGCGCAACGCCTGTTTTAAAGCACTTTGAGCAGAATGAACAAGGAGTGAAACTAGCCTAGAGAAGTCAAAAAGATTTTACACAAAAAATTGAAAAAGCTGTGAACTTAGGTAAAGAGAAAAAAATTAGTTTGACGAAGTAACATAGCACGACAAGTCTCGAATTACAATCCAAAGAATTGATTTAGCATTGACCTGACATAAAACAAGCCGTGTTAGATGTCCAATGACAAAAATTAGTGCTCCATCGAGATTGAGCAATTTTACGCACGAACAAAAGAACAGGCAAGACTAAAAAATCAGTTCTCTTATTTTAAGACATGGTCAAAATCAAAGAACGACTTCTAAGATCTCATGCCACAAAATTAAATTCCCTTCTGTCTTATTATCAACCGATGAAACCTGTCATTAAAGAGGTTAAGTGATAAGACAGCAATAAGTTCCTAAATACTGGAAAAACTGAGAAATTACCTTATTTTTTTAAAAAAACGGGCAGCGTATAAGTCAGAGAAAGCAATAGCTGTGAAATGAAAAGATTTTAAACAAAAAGAAAAGAATTTAAAAAACCTATGAAAACGGTCAACAATGATACAAAATTATAACAAAAACTCGCAAAACTAAAAAATTCTATAATATTTCTGGAAAACAATTGATGTCGAAGCCATAGAAGGCGTCAGCCTTACACAAAAACAATTTAACCGACTAAAATAAACCCTATTAGTAACCTATGAGCCCTGTTACTAATGAGAATAAACGATAGGACATACAAAATACAAAAGAACAAAAACTCAAAAATTAACAAATAATATTTTGAGAAAAAGTCGTGTCAAAGTCATGAAAACTAATAAGCTATTAATTCGGACCATCAATTAAGTTCTTTTGTGCCTCAAATTGACGCATGTGAAAAACTCCCTCTCAAAAACCGAAAATTTTTTCAAACACCAATTTCTGACTCCGCTTTAAAGGCAGTTCGAAAAAATTACGCCTTAAACCTACTCTAAATTTTGCTCCCTTTAGTACTTCAGCGTGACAAAACTCGCCATTCTAATCTGACTTCTCACTGATATGAAGAAGCCGAAAAAACCTTGAACAGACCTTAAAAAAACACAGCAAGACAATTCCTGACGTACAATTCAAAGAAATTTCATTGACTAAACAAATACTAGACCTAAAACGGTCTACGAGGAAATAAGTAAATCATATCCGATCAAAAAATTCAAAAAACAGAAAATCATTGTCCAAAGGACTCATGTGAACAAAAGACAACAGCGAGAAAGAAAAATTTATTTCAAACAAACATAAACGGCAGATTGACGGAAAATAGCCGCCATTGTTTCCCATAATCAAGATAGGGATTGAAGGAAGAGAAATTACAAGTAATAAAATAATTTTTAATGAAACAATTTTAAAAAGCGAACTATTTTGAAGTCATTCTGGAGTTGAAAATACTCCTGCTTTGTAGTGAGACCACACAGGGGATAGTATCAAAACCAATAAGCATTATTGAAAATTAAGAGTAACTGGCATCTAAAATCGGGCTTTATGGGTTTATCCCGGTTCTGTTTCTGATTTCATTTTGTGATGCTGACTCTTTGTATTTTGAATTGCTTTGCTGAGCAACTGCTGTCTAAAAATACTTTTAGCAGAATAAGAGAAGTGTACAACTGGCCTAGAGAAGTCAAAAAGATTTCACGTGAAAGAACCATTTCTAAAAAAAACAGATCAAAGAAACAAATCAAAACAAAATCAATGTCAAAATGCCACACAGAACAAAAAACCACTAGCGAGAAATGAAAATTTGATTCAAACAAAAAACTAGGCGTAGAATGAACTATGAATGGATTGGAAAAACCATTTAGCAAAAAATCCGTCCCAAAAAACGAAAAAAAAAATAGTAAAAAACAAAGTGAAATTAGCGCATGTCAACAAAAAGCACTACCGAGAAAGCGAATTTTTTTCAAAGACCGTTTTCTCACTGGGATTTGAAATTATAGCGAAAAAAATTCAGGCCACAAAACCACTCTCTTTTTCGCTCCACTTTCTGTTTCGGCGTGACCAAAATCGCTACTCCAATTTGACTTCAATCATAAACATAACCGACTAACGTCGGGCGAATTGCTCTCAAACGACCGGTGAGCGGTCGTTTGAGAGTCTCCAAAAAGTTTGAGCTGTGAAACAGAGCTGAAAGGCTCTAAGAGCACTTAATGCCCGCTGGGCGCTACCTGTTTATCCCGTTTTTGAGGACGAAAAGTCGAAAGCGTCAGACGAAAAATCGGTCAAGCGAAAAATCGCATAAAAAAAGACCAACAGGACTAATATAATTGCTACAAACTTCGTTTGAGAGCAATTAAAAATAGGTGAACAGACTTAAAAAAAAGACAGCGCACCAATACAATTCAAATTCTTTGAACTGTAAAAAAGACAGCACACCAATACAATCCAAATACTTTGGATTGTAAAAAAAATAGGAGCGCTATATTAGCCGGCTGAGAAGCTGAGGCAGCTATTAAAAAGCAAAATAAGCCTTAATTTTCTACCAGACTGAACTAGGTTCAATAGATGTTAGACAATTTCTCCGAACGATGAGTGAAAATACGTTGTTTCTTCGAAAAACACAAAAAAGAAAAAGAAAAAAAGGTTGAGCCATGTAATCTTTGTTGACACTCAAGAACAGCAAAGCTCAGTACAAATGAATTCACTTACGAAATTGCATAAATGTTCACAATTTGAAACGCAGACTTGATTGGAATTAACTCATGAAATGGCAAACAAGAGTAAATGAATCATCCAAAATCAGACGTCAATGATGAAGCTTTTGTTTCAACTCGAGTATAAAATATAACAATCTATTTTTTAATAGATTATTAGTTAATAACGAGCAACGAAAACAGTAATTCAGTTTTAATTTTAAAAATACTATCTTTGAGTTGAGACAAGGAGCATATTTGAATTAGCACCATTATGACAGAGTAAACATATAATATACACCTTTATCAAATTCCAAATTCGACATACATAATTAGAGCCAAGTTCCTACAAAAAATTTCCACATCTTACATCTACGGGTAATTTGATTTTAATGTTACCTGCGATCCGATTTCTTACGGATATTGCTCATTTCAATCGCCACCAGAGGTACATAACTATAGCCGAAAGAAACGATCGAAAGAAAAACAGATTGAGTTGTCAACATAACGGCCAAAATTAAATGTAAGACATAGTATATTTTGTTTCAACTGGACGACAATTGCATGGAATTTCATAGTTGCTTCTCTTATTTTTTACCGATCAGAATAACCAAAGCAAAATTTGCGGCCCGCTGTCCATGCCCATGCTTCTCACGCGCTATGGGATGTAATCCAGAAACAATGGGCCGTTTATCGCGCCCCGGGTGATGTGATGAAGTATGAACCGGGTGATCCAGAAAAATAGGCCATGATCAGACGATGCAGACAAAAATTTGGCCATGATGCAAATTTCTGCGAATTACTGCTAAGTAATTCGAAAAACAACGCGTTTATATCTCGACTCTGGCGGACCACACGAAATTTTGCGAATACCATTCAAAGATGCGACTATGATTAGACAAAAACCTGACAAAATTATGTGAAACTTATATTGAATGGATAAATTAAGTAAAACACTTCCAGCAAAAACTGCAATCATGATGCGTAAAAACAGCTCATACATACACTATGGGACCAAAAAGCTACGTACAACTAAAGATTTTTTAAAAAGCAATAAAAACATCAAATAATATAACATTTTGAGTTCAAATTTATTCTCTAAAAACGCGTCATTACACGTTTAGCTTTTTTAACGTCTAGTAGACGGTTTGTATAGTCTTCATACAGGTTTCTCACGACGTCTGCGATCAATTTCATTCCAAATTTCATACACTTTTTCTAAAATTTTCCGAAAAAACTGTCTGTTTTCGTAATCGTTGCTTCAAAATCGCCCATAAGTTTTAATAGGATTCAGATCTCGACTGTATGTTAGCCATTTTAGTACCCTCCACTAGTTCTCTTGCACAAAATTGCCGATAATCTTCGATTTATGCACAGGAGCATTATCTTGTTGAAAAATAATATCCAGGAAAAATAATTTTTCGTAAATTTTCAAAATTTCCAAATAACCGACAGCGTTTAGCTTGTTTGGACACTTAACAAGCAATTTCCGGCCATCTGATTGTATTGCACCCCAAAACATATGTGATCATTAGTCCGAACTCAAATTTTTTTGTATTTTTGTCATAAATCTCGTTCCATTTCTTCAAAATAACTCCATCGTTTTTGTATTTTAGACCATGAAAATCCGACATCTCGTAGCGTAACAACATGGCAAACGGTAAAAAAACAAAGCGGTTTAACCATCTGTTCTGTTTAAGCGGAAAAAGTGAGAAGCAAAAAATTTCTCTTAAAACGTCTAAATTTCACACCTTTTTTCACGCCTTAGCGCAATTAATGCTTATGAAGCATGAATCATGCTTAAAATCCAGAAATCATGCTGTACGTAGCTTTTTGGTACAATAGTTTAACAAGAAAAATGCTGACGATGAGCTAGCTTGAAGCCATGAGTGGTAAAACATGATGATGCAATCTAAAAGTGAGACGCTCTTTGGAACTAGAGGGACATTTTGAGGAACATTTGTGTTGTGGAATGATAACCCGACAAAAAGAATTTTCGTTTGACAATTGGTTTGGACCATTTGCGATACCTCTGAAGAGTGACACTCCAATATAGAAGAAAAAAAATTAAAAACGATTTAATTTTAAGCTTACGTCCACTGAATAAAAATATTTATCAACATTTAATTAGACATAGTTGTTTCTTGTTGAATCGTGTCTTGACACGTCTGTTCAACGCATGAGCTATTACATAAAACAGGCAGAACATTAAACACCAAACATCTAAATTAACCAAAATTTGAGGGAAAATATGTTGTGGTATAACCAGACAAAAAGAGTTTTGGTTTGAAACAGTTTGGAGCATTTCTGATAAACCTCAGACGAGTGCTTTTCCAATCTAGAATATACAACAAGGTCGGAAGAAATTGCAGACGCAAAAGTTTAAAAAAAAATTAATGGACCAGAAGGTTTTTTTGCTGAATTGTGCAGCCTATGAGTTAAAAAAAATAGGCAGCATATTTCCCCGTAAATATTTTATTTTACTCCACTGTTGGAAGTATCAAAACTAAAATTTGACTGTCACATCGAAAAATTAGATAGTTGTTCGATTGATTAAATTATATCTCCAATTGTAATTACTGTAAAGTGAGATCATTATGAAAATACCATTAGATTCAAAATTGATAGAGCGATACATAAAAGGTATCAAATGCGAAACATTGAATTGCTAAGGGACAATATTGGAAACCCTATCGGCAAAACAACTGTCGCTGAATCATGGTTCAGTACCATCGATTTGAAGTACGCATACAATCAACTTTAACTAGATTCAAAAACAACTAAATATTGTAACATTTTAGGAGATGAGTGTAGGGGCAATTACAAATTTAAAACAGGTTTATACAGACTTAGGGATATGCCGAAATCCGGATAGCAATGGAATGTACTCTCTCACCGTTGAAGAAAAAATTTTAACTAATGCGTACAATAGACTCACAAAAAAAGATTATCAATGATGAGGTCGAAACCATGAGCGGTAAACCATGATGATTCAATCTAAACGTGAGAAGCTCTTTTGAAATTAGAGCGACAATTTGAGTCACAATTTGTGTTGTGGTATGATAGCCAGACAAGAGGGATTTCAGTTTGACAAACTGTTTTGAGCATTTAGTCTCTGATAAGCCTCTGAACAATGCTTTCACAATTTGGAACAGAAAAAACACGGTTTTTTTGCTGAATTCTGCAACCTAAAAGTTAATAAAAAAATTGGCAGCATATTTTGCGACCACACACTTGGTTTCATCCAATTATTGGGAGAATCAACTAATTTCTGATAGTCGCATTAAAAAATTAGCTAGTTGCTCCTATGATTATTTAAAAGCTCCTATTGCAACCAATGTAAATTGAGATCATTCTAACAAATTACTATTAGACTCAAAAGTACTGAAAGAAGCCAAACGTAAACAAGTATCAAATGCCCAATATTGAAGTGGTAATGAACAATATTAAAAACGCGATCAGCAAATTGACTGTCGGTTAAACATGGTTCAGTACCATCAATTTGAAGTACGCATATAATCAATCAAACTAGATTCAGAAACAACAAAACAATGTAACCTGAAAATTTTAGATGAGTGCACTGGAACTTAGATTTAAACAAGTTTCTAAATACTTAGGGATAAGCCGGCAGAAATCTAGAAAGCCCTGAACTGTAACCTCTTATCAAAAAAATATATTTTACATTTGGCGTGAAATAAAGCTAACACATAAAAGAAGAAAACTAATGATGAGGTTGTAGCCATGTGTTCAAACAATGATTCAATCTAGAAGTGAGACGCTCTTTGGAACTAGAGGGACATATTGAGGGACAATTTTTTGTTGTGTTACGATCGACCGACAAAAAGAAATTTGGTTTGACAAATGGTTTGGAGCACTTCTGATACGTCTGAAAAGTGATTTTCCAATGAAGAACAAACGACAAAAATCAGAGGAGAGATGATTTAATTTTAAGTTTGTTGCCATTGAATAAGAATAATGTTTTTCTCTAATCAATTTAGTAAATTTTCTAGCAACTGAAACGCGTTTTAATGTAACCGGCTATAGGTAGCCATGAATATCTAATCCCGATAGATATCTGATGTACTATTCTGATACAACTTTTTCTGATCGACGGAAAGCGAATGTTTGAGTTTTAAACTAATTATAAGTCAAACATTAGAAGTAATTGAAGAGGTCAAAAGAGAACACTTCATTAGAAATACTTGCTTCTTGTTGAATACTGTTTTGACGCCTCTGATGAAGGCATGAGACATTACATAAAACAGGAAGAACATTCAACACCAAACACCTCACTTACCTCAAATGTTCCAAATAAGGATCAACCAAAATTTGTGAGCATATTTTGCTACTAAATTAAAAGCGTTTTAAGGTGACCCACATCAGCAGAGCAAACAATTTTGTTTTAGATTTTTAACCGTTGTAGAAGTCTCAGACGTAATTAAATTTAGGCTGATGGAAACCGAAGAATTTGTTTTTCTAACAAAACATTAGGACGAGAAATCAGAAAAAAAATAAGAGGCAAAAAAATTGGAGCAACTTTTTTACTGAAGCTCTTGCTTTTTTGTTGATTAGTTAATCTTGCGAACTATTACTTCAAATGAGATGTATAATCGATGCCAATTATCTCAATGATTTTAATTGCTGTAAGTTTCTACAGACTTAGGGATAAGCCGGCAGAATTCCAGAAAGCTGTTAACAGTAACCTTTTATCATAAATATATTTAACATTATTCGTGAAATAAAATTAAGGAAAAGAGAAGAATACTAATGATAAGGTTGGAACCATTAGTGGTAAAACAATGATACAATCTAAAAGCGAGAACCTCTTAGATAGTAGAGGGAAATTTTGAGGAAAAATTTGTGTTGTGGAATGACAGCCCGACAGAGTTTTGGTTTGACAAATGGGTTGAAGCTCTTCTGATACCTCGGAACACTGATTTCCCAATATAGAACATACGACAAAAATCAGAGGAGACATGATTTAATTTTAAGTTTGTTGCCATTGAATAAGAAAAGTTTTTCTTGAAACAATTTAGTAATTTTTCTAGCAATTGAAACGCGTTTTAATGTGGCCCGCTATAGCTAGCCGATGAATATCTAATCCCGATAGATATTTGATGTACTATTCTGATACAACTTTTTCGGATCGACGGAAAGCCAATGTTTCAGTTTTAAACTATTTATAAGTCAAACATTAGAAGTAATTGAAGAGGTCAAAGGTAAAGAGAACAATTTATTAGACATATTTGTTTCTGGTTGAATTTGTCTGACGCGTCTGTTAAACGCATGAGCTATTACATGAAGAAGTCGGAACACTAAACACCAAACCCCTAAATTAATAATTGTTGCATTTAAGGATCAATCCGAATTTTTGGCCATATTTTTCTACTAAATTAAAAGCGTTTTAAAGTGCCCCACTTCAGCTGAGCAACAATTTTTTATTGTAACTTTAACCGTTGTACTAGTCTCAGACGTAATTAGTTTTAGGCTGACGGAAACTTTTTTCTAACATTTTCAACTTTTTTTTCAACTCTCTTTCTAACTAAACATTACGACGAGAAATCAGAAGTAAATAAAGAGGCAAAAGTAAATTGGAACATTTTTTTACTGAAGCGCGGGCAACATTTTAGGAGATGAGTGTACTGGCACTTAGCCTTAAACAAGTTTCCACAGACTTTGGGATAAGCCGGTAAAATTCCAGAAAGCTGTGAACTGTAACCTCTTATCATAATTATATTTTACATTATTCGTGAAATAAAATTAACAAAAAGAGAAGAATACTAATGATAAGGTTGGAACCATTAGTGATAAAACACAATGATGCAATCTAAAAGTGAGAACCTCTCAGAAAGTAGAGGGAAATTTTGAGGAAAAATTTGTGTTGTGGAATGACAGCCCGACAAAAAGATTTTTGGTTTGACAAATGGTTTGAAGCTCTTCTGATACCTCGGAACAGTGATTTTCCAATATAGAACATACGACAAAAATCAGAGGAGACATGATTTAATTTCAAGTTTATTGCCATTGAAGTTTTTTGCGAATCAATTTATTAACTATTCTAGTGACTGAAAGGCGTTTTAATGTGGCCCGCTAAAGCTAGCCATGAATATCTAATCCCGATACATATTTGATGTACTATTTTATACAATTTTTTTCTGGTTGACGAGAGCGAATGATTGAGTTTTAAACTAATTAGAAGTCAAAAATAAGAAGTATTTGAAGAGGTCAAAAGAGAACACTTCATTAGACATACTTTCTTCTTGTTGAATACTGTTTTGACGCCTCTGATGAAGGCATGAGACATTACATAAAACAGGAAGAACATTCAACACCAAACACCTCACTCAACTCAAATGTTTCCAAATAAGGATCAACCAAAATTTGTGAGCACATTTTGATATTAAATTAAAAGCGTTTTAAAATGACCGACATCAGCAGAGCAAACAACTTTCTTTTAGATTTTTAACCGTTGTAGAAGTCTCAAACGTAATTAGTTTTAGGCTGATGGAAACCGAAGAATTTGTTTTTCTAACAAAACATTAGGACGAGAAACCAGAAAAAAAATAAGAGGCAAAAAAATTGGAGCAACTTTTTTTACTGAAGCTCTTGCTTTTTTGTTGATTAGTTTATCTTGCGAACTATTACTTCAAATGCGATGTATAATCGATGCCAATTATCTCAATTGATTAAATTGCTTTTTGTGTTTCTGAGTAATCCTTTTACAGATCCTCATGTCTGGCTATAGTACTGCTTTTAAAAAATATGTACAAGAGTTCTTACTGATCTTTCAACCAGCAATACCTAATTATTTTTGGTTTCTGGCTAAAGTTTTAGCTATCTTAAGACTTTTAAAGTAATTTTTCTCCTAAATCAAGGCGTTTTAATGTGGCCCACCGTAGGTAAGCCAGATATTTGGATTCTGATAGCTGACTGTTGTGCAATGCTCGTAAATAGTTTGTTAATGCTTGAGTTTTTTGATAATGGAAGCCGTCTCCGCACTTTTTTCAAACAAATTACGACAACGAAAATGGATTTAAATGAAGAGGCAAAAATTGAACAGAACATTTCTTTCCTAGTCTCACGCGTTATTAGTTGATCAAGTAAACCTATTGAGCCATAACACAACGAACAGTTTAGATTTTTAAAATATTGGTTGTCAAGTATTTTTTGAGAAAATGATACGGAAAAAAGGGACAAAGAACACTTTTTGTGGACAATATTTAGTTTGGAATTTACGCAACTCTGCTAATAT
The DNA here is from genome assembly GCF_964194025.1 of Convolutriloba macropyga. Lineage (NCBI taxonomy): Eukaryota > Metazoa > Xenacoelomorpha > Acoela > Convolutidae > Convolutriloba > Convolutriloba macropyga. The sequence goes on from NC_134481.1 coordinate 16,398,281, forward strand.
TCAGTGCATTTAACAAATTTTAGGCTAATGAACAATATTTTAAGTTACAATCGAGCAGTTCATATTTACAAGACGCCCCCTTTTTAGCCGCTCAGCGTAATTAAGCGAGAAAACTGGGTCTACCAATTGCAAAAAAAAAAATATGAGTTACTTCATCTATTCTGTGATTTCTCCTAAACTTAAGGTACACAACTACGCCAGCAAAAACCCATTTTGTTGCTAATAAACTCTTCTTGACTGAAACATGTTATTGGTTCATTAAAAACGACAAGGGAGAAATTTATAAACGTAAAGACGAAAAAAATGTGCATATTTTTGTATATTCGGGACCTCAAATTTTCGGTACCACCAAACGTTAGAGTTAGCATGCAAGCAATGGCTCTTTCAAACTCTCAGTTAGTGCGGAGTTCAAACATATATATTTTCACTATTATTTTCTGTAGTTCAAGTACTGTATTTTTACTCTGCACGTGAGTTATCTTCCCGAAATTAGCAAATGCGCTAACAGCTGCGATCACATGCCGATCTGCCAAAAACGGTACACGCAACAAAATTTAGTGTTTCAGAAACCTCAGATAATTGGTCATCTCCCCTTCTCTTTGTAGGGGTGATTTTTAGGAGATGAGTGTACTGGCACTTAGCCTTAAACAAGTTTCCACAGACTTAGGGATAAGCCGGTAGAATTCCAGAAAGCTGTGAACTGTAACCTCTTATCATAAATATATTTTACATTATTCGTGAAATAAAATTAACAAAAAGAGAAGAATACTAATGATAAGGTTGGAACCATTAGTGATAAAACACAATGATGCAATCTAAAAGTGAGAACCTCTCAGAAAGTAGAGGGAAATTTTGAGGAAAAATTTGTGTTGTGGAATGACAGCCCGACAAAAAGATTTTTGGTTTGACAAATGGTTTGAAGCTCTTCTGATACCTCGGAACAGTGATTTTCCAATATAGAACATACGACAAAAATCAGAGGAGACATGATTTAATTTCAAGTTTATTGCCATTGAAGTTTTTTGCGAATCAATTTATTAACTATTCTAGTGACTGAAAGGCGTTTTAATGTGGCCCGCTAAAGCTAGCCATGAATATCTAATCCCGATACATATTTGATGTACTATTTTATACAATTTTTTTCTGGTTGACGAGAGCGAATGATTGAGTTTTAAACTAATTAGAAGTCAAAAATAAGAAGTATTTGAAGAGGTCAAAAGAGAACACTTCATTAGACCTACTTTCTTCTTGTTGAATACTGTTTTGACGCCTCTGATGAAGGCATGAGACATTACATAAAACAGGAAGAACATTCAACACCAAACACCTCACTCAACTCAAATGTTTCCAAATAAGGATCAACCAAAATTTGTGAGCACATTTTGATATTAAATTAAAAGCGTTTTAAAATGACCGACATCAGCAGAGCAAACAACTTTCTTTTAGATTTTTAACCGTTGTAGAAGTCTCAAACGTAATTAGTTTTAGGCTGATGGAAACCGAAGAATTTGTTTTTCTAACAAAACATTAGGACGAGAAACCAGAAAAAAAATAAGAGGCAAAAAAATTGGAGCAACTTTTTTTACTGAAGCTCTTGCTTTTTTGTTGATTAGTTTATCTTGCGAACTATTACTTCAAATGCGATGTATAATCGATGCCAATTATCTCAATTGATTAAATTGCTTTTTGTGTTTCTGAGTAATCCTTTTACAGATCCTCATGTCTGGCTATAGTACTGCTTTTAAAATATATGTACAAGAGTTCTTACTGATCTTTCAACCAGCAATACCTAATTATTTTTGGTTTCTGGCTAAAGTTTTAGCTATCTTAAGACTTTTAAAGTAATTTTTGTCCTAAATCAAGGCGTTTTAATGTGGCCCACCGTAGGTAAGCCAGATATTTGGATTCTGATAGCTGACTGTTGTGCAATGCTCGTAAATAGTTTGTTAATGCTTGAGTTTTTTGATAATGGAAGCCGTCTCCGCACTTTTTTCAAACAAATTACGACAACGAAAATGGATTTAAATGAAGAGGCAAAAATTGAACAGAACATTTCTTTCCTAGTCTCACGCGTTATTAGTTGATCAAGTAAACCTATTGAGCCATAACACAACGAACAGTTTAGATTTTTAAAATATTGGTTGTCAAGTATTTTTTGAGAAAATGATACGGAAAAAAGGGACAAAGAACACTTTTTGTGGACAATATTTAGTTTGGAATTTACGCAACTCTGCTAATATTCAGTGCATTTAACAAATTTTAGGCTAATGAACAATATTTTAAGTTACAATCGAGCAGTTCATATTTACAAGACGCCCCCTTTTTAGCCGCTCAGCGTAATTATGCGAGAAAACTGGGTCTACCAATTGCAAAAAAAAAATATGAGTTACTTCATCTATTCTGTGATTTCTCCTAAACTTAAGGTACACAACTACGCCAGCAAAAACCCATTTTGTTGCTAATAAACTCTTCTTGACTGAAACATGTTATTGGTTCATTAAAAACGACAAGGGAGAAATTTATAAACGTAAAGACGAAAAAAATGTGCATATTTTTGTATATTCGGGACCTCAAATTTTCGGTACCACCAAACGTTAGAGTTAGCATGCAAGCAATGGCTCTTTCAAATTCTCAGTAAGTGCGGAGTTCAAACATATATATTTTCACTATCATTTTCTGTAGTTCAAGTACTGTATTTTTACTCTGCACGTGAGTTATCTTCCCGAAATTAGCAAATGCGCTAACAGCTGCGATCACATGCCGATCTGCCAAAAACGGTACACGCAACAAAATTTAGTGTTTCAGAAACCTCAGATAATTGGTCATCTCCCCTTATCTTTGTAGGGGTGATTTTTGCAGCTTTAAGGTTGTATTTTAGCGAAACGTCAGACGCAGTAGCTCAATTTTGGTCACCAGTAGGGTATTCATTTCTGCTTTTACGAGCTAAGCATTTACCGTTTCTATACCCTGAAATTGCTCAATATCGAAGAATTTTTATTTGTTTAGGCAATAATGATTTCAATTAAACCTCTGATGAAAAATTGCTTGAGTATTTCACGGATTTAATTGAACATCTGCCTTATAAACATGACACATTGTTCTTGGAACTTCTGCCTGGAATGGACGTGAAAAAACATATCGAGAGGAACGGGTATCAATTTTACTTCTATGACGACGAGAACGAAGAGGTGCAAACTATGCTGGATTATATGTGGTATCTAATGTTTCATGTTACCTTAGTTCTCATGTCAGTGAAAGAGTGCTCATCAAAGGAGATTCAAATAAGCGCACTGCTTTTAGAAATTTTAGTCATTATAGTTGCATTAAAGAACTTGCAATTGATAATAAAAGTGAAGGTGGTAGACGCGCTAAGCATTTAACGTTTCTATACCCTAAAACTGTTCAATATCGAAGAATTATTATTTGTGTAGGCAATAATGATTTCAATTCAACCTCTGATCAAAAATTGCTTGAGTATTTCACGGATTTAATTGAATATCTGCCTTATAAACATGACATTGTTTTTGGAACTGCTGCCTAGAATGGACGTGAATAAACATATCGAGAGGATTGGGTATCAATTTTACTTCTATGACGACGACGAGAACGAAGAGGTGCAAACTATGCTGGACTATATGTGCTATCTAATGTTTCATGTTAGGTTAGTTTTCATGTCAGTGAAAAAATGATCATCATAGGAGATTCAAATAAGCGCACTGCTTTTAGAAATTTTAGTCATTATAATTGCATTAAAGAACTTGTAATTGATAATAAACGTGAAGGTGGTAGACGAGCTAAGCATTTAGCGTTTCTATACCCTATAATTGTTCAATATCGAAGAATTTTTTTTAGTTGAGGCAATAATGATTTCAATTCAACCTCTGATGAAAAATTGCTTGAGTATTTCACGGATTTAATTGAACATTGCCCTATAAACAAGACATATTGTTCTTGGAACTGCTACCTAGAATGGACGTCAAGAAACATATCGAGAGGAATGGGTATCAATTTTACTTCTATGACGACGAGAACGAAGAGGTGCAAACTATGCTGGATTATATGTGCTATCTAATGTTTCATGTTAGGTTAGTTCTCATGTCAGTGAAAGAGTGATCATCATAGGAGATTCAAATAAGCGCACTGCTTTTAGAAATTTTATTCATTATAATTGCATTAAAGAACTTGCAATTGATAATAAAAGTGAAGGTGGTAGACGCGCTAAGCATTTAACGTTTCTATACCCTAAAACTGTTCAATATCGAAGAATTATTATTTGTGTAGGCAATAATGATTTCAATTCAACCTCTGATCAAAAATTGCTTGAGTATTTCACGGATTTAATTGAATATCTGCCTTATAAACATGACATTGTTTTTGGAACTGCTGCCTAGAATGGACGTGAATAAACATATCGAGAGGATTGGGTATCAATTTTACTTCTATGACGACGACGAGCACGAAGAAGTGCAAACTATGCTGGATTATATGTGCTATCTAATGTTTCATGTTAGGTTAGTTCTCATGTCAGTGAAAGAGTGATCATCATAGGAGATTCAAATAAGCGCACTGCTTTTAGAAATTTTATTATAATTGCATTAAAGAACTTGCAATTGATAATAAAAGTGAAGGAGGTAGACGCGCTAAGCATTTAACGTTTCTATTCCCTAAAATTGTTAAATATCGAAGAATTATTATTTGTGTAGGCAATAATGATTTCAATTCAAACCTCTGATGAAAAACTGCTTGAGTATCTCACGGATTTAATTGAATATCTGCCTTATAAACATGACATTGTTTTTGGAACTGCTGCCTAGAATGTACGTGAATAAACATATCGAGAGGATTGGGTATCAATTTTACTTCTATGACGACGACGAGCACGAAAGAGTGCAAACTTTGCTGGATTATATGAGCTATCTAATGTTTCATGTTAGGTTAGTTCTCATGTCAGTGAAAGAGTGATCATCATAGGAGATTCAAAAAGGCGCACTGCTTTTAGAAATTTTAGTCATTATAATTGCATTAAAGAACTTGCAATTGATAATAAAAGTGAAGGTGGTAGACGCGCTAAGCATTTAACGTTTCTATACCCTAAAATTAGTCAATATCGAAGAATTATTATTTGTGTAGGCAATAATGATTTCAATTGAACCTCGATGAAAAATTGCTTGAGTATTTCACGGATTTAATTGAATATCTGCCTTATAAACATGACATATTGTTCTTGGAACTGCTGCCTAGAATGGACGTGAATAAACATATCGAGAGGATTGGGTATCAATTTTACTTCTATGACGACGACGAGCACGAAGAAGTGCAAACTAAGCTGGATTATATGTGCTGTCTAATGTTTCATGTTAGGGTAGTTCTCATGTCAGTGAAAGAGTGCTCATCATAGGAGATTCAAATAAGCGCACAGCTTTTAGAAATTTTAGTCATTATAATTGCATTAAATAACTTGCAATTGATAATAAAAGTGAAGGTGGTAGACGCGCTAAGCATTTCACGTTTCTATACCCTAAAATTGTTCAATATCGAAGAATTATTATTTGTGTAGGCAATAATGATTTCAATTCAAACCTCTGATGAAAAATTGCTTGAGCATTTCACGGATTTAATTGAATATCTGCCTTATAAACACGACATATTGTTCTTGGAACTGCTGCCTAGAATGGACGTGAATAAACATATCGAGAGGATTGGGTATCAATTTTACTTCTATGACGACGACGAGCACGAAAGAGTGCAAACTTTGCTGGATTATATGAGCTATCTAATGTTTCATGTTAGGTTAGTTCTCATGTCAGTGAAAGAGTGATCATCATAGGAGATTCAAAAAGGCGCACTGCTTTTAGAAATTTTAGTCATTATAATTGCATTAAAGAACTTGCAATTGATAATAAAAGTGAAGGTGGTAGACGCGCTAAGCATTTAACGTTTCTATACCCTAAAATTAGTCAATATCGAAGAATTATTATTTGTGTAGGCAATAATGATTTCAATTGAACCTCGATGAAAAATTGCTTGAGTATTTCACGGATTTAATTGAATATCTGCCTTATAAACATGACATATTGTTCTTGGAACTGCTGCCTAGAATGGACGTGAATAAACATATCGAGAGGATTGGGTATCAATTTTACTTCTATGACGACGACGAGCACGAAGAAGTGCAAACTAAGCTGGATTATATGTGCTGTCTAATGTTTCATGTTAGGGTAGTTCTCATGTCAGTGAAAGAGTGCTCATCATAGGAGATTCAAATAAGCGCACAGCTTTTAGAAATTTTAGTCATTATAATTGCATTAAATAACTTGCAATTGATAATAAAAGTGAAGGTGGTAGAGGCGCTAAGCATTTCACGTTTCTATACCCTAAAATTGTTCAATATCGAAGAATTATTATTTGTGTAGGCAATAATGATTTCAATTCAAACCTCTGATGAAAAATTGCTTGAGCATTTCACGGATTTAATTGAATATCTGCCTTATAAACACGACATTTTGTTCTTGGAACTGCTGCCTAGAATGGACGTGAATAAACATATCGAGAGGATTGGGAATCAATTTTACTTCTATGACGACGACGAGCACGAAAAAGTGCAAACTATGCTGGATTATATGTGCTATCTAATGTTTCATGTTAGGTTAGTTCTCATGTCAGTGAAAGAGTGACCATCATAGGAGATTCAAATAAGCGCACTGCTTTTAGAAATTTTAATCATTATAATTGCATTAAAGAACTTGCAATTGATAATAAAAGTGAAGGTGGTAGACGCGCTAAGCATTTAACGTTTCTATACCCTAAAATTGTTCAATATCGAAGAATTATTATTTTTGTAGGCAATAATGATTTCAATTCAACCTCGATGAAAAATTGCTTGCGTATTTCACGGATTTAATTGAATATCTGCCTTATAAACATGACATATTGTTCTTGGAACTGCTGCCTAGAATGGACGTGAATAAACATATCGAGAGGAATGGGTATCAATTTTACTTTTATGACGACGACGAGCACGAAGAAGTGCAAATTATGCTGGATTATATATGCTATCTAATGTTTCATGTTAGGGTAGTTACCATGTCAGTGAAAGAGTGCTCATCATAGGAGATTCAAATAAGCGCACTGCTTTTAGAAATTTTAGTCATTATAATTGCATTAAAGCACTTGTAATTGATAATAAAAGTGAAGGTGGCAGACGAGCTAAGCATTTAACGTTTCTAAACCCTAAAATTGCTCAATATCGAAGAATTTTTATTTGTTGAGGCAATAATGATTTCAACTTCTGATGAAAAATTTCTTGCGTATTTCACGGATTTAATTGAACATCTGCCTTATAAACAAGACATATTGTTCTTGGAACTGCTGCCTAGAATGGACGTGAATAAACATATCGAGAGGATTGGGTATCAGTTTTACTTCTATGACGACGACGAGCACGAAGAAGTGCAAACTAAGCTGGATTATATGTGCTGTCTAATGTTTCATGTTAGGGTAGTTCTCATGTCAGTGAAAGAGTGCTCATCATAGGAGATTCAAATAAGCGCACTGGTTTTAGAAATTTTAGTCATTATAATTGCATTAAAGCACTTGTAATTGATAATAGAAGTGAATGTGGTAGAAGAGCTAAGCATTTAACGTTTCTATGCCCTGAAATTGCTCAATATCGAAGAATTTTTATTTGTTGAGGCAATAATGATTTCAATTCAACCTCTGATGAAAAATTGCTTGAGTATTTCACGGATTTAATTGAACATTGCCCTATAAACAAGACATATTGTTCTTGGAACTGATGCCTAGAATGGACGTGAATAAACATATCGAGAGGAATGGGTATCAATTTTACTTTTATGACGACGACGAGCACGAAAGAGTGCAAACTATGCTGGATTATATGTGCTATCTAATGTTTCATGTTAGGGTAGTTCTCATGTCAGTGAAAGAGTGCTCATCATAGGAGATTCAAATAAGCGCACTGCTTTTAGAAATTTTAGTCATTATAATTGCATTAAAGCACTTGTAATTGATAATAAAAGTGAAGGTGGTAGACGAGCTAAGCATTTAACGTTTCTATACCCTGAAATTGCTCAATATCGAAGAATTTTTATTTGTTGAGGCAATAATGATTTCAATTCAACCTCTGATGAAAAATTGCTTGAGTATTTCACGGATTTAATTGAACATCTGCCTTATAAACATGACATATTGTTCTTGGAACTGCTGCCTAGAATGGACGTGAAGTAACAGATCGAGAGGAATGGGTATCAATTTTACTTCAATGACGACGACGAGAACGAAGAGGTGCAAACTATGCTGGATTATATGTGCTATCTAATGTTTCATGTTAGGTTAGTTCTCATGTCAGTGAAAGAGTGATCATCATAGGAGATTCAAATCAGCGCACTGCTTTTAGAAATATTAGTCATTATAATTGCATTAAAGCACTTTTAATTGATAATAAAAGTGAAGGTGGTAGACGAGCTAAGCATTTAACGTTTCTATACCCTGAAATTGCTCAATATCGAAGAAATTTTATTTGTTGAGGCAATAATTATTTCAATTCAACCTCTGATAAAAAATTGCTTAGTATTTCACGGATTTAATTGAACATCTGCCTTATAAACATGACATATTGTTCTTGGAACTGCTGCCTAGAATGGACGTGAAGAAACAGATCGAGAGGAATGGGTATCATTTTTACTTCTATGACGACGACGAGAACGAAGAGGTGCAAACTATGCTGGATTATATGTGCCATCTAATGTTTCATGTTAGGTTAGTTCTCATGTCAGTGAAAGAGTGATCATCATAGGAGATTCGAATAAGCGCACTGCTTTTAGAAATTTTAGTCATTATAATTGCATTAAAGAACTTGTAATTGATAATAAATGTGAAGGTGGTAGACGAGCTAAGCATTTAACGTTTCTATACCCTGAAATTGCTCAATATCGAAAAAGGTTTATTTGTTTAGGCAATAATGATTTCAATTCAACCTCTGATAGAAAATTGCTAGAGTATTTCACGGATTTAATTGAACATCTACCTTATAAACATGACATATTGTTCTTGGAACTGCTGCCTAAAATGGACGTGAAGAAACATATCGACAGGAATGGGTATCAATTTTACTTCTATGATGACGAGAACGAAGAGGTGCAAACAATGCTGGATTATATGTGCTGTCTAATGTTTCATGTTAGGGTAGTTCTCATGTCAGTGAAAGAGTGCTCATCATAGGAGATTCAAATAAGCGCACTGCTTTTAGAAATTTTAGTCATTATAATTGCATTAAAGCACTTGTAATTGATAATAGAAGTGAATGTGGTAGAAGAGCTAAGCATTTAACGTTTCTATTCCATGAAATTGCTCAATATCGAAGAATTTTTATTTGTTGAGGCAATAATGATTTCAATTCAACCTCTGATGAAAAATTGCTTGAGTATTTCACGGATTTAATTGGACATTGCCCTATAAACAAGACATATTGTTCTTGGAACTGATGCCTAGAATGGACGTGAATAAACATATCGAGAGGAATGGGTATCAATTTTACTTCTATGACGACGACGAGCACGAAAGAGTGCAAACTATGCTGGATTATATGTGCTATCTAATGTTTCATGTTAGGGTAGTTCTCATGTCAGTGAAAGAGTGCTCATCATAGGAGATTCAAATAAGCGCACTGCTTTTAGAAATTTTAGTCATTACAATTGCATTAAAGCACTTGTAATTGATAATAGAAGTGAAGGTGGTAGAAGAGCTAAGCATTTAACGTTTCTATACCCTGAAATTGCTCAATATCGAAGAATTTTTATTTGTTGAGGCAATAACGATTTCAATTCAACTTCTGATGAAAAATTGCTTGAATATTTCACGGATTTAATTGAATATCTGCCTTATAAACATGACATATTGTTCTTGGAACTGCTGCCTTGAATGGACCCCGCTGAGTATAGTAGCAGTGATAGAATTAAATTTACACTGAACTCCAGGCTTTTAATGCTGAAATGAAAATCAAACTTGGCTCGAAGTTTTATCCGAATACATTTGTACATCCTTGTCATTTCCGTGATACTGTCAAATGAAACCCGATACATATTTGAGGTACGATTCTGATACAATTTTTTTCTGGTTGATGGTTGCGAATAATTGAGTTTTAAACTAATTTAAAGTCAAAAATTAGAAGTGATTGAAGATGTCAAAAGAGATCACTTTATTAGATATACTTGTTTCTTGTTGAATACTGTTTTTACGCATCTGTGTAAGGCATGAGCTATTACATACAACAGGAAGAACATTAAACACCAAACACCTAATTTAACTCAATTGTTCCAATTAAGGATCAACCAAAATTTGTGAGCATATTTTGCTACTAAATTAAAAGCGTTTTAAAATGACCAACAACAGCAGAGCAAACAATTTTCTTTTAGATTTTTAACCGTTGTAGAAGTCTCAAACGTAATTAGTTTTAGGCTGATGGAGACTGAAAAATTTTATTTTCTAACAAAACATTAGGACGAGAAATCAGAAATAAAATGCGAGGCAAAAAAAATTGGAACAATTTTTTTTACTGAAGCGCTTGCTTTTTTGTTGATTAGTTAATTTTGTGAACTATTACTTCAAATGAGATGTATAATCGATGCCAATTATCTCAATTGATTAAATTGCTGTATGTGTTTCTGAGTAACCCTTTCACAGATCCTCATGTCTGGCTATAGTACTGCCTTTAAAATATATGTACAAAAGTTCTTTCTGATCTTTCAACAAGCAACCCCTAATTATTTTTGCTTTCTGGCTAAGGTTTTAGCTATCTTACAACTTTTAAAGTAATTTTTCTCCTAAATCAAGGCGTTTTAATGTGGCTCACCGTAGGTATGCCAGATATTTGGATTCTGATACCTGACTGTTGTGCAATGCTCGTAAATAGTTTGTTAATGCTCGAGTTTTTTGATAATGGAAGCCGTCTCCGCACTTTTTTCAAACAAATTACGACAACGAAAATGGATTTAAATGAAGAGGCAAAAATTGAATAGAACATTTCTTTCCTAGTCTCACGCGTTATTAGTTGATCAAGTAAACCTATTGAGCCATAACACAACGAACGGTTTCGATTTTTAGAATATTGGTTGTCTCAAGTATTTTTGGGAAAATGAAACGGAAAAAAAGGGACAAAGAACACTTTTTGTGGACAATATTTAGTTTGGAAAATACGCAACACTGCTAATATTCAGTGCATTTAACAAATTTTTGGCTAATGAAAAATATTTTAAGTTACAATCGAGCAGTTCATATTTACAAGACGCCCCTTTTTAGCCGCTCAGCGTAACTATGCGAGAAAACTGGGTCTACCAATTGCAAAAAAATATGAGTTACTTCATCTATTCTGTGATTTCTCCTAAACTTAATGTACACAACTACGCCAGCAAAAACCCATTTTGTTGCTACTGAACTCTTCTTGACTGAACCATGTTATTGATTCATTGAAAACGACAAGGGAAAAATTTATAAACGTAAAGACGAAAAAAATGTGCATATTTTTGGTATATTCGGGACCTCAAATTTTTGGTACCATCAAACGTTAGAGTGAGCATGCAAGTAATGGCTCCTTCGAATTCTCAGTTAGTGCGGAGTTCAAACATATATATTTTCAATATCATTTTCTGTAGTTCAAGTACTGTACTTTTACTCTGCACGTGAGTTATCTTCCCGAAATTAGCAAATGTGCTAACAGCTGCGACCACATGCCGATCTACCGAAAACGGCATACGCAACAAAATATAGTGTTTCAGAAACCTCAGATAATTGGTCATCTCCCCATATGTTTGTAGGGGTGATTTTTGCAGCTTTAAGGGTGTATTTTAGCGAAACGTCAGACGCAGTAACTCAATTTTGGTCACCAGTAGGGTACTCATTTCTTTTTACCTCATCGTTGAGTGAACGGATTTCAGATCTATTTTTTTTATTTGAATTTAGCGTGAGCTGTTCTTTAACACCTGTTAATGGCGTTCCTTTTCCTTAAACGGTTATCAAGAAATTGGCCTCACGGTTATTTTGACTTTTTAGAGACTTACGTTCTGCGTTTCTACTTGAAGTGCTCTTTACTAGATTGTAGGTTTGAGCATGTTGTACTGAGACAAATTCTATGGCACAATAATCACGCTTCATCTTGCTCGTAGACATTTGACGTTTTTCATGCTTTTCAACAAGTACTTTGGTCCTATTGAGTTTTTAGAGGGATACTGTTGAGTAATTATCTAAATTGTCTTACCCACTGTTCTTTATGCCTTTATGTTTTTTACCGCCTTTGTGCCTAGAATGCACGTGAAGAAACAGATCGAGAGGAATGGGTATCAATTTTTCTTCTATGACGACGACGAGAACGATGAGGTGCAAACGAAGCTGGATTATGTGGTATCTAATGTTTCATGTTAGGTTAGTTCTCATGTCAGTGAAAGAGTGACCATCATAGGAGATTCAAATAAGCGCACTGCTTTTAGAAATTTTAGTCATTATAATTGCATTAAAGAACTTGCAGTTGATAATAAAAGTGAAGGAGGTAGACGCGCTAAGCATTTAACGTTTCTATACCCTAAAATTGTTAAATATCGAAGAATTATTATTTGTGTAGGCAATAATGATTTCAATTCAAACCTCAAATGAAAAATTGCTTGAGTATTTCACGGATTTAATTGAATATCTGCCTTATAAACATGACATATTGTTCTTGGAACTGCTGCCTAGAATGGACGTGAATAAACATATCGCGAGGATTGGGTATCAATTTTACTTCTATGACGACGACGAGCACGAAGAAGTGCAAACTAAGCTGGATTATATGTGCTGTCTAATGTTTCATGTTAGGGTAGTTCTCATGTCAGTGAAAGAGTGCTCATCATAGGAGATTCAAATAGGCGCACTGCTTTTAGAAATTTTAGTCATTATAAATACATTAAAGCACTTGTAATTGATAATAGAAGTGAAGGTGGTAGACGAGCTAAGCATTTAACGTTTCTATACCCTAAAATTGTTAAATATCGAAGAATTTTTATTTGTTGAGGCAATAATGAATTCAATTCAACCTCTGATGAAAAATTGCTTGAGTATTTCACGGATTTAATTGAATATCTGCCTTATAAACATGACATATTGTTCTTGGAACTGCTGCCTATAATGAACGTGAATAAACATATCGAGAGGATTGGGAATCAATTTTACTTCTATGACGACGAGAACGAAGAGGTGCAAACTATGCTGGATTATATGTGGTATCTAATGTTTCATGTTAGCTTATTTCTCATGTCAGTGAATGATGAGCAATCTTTGTAGAAATGAGAAATGATGAATGTGAAGGAGATTCAAATAAGCGCACTGCTTTTACAAATTTCAGTCATTATAATTGCATTAAAGAACTTGCAATTGATAATAAAAGTGAAGGTGGTAGACGCGCTAAGCATTTAACGTTTCTATACCCTGAAATTGTTCAATATCGAAGAATTATTATTTGTGTAGGCAATAATGATTTCAATTCAACCTCTGATGAAAAATTGCTTGAGTATTTCACGGACTGAATTGAACATCTGCCTTACAAATATGACATATTGTTCTTGGAACTGCTACCTAGAATGGACCACGCTGAGTATAGTAGCAGTGATAGAATTAAATTTACTCATACTAAACTCCAGGCTTTTAATGCTAAAATGAAAATCAAACTTGGTTCGAAGTTCTATCCAAATAAGTTTGCACATCCTTGTCATTTCCGTGAAAATGATACCTATCACCTCACTGATATTGGGCAGTTTATGTTGATTAAGACCGTGGCCAAAATTGCCAATGACATTGTTTAATTCACATAACAAAAAGATCTAATTTTACCAACAATTAGATTAGCTAATCGCTAATCTAATGTGTTCAATTAGCAGTGAACTGCTAATTGCGATTTCGCAGGAGGTAGTTTACACCACTTTTTAAACCGCGCTTTCACTTTGGTTTGCATTCGGTTTTGGTATTTTCGTTGGTTTCTTGTGGTTTATATTGGGTGCTTGTCTAGAAGGAGGCAGTGAGGTTGGTTTGGACGGAATACTTGGTTGTGGAGTTTCTTGGGTCTTTGTTATGCTTTGTGGAAGAACGGAGGGGGCGTGGGGGTGACAGGAAGGGTGTTTTAGAAGGAGTTTGGGAGAGAGGGAGTGGGGAAGAGAGTGAAGGAGTAGGGTCCTTAGAGAGGAGGAACGAAGGAAAAGACAAAGTGAAAAGAAAAGAAGGAAAAAAGAGAGGCACCCTCAGTGCACCACCGGCAGCCAGTCCCCACTTTCAGGGAACCAACAACCGGCTTGTGCGCTGAGAGTACGGTGATTTGTCATTGGTTTTGATGTTTATAAAGGGAAAGAGAGGCACCCTCAGTGCACCACCGACAGCCAGCCCTCCCTTTCAGAGGACGAGCAGCCGGCTTGTGCACTGAGAGTACAAAGGCTTGTAGTTTATACCTCTTATTGAGGCGGTTATTTTCACCCTTGCGGGGGTGAGTGGTTGTTCCCAAGCGGTAACAGAGTGTGGGACCAGTATCAAGGCCTCAGCATGATTCCCACGATCATGCTGCCCTCCCTTACTGGTGCCCTGGAGTTAGATCAGCTTCAAGACCTAGACTGATTCCCGTGATCAGTCTAGTCTCCCACACTGATCAGTCATCAGTAGTTTCGGTCATTTCTTTCTGCGGCCTGTGGGTGCAGTACTTGAAAGCTGTACTTTCGTTTATTCTGTATTTTTGTTGTGGTGTCATTTATTTTATATTTTTCTATATTTTGAGTTGTAGTGTCCTTTATTTCTAAAAAAAAGAGGAGAAAACCATGTTGAGTGCAAGGTGTTTTTAAGAGTGTGGGTCAGTATCGAGGCCACAGCATGGTTCCCGTGATCATGCTGCCCTCCCTTACCGGTACCCTGGGGTTAGATCAGCTTCAAAACTTAGACTGACTCCCATGAGCAGTCTAGTCTCCCATACTGATCTTTCTTGATGCGAGGTCCATCAGTTCCTTACATATTAGGCATCCAGGCACACCTACATATATGTAAGCACAAAAAAAGGAAAAAGAAGAACCTAACCAGAGTTTAGTCCGGGCAGTGTGTTTTTTGAATTTTGCCCTAGGTTTGTTTTTATTCTTTTTAATTTTGAATGGCTTCAGCTAACGCCTCGAGTCATACCCCAAGACATCCGCATCCACCGTTGATCTGAGTTTTGTCCTAACTTTGTTTGTTTTTATTCTTTTTCACTTTGAATGGCTTCAGCTAACGCCTCGAGTCATACCCCAAGGCATCTGCATCCACCTTTGTTTTGTCCAAATTTTGTTTGTTTTTATTCTTTTTCACTTTGTTTGGCTTCAGCTAACGCCTCGGGTCATACCCCAAGACATCCGCATCCACATTTGTTTTGAATTTTGCCCTAGTTTTGTTTGTTTTTATTCTTTTTCACTTTTGGTGGCTTTAGCTAACGCCTCGAGTCATACCCCAAGACATCCGCATCCACCTTTGTTTTGAATTTTGTTCGAATTTTGTTTGTTTTTATTCTTTTTCACTTTTAGTGGTTTCAGCTAACGCCTCGAGTCATACCCCAAGACATCCGCATCCACCTTTGAATTTTGTCCAAATTTTGTTTGTTTTTATTCTTTTTCACTTTGTTTGTTTTTATTCTTTTTCACTTTCAATGGCTTCAGCTAACGCCTCGATTCATACCCCAAGACATCCACATCCACCTTTGTTTTGAGTTTTGCCCTAATTTTGTTTGTTTTTATTCTTTTTCCCTTTTAGTGGCTTCAGCCAACGCCTCGAGTCATACCCCAAGACATCCGCATCCACCTTTGTTTTGGATTTTGCCCTAATTTTGTTTTTATCCTTTGTTTTACAGTTTTGCGTTAGTTTTTGGTTTTGCCTATCTGCCCTCTACTTTTTATTCTTCTTTTTCCTTTATAGAATGTTTTGCAAAGGAGTTTGAAACATTTTGATCTGGCTGCAAGTTATTAAATGTTTTTCGGTTAAGTTTTTAATTTTTATTTCGTTTTATAGCCCTTGCAAGGTATTCCGAGCTTAATTTTTGGATTGTTTTGCTTACTATTTCTAAATTTCCTATTTGATGTAGTTCATCAACACTTGTCCACATTGGTAAGTTATATGCAAGTCTTATGGCTTTATTTTGTTCTCTTTGTATCTTGTTGAGATCAATTTTCGTTACATTTGCCCAAGCTGCATTTGCATACATGTATAGTGCTCTTACCATTGTTTCATAAAGGTACATGATATTAGATTTTATGTTTTTTGATTTTAGGTGTCTTAGCATGTTGATTCTTTGTTGCATTTTGGCGACTATTTTGTTTACATGTTTTGTCCACGTCAATTTATAATTGAGATCAGGTCCAAGAAATTTTACTTCTTTGCTGACGTTGATGTCTTCTGACCCTAAACTTAGTCTTAGATCTGTGTTGTATTTGTCTAGTGAAGATGGTGTATATGGTTTTTCCCGCGTTGAGGAGCATTTTCCATTTGTCGCACCATTTTTCTAAGTGTTTAATTCCGATTTGTAAGTGTCTGGTAGCTATTTCTTGTTTTTCTTGTGTGTAGTATATTGCAATGTCATCTGCATATTGTGAAACTGATGCATCTTTACATTTTGGTTTGCTTACATACATATTGAACAAGATTAGGCTCATTATGCTCCCTTGGGGGACCCCTGCTTCGGGTGTAAAGCTTTTGGAAATTGCTTGGTTGTATTTTACTTTGATTTTTCTGTTACTTAGGAAGCTGCTAGTCCATTTTGTGATCCACCATGGTGTGTTAATCTCAATTTGCTTATATACTATACCTTCGTGCCATACTGAGTCAAAAGCTTGTTCTACATCTAAGAATGCAGCAGCTGTGGCATCTTTCCATTTAAAGCTTGTCGTTGCTTTTTCTGTTAGCGTTAGAAGATTATCTGTTGTGAATCTGCCAGATCTGTAGGCACGTCGTTGATCACCTAACAGGTTTAGTTTTTCACATTGGTTTACCAAGTTTTCGTTTACAATGCTCTCGCACAGTTTTCCAAGGCAAGATGTTAATGATAATGGTCTGTATCCGTTTAAGGTTTTGTGATCTTCCTACTTTTGGTATCATTGTTACGGTTGAAATTTTCCATTGGGCTGGTACATGTCCTAATTGTAATGATGTTTGAAATGTTTGCTAGGTTTTCTAATGTTTCTAATGGTAGTTGTTTTTATCATTTGATAGCTTATTCCGTCATGTCCTGGTGCAGTATTTTTATGATTTCCTAATATATTTTTGAGAGTTGAAGGTTTTACTTCTGTGTGTTTCCATTCATCTTCACTTATTTTGATTGCCTTAAAGTTTGTTTCTCTTATTTTCAGTGAAACAATTTTCTCGTTATCTTTTCCCTTATGTGTTTTTGATTCGTTTGTTTTCATTGCTGTTTTTAGTTTTTCAGCGAATGCATCTGCAGCTTCCTGATTATTCATTGGTAATTGTTCGTTGTTTTTCTGATTTTGGTTGAGCAATATTTTTGCAGCTTTCCAGAAGTTATTACCTTTCTTTGCTTGGTTGAGTTTGTCAATTAGTTTCATTTGTTGTCTTGTTGTGTTTTCTTTACTTATTTTGTCAGTATATTGATCTTATTGCATATTGCTTGGTGTTGGGTTGTGTTTCTTTCGTCGTTTCTTCTCAGTTTGTTCCTTTTTCTTTCTAACTTATGCTTTTCTCTTGTCAGTTTTTTGATTTGGTTGTTTGTGGCTATTTGTTTGTTGACATATATGCTCTCTTTGTATGCAGCTTCAATTTTTTGTGTAATTTTTATGTTTTTTTTTCTAAGTCTATTTTGTTTGTTATGTTTCTATCTAGGTCATCAGAATTATGCAAGATGTGATTTTTGTACTTTTGCCAGTTAAATTTTTTGTGTGACTCGATTGGTTTTTCTATGTTATAGGTGCTAACAGTTGGGTAGTGATCACTAAGACTTTCGTTGAAGACATAAAAATTATCGAATAAGCTTGTGAGTTTAGGGCTACCTAGGTGTACATCTAGTGTTCCACCATCTTTGTGTGTGCAATCATAATTATTTAGTATTATATAGTTTTCCTCATCAAGCCATTGTTCGATTAATTTTCCCGTTCTGTTAGTGGTTAGGTCATTGGCTCCAAACATTGGGTATTTTACATTAATATCAACAGTGATTAAGTGGGCTTCGTTGTTTGCTGTTTTTGTGATTAGGTCCGTTCTTATTTCTAAATGTGGTGATACATAGATGTTTGTTACGTAGAGCCCAAGTACTTTTATTGTAATACATTCTTGTGTTAGTTTGCTCTCTGATTTATATGTTTTTGTTTCTATAAGTTCGTTATTTAATCGGTGTTTGATATAGATTGCAGATCCTAAGCGGCTGTGTTTAGTGTTTCCTGCTGGGGTATATCCTTCTAGCTTTGGGTGGTTTTTCTTACCTAAGTTAGTTTCGTTCAGGCAAGCTATGTCATCTTGGGTTTTTTCCAATATACTTAGTATTTCTATTTTGTTTTTATTTAGTCCGCGACAGTTTAGTTGTTTTTTTGTGATTTTTTTGTGTTTTTAATCATTTTGTTTTTTGTTTTAAACGGTTTTGATTTTGAAATTTTTTCAAGGTGTTGTTTCTCTTTTTGCTGGGTGTTCTGGTTTTTAGTTCTGTTCTCACTGAGTTTATTTAGTTTGTGTCTAATTTTCACCTCATCTACTGCTATTTTGTTGTCTTTTAATATTTCACATAACACTTTTGTGACGTCCTCCATGATTGTTTTCCTAATATTTTCTCTCGTTTTTTAATTTATTTTTATTGTATTTCGTAGGTTTTTATTTAATTGATCAATTTGACTCTGGAGGTCGATTCTAAGTCGCTCATTTGCAATGTTTGTTATTTGTTCAATTTTGTTTTCTAGTTTGGTAAAGTGACTTGATAGCATGCTCTCGAGATTGTTTTCGATTTGTGTTTGAGCATCACTTGCTATTTTTTGCGCTCTTTCTTTGTCCTTGTTCTCTGGTTTATTTTTGAGGGCCTCTGCATATGACGCAGCGCGTGCTTTCAGTTTAGCTTCTTTATACTTTTGGCAACCTTTATAGGCAGCGCTGTGCTTTTCATTGCAATTTGCCCAGCAAGGTTAATTTTGGTTGCAATCTTTGACGTGGTGGTGTCCACCACATTTTGGGCATCTTTGCATGTTATCACAAATTGCTGCTATGTGACCATGTGCTTGGCATTTGAAGCATTGCACTACTTTTGGTTGTTGTTTTGATGGTTCACATTTCAATTTTTGTAGACACAGTACTAACCCATTTGTGATTGCTTTTTTGCTTGGTTGTCGTCTTTAGTAAGGACTCTAACTAGTCTTGTTTCTTGGTTTGTAACGCTGCTTTTGACCCTAAATATTTTTTCAGATTTGATTCCTTGTTCATTCAGTTGTTCTTTAATTGTGTTTAGGCTTACATCTAGCGAAACTTTTGTGATCACAAAGCACGGAGTTACTTTTTCTCGGCTTTTGTTGTTGTTAAACTTTTACTTTGTACTTTTGAAACTCTTGTATGATGTTCTGTGGTGTAAGCAATTTCGATGCTTCTTTATTTTTGGCTTTTATGGAGAAGCCAATTCTCATTGGCATTTCTCTTACACTGCCCGGGTCTCGTTGGTTAGTAGGTTTGATCATGGCGTTGGCAAAAGTAACTAGTCGAGGTCTCTCTCCCTCAAAATTAATGTAAACAATTCATTGGTTATTAGTGTTTACTTTTTGTTGCTCTATATGAGGGCGTTTACTAGCAGCTTCGGGTTTTTCGCCTGCGTCAAGGGCCCGTTTTTGGGTTTTAGAAAAGGTGGTACCATTTTCATTTTGTGGATTTGGGTCCGTATCTATCTCTAGACCCAATTCTATGCTCTCGTCGGAAAGGGTCGGTTCATGTGGGTCGTTTGAGGGGGGACGGAAGGGGGTGCTTGTTTGCGGCTGTACGGAGTCGCGGTCTAAATGTTTTTCATGTTTTGGGCTTGGGGGCACTTCTTTGGAGGTTTTAGGGAGGGTTAAACTTGTTCGTATTAACCTGCGTCCCGGTAGTCAGAATATATCTAAACAATTCAATTTAGTTTTTATTGCTCTGAAAATGGCAGTCAAAAGTTGCAACAACGTTTATTCTATAAAGTTAAAAGTTGCAAAAACACTTATCCTATATTTTAAAAAAAGTCTTATGGGGAGTTGTGCAAAAAAGATCGAGTTGATCCAGCTTATGGGGAGCTGTGCAAGCTTCGGGGTGCTAATCCGGAGTGGTCTAGGGAATCACAAAGCTAGCCTATGCTAGGAAAAAAAGCAAAAAAGGCACCAATTCAGCTCACCAGCAACTTTTCGGACGAGTTACTAGGCTACTGGTAAGGTTTCAAGGCACCCCTTATACTCTCCAAGCAAGGGCTACCGCTTCTGGTCTCACTCCTTCGTCTTGCTCTTTCGTCAGTTGCCTGCTTCTCCACTTCCTCTCACTTCTCAGGTCGTCTTGTCACTAGCTTCTCCAATGCCTCTTGCTTCTCCAGTTGCTTCTTTCGTCTGCTGTAGTTGCTGTTGGGTTGTAGACCAACAATTGTTGGGTTGTTTTACCAATTTTACCAACAATTAGATTATCTTTGTTGCTTCGAAACTCTAACTTTTCTCTTTGTTGTTCGTTTACATTCAAAGTCTCCCTGTTCATATTGTAATAAGTTGCTGGATTGTGGTTGTTAGCTTTTTCGACCTGCAGTCACTTGTCTGAGTTAAAAGATTAATATAAAATGATTTTTTTCGAGGCAGACTTTTAACGCAGAAAACCAAATGTATTTTAATCTCTTACCAAGTGTATTCATATCACACAAATTTCAAAAAATAGAACAGATTTAATAACCGAGAATTTATACTGATGAGTATTAGGTTTTTCCATGTGAGAATTCTCCTTAATCATTTTAAGTCCTATTTACTGACTGTTAGATTTTTCGACCTTGAATCTCCTGTTTTCTATGAAGTGTAAAGACACTTAATTATGGAATATTTTCATATAGAAAACCAACTCCATTTTAATGTTCAACTACAGGTTTTAACCAAAAATATGTGCTATATGTGTATATGATATGTGCTATCTATAACTATGTATGTATACTAGGAAGGAAGATATGACGAGAAATAAAAATTACTGTGACTGGCTTTCAGGATGGTTCTATTTTAATTTTTGTTTTTTCCCTCTTCTGTGTAACTCATCTTATCTCTACTTTGTAGATTTTGCTTCTGTTGACTCTAATTCAAAAACGTTTGTTTGCTATCTTGCTTTAATCGTTATAGTTCTCGATTTTATAGTTTTTATTTTTTCGTTTATTTGTTTTTGATGGCCTTCGGACGCTATTTGTACAACTGAGTTTCGCTGGTTTTTCCGCTCCAGCTTTTTGTTATTTTTGTTGTTACTGTGCTGGCATTAATCGTTATAGTTCTCGATTTTATAGTTTTTATTTTTTCGTTTATTTGTTTTTGATGGCCTTCGGACGCTATTTGTACAACTGAGTTTTGCTGGTTTTTCCGCTCCAGCTTTTTGTTATTTTTGTTGTTACTGTGCTGGCATTTCATTAATTTTTTGGCGTCATTTTTAGTTGTTTTGATATAAGTTCTTTTTGTTTTGTGACTACTATTGCATTTATTCTGCTAATTTTTTAAAATCGTTTTCTCATTTTGATTCTGATGGTTTGCGTTTTCTAATATTTTTTTGCTTTTCCTGTGATTTGATGGTATTTATTTTTCCTTTGAGTTGATGGCATTTAAATCATTTTAGCTGATATGAATTGGTTTTTTTTACTCGATAGGCTGATTTTGAGTGTTTTCTTCAAATTTGGCAACTTTGATTGTTTAATTTTCTCTTGTTTAGTTTTAATTGTTTTCGTTTTTGTTTTATTTCAATAGCTTTATCGTTTGTTCATTTTGATTGGGCCAGTTTTTTAATCAATTTTTGTTTTCTTGTGTTATTATTAAATTTAGGTCGTTTATATCATTTTTAGGTCGTTTCAATTTGTTTTCAGCTAATTTTAAGTATTAGGTTTTCTTCAAATTCCTATAAGTTTTTTTTCAATTTTCTATTGCTTATTTTTGGTGTCTTTTTTTGTTAAATTACGTTGTTTTGCTTTTTTTATTTTGTTGATATTCGGTGAAAGGATAAGTAGGTTTTCACATTGCTCGTGTAATTGTTGATATTAAATGATAGAGTTTCTTCCAGTTTGTTTTGAAAATCATTGTTTTGGATTCCTTCAGAAAGTTTTTTGACATTCTGCGGTTTCTTATTGGCTCTACAAATTTATGAAACAAAATTACAGTAGATTTTTGCAGTTTTCTTCCATAATTTTTTAAGTTTGATGTGCTTCAGACAATTTGTGTCAAAACATACCTACTTTTGTTGGTCTTGTTATTTGGAAAATTTAGAGTCGTTTGTGGCAATGTTAAATTGCAATACATCTTTGTTTCTGTTTTGGTTTCCGATTCGCCTTTTTGGCAGATGTTGTTTTTTGGAGGACTAACTTAGTTCGTTTTGATGTCGCTGAAAGATTTTCTTGTTTTTAAATTTTATTTTGCGCGTTTTCCTTCTTTGATTTTTCAGATGTTCCTCTCAGTGATAAAACTTTTTTCGGTATACTTAAATCCTATTTTTGTTCCCTTTATGTTGCTGTTTTGTTTGAAAGTAATGTTGAATATTGTTGTTTCACTCTTATTTTTCCTTCCTCTAATGTTCTTTTATTTTGAAATGTTTCTGTCTGTCTTGTTATCGTGAGGTCGGGAAATTTAGCTTTTCATTTTCAATTTTGCATTTGGACTAGTGTCGGTTAATTTTTCATTTTATTTTCGGTTGAAAGCCACTTGTTGTCTTAAAAAACCTCTGATTATCTTCCCTTCTAGCTTGACAGAGTTTTTGGGAACTTAGTGAACGCCGTCCCAGTGGCGGTCCTGTATAAGGTGTGTACTATGTGCATACTGAGCTGAGATTCACTTAAAAGCTAAATTATCCTGGCATTTTCCGAATGCTTGATTGATCAAGTTAAAGACGAAAATTTATCGATGTTGCTTACTGTTGTACTAGTCTCTTGCTCGGTGTTAGTTTTTGTAGTGAGAGCCTCTATGGAGCCGGCCTTACCGCGTATCCTAATAGTGCTCTTCGATAATTTGGGGCCTTAGTTGACGCCTTCTCGATGGAGATCCTGTATAAGGTGTGTACTTTGTACATACTGAGCTGAGATTCACTTGAAAATTAAACTATACTGGAAACTTTTCTCAATAGTTGTTTGATAAAGTGACTAGAGAAAAGATTGTTGTTAACACGTTTTCTAGTCTCTTGTTCTGTCTGATAGTTTTTGTAGCGAGAGCCTCTAAGGATCCGGCCTTGCTGCGTATCCTACTCCAGCTCTCCAATAGTTCAGGTAAATAGTTTCAGTTAAAATTACCTGAAAAAACACATGATTTTACTGGAATCGGTACCTGAAAAAACACCTGAATGTACCTGAATCGTTCAAGCCAATTGTTTTCATTTGAACAATACCTGAAAGCACCTGAAATTTACCTGAAAAATTCATGCATCACTGGCTGAATTTTAACCTGAACATGCCTGAAAAAAACCTGAAAAAAATGCCTGAACAGTTCAGGCAAAATTTTCACAGTTCAGGCAATATTTTCCGGCAAAAAAGTTAGGTGTTTTTTCAGGTGTTTTTACCTGAAATTCACCTAAATTTTTCAGGCAATTTTAATCGGAAAAAATTAGGTAAAATTCAGGTAAAAACTTCAGAAAACTTTGCCTGAACTGTTCAGGCATTTTTTCAGGTTTTTCAGGCATTTTCAGGTAAAAATTCAGCCAGTCATGCCTGAATTTTTCAGGTAAATGTCATGTGATTTCAGGCATTGTTCAGGTGAGAACAATCTGCCTGAACGATTCAGGTAAATTCCGGTGTTTTTTCAGGTAATTGTACCCGAAATTTTTTTAGTGTGCAATCTAGAACTATACACAGACGACAGTTACATCTATTCAATTTATTGCTATGCTTACTCTTTCTCTTACAGTTAACTGTGTAAACTTCATCTCGAAATTGTTGATTTTCCACCAGTGTTTGGTTTACTCATTTTTGATTATCAATAAGTCACCTTAAAATAAATCTTAGTAAAAGCCAATGAACTGATCTCATCGTTGTAAACTAAAAGGGAAAAATAAACACAAACAGAAACATACCCGGCAGATTGCCGGAAAATAGTCGCCGTTGATTCCAATAAGCATGATTGGGATTGAAAGAATAGAAGTTTTAAAAGAATGAAAAAAAAAAGAATTTTGTACAAGAACATTGTTTAAGTCAGATTTATTTTGATGGCATTTCGTAGTTGAACATACTTCTGTTTCTTAGAGAGAGGCTACAGGGGCTACTACCAATACCAATAAGCATTCTAAAATTGGGCTTTGGTTTTATCCCCTTTCTAATTTTGCTTTCCTGAACAACAGATGTTCAAAATCACTTTTAGCAGAATGAGAGAAGCGAGAAAATAGCCTAGAGAAGTCGAAAAGATTTCATGTAAAATGTTGAAAAAGCGGCAAAATGAGGTAAAGCGAATCATTTTTTGTTTGACAACGTAAAAAAACATAGCAGGACAAGTCCTGAAATAAAATCCGAAGAATTGAATAAAAAACTTAGAAGCACTTTACCTTACCAACAGATCATTTGAATAATGCAAGCCAAAACAAACAAAATCATCTCAAAAAATTGAGAAATAAACAATCAAACTAAAGGAAAATATAATCATTGCTAAAACTTTAAAGCTTTTACCGCTAAGACAAAATTTGATACCATTAAATATGCCTATTTCAAAAACATGTTCGAAACCAACTTTTGTTTCTGAAACTGCTGAAGTATTATATCTGCAAGGCATGAAAAAATTCATTGGCCCTTGAAGATCGATAACTCGAGATTGACCCAAATTTTTTTTACAAACGGAATCAGTTGCGAATTTTAATGAAAAGTTGCTGGAAATTGTGATATCCATATCTTCAGAATCATTTCTCTGTCCCTAGAGGCTATCCAATAACCCAATTCCAAGCCTTAAAAAATTAATTGTTTCAAAGGTCGATAGGCATAAAAAATTTCAAAAAATGGCAATTCGTTCTTTTAAAATATTGAAAACCATTCAATTGCCCCCCAGCAACTAGTTAATAACATACTATCAAACCCTGTATGAGGTTATCTGGCTGCATAGGCTATAAAAACTGAAAAGACAAATGTTTCGAAAAAAAACTGAAGTTGCAAAATTTATCAGAAAATTTTAAAAATTCGAGTGGTTAAATTGTTGAAAACAAATCCATTGGAACGAACAACCATGCAGTAACTTTTTCAGACTGTGAAATAGGTTTCCTGGCATTTAAGAATAGACAGATCAAAAATTGACGAAAACTTTAGGAATCCTGAAAAAAATTGCAGATTTTATCAAAAAAGTGCTAAAACTCGAGACAGTAAAATGTTGAAAACTAGTCCATTGTTACTAGAAACTATAGTGCCCTATTATCAAACAACCCTAAAGGAGATTATCTTGCCCCTGAAGCCGGAAAAACTCAAAACTGACAGAAACTTGAAAAAACAGAAAATTGCAAAAAATTAGTATCATTTTGCGTGTTTGTAGTACCAAAACATATAGCTCATAAAATGGTCATAACGAGTAATTCTGTCTCGCAAAAGGCCTTCATCAATTTTAAAAGCTTCAACCTAAGACTAATCAAACAAAAAACTTAAAAAATGCAAAAAAAAACATGAAAATTGCATCATTTTGAGCTCAAAAACTCCTACAAATGACCTTTTAGCCTTAAATTAAGGCCATCCCAGCAGATGCACAACTCTAAACGCTTGAAGGACTACTAACGTCCACTTTGGGCCTCTAATGAAACTTAATGCCCGCTGCAATTCACCTGTTTATCCCGTTTTGAAAGATCATTGAAAAATGTGTGACTACATCTTAAAAAAAACATAGCCGGAAGAGTTCCGGAAGCGACTCGAAGCTTCAAAACGTCACAAAACAAGCGTAATTGCAACTGAAGTCATTACTTCTGGTATTCACTCATACACTCATTACCTCCCCTGGTCTGATCTATAACTTGGTGAAATTTAAACCACTGTCACCAAGAGAAACAGAAAGCAGCTAAATTTTATACTATTGAAAACATTTGTTAACGTTAAGTCCGAAAAGATTAGGATGCTTAAAATACTGATAAGTTGAAAAACTGAGTGGGCTATCAATTTCCCCCAAATAATTCATGATTCTAATCTCTAAGAGATCGTGAAAGCAAACCGCAGATAAATCGAAGAAAACTGAATTTTTCAAAAAGAATGCTCAAATTGAAGAATCAGAAAAACACTACAATTAGATTTCTATTTACTGCAATTAAGACAAAGACAACACATGATTCTTGATTGTTGTACATATTCCAGACATGATTTCATACTAATTCAAAAATTAAATTAATCATAGAAAAGACAAGCAACAGAAAAAAAATTTAAAGGCAAAAAATCGTTAATACCAAGGCTGGGAAAGATTTGCAATAAGTAGTAATAAGTGGAAATTTTGGCAAAGGCTTTCTAACAATTTCTCAGTACTCTCAGAACTAGCCTTAAGTTGAATGAAATCAATTGCAAACCAAATAAATGACGAAAATCTAAGAAAATCTACTGAAAAAATCATAATAACGAATTTAAATGAAGGTGCCAGAAAAAAAACTAGATTGATACAAACTAGAATGTGAACAATACGGACACATAGTAAGGACCACCGTAAAAAAAGACATTCTCGATTTTTGAAAATTAAAAATTGAATTAAAAAAATCAAGAAGAACGTTTATATTTCATTCTTCAGCATTCGAGACAAAGAAAAGACGACGATTTATCCGAGACAAAAATCCATCCTCGTGAGCCCAACAAAAAAAGAAAAAGCAGAATTCAAACAGAAGAAACATTGAAGCACTTTGCAAAAAAATGGTCAAAAAATATTTGAGAACGCATTTATAAAAAAAATTTTCACTGTTTTTCAAAAACTTTACGCAAAAAGCGGCCGATTTTTATTGAAACAAAACTGAAGTCCCTCATCCTACTGAAAGGCTATTTCCAGTAATAAAAACCAAAATTCGAACAAAGAACAGAAAAATTGGAAAAAAATCGGATAAGCATATGTACAATTTTATAAAAACAATTATATAGAGGTAGAAAGAAGCGTTGAGTATATGAATTATCAGAGGGAATTTGCCATATTAACTGATTTTGACAAAGAGACGGCTGAAAGATCCAAAAATGAATATATAGAAAAAAGAATTATGAGCTAAAAAAACTAAAAAAAGAATTAACTAAAAATTAGCTAAAAAAGAATTATGAGCCAACTTTGAACTTGAAACGTATTGTCAGCCTCGGCAAGACACTGTGATATCAATTTGCGAGCTTGCATTTCAATATAGCATCGAAAAAAATTTTTTTACAAACCAAAATACAAGCCAAAACGGAACCACTTAGATGAAAAAGGGCTGAAAACGGTTATCTAGAAGTGCCATTCAGTCAAAAACTAATTTTCAAAGTCAAAAATTCATTAAACGCAGCGCATGATCAAAAAACTTCGCTCGCTCAGAAAAAATTAGTTCACACGGAAATTTAACTCACTTTCGCTTTGGGTGGTTTTTCTTACCTAAGTTAGTTTCGTTCAGGCAAGCTATGTCATCTTGGGTTTTTTCCAATATACTTAGTATTTCTATTTTGTTTTTATTTAGTCCGCGACAGTTTAGTTGTGTTTTTGTGATTTTTTTTGTGTTTTTAATCATTTTGTTTTTTGTTTTAAACGGTTTTGATTTTGAAGTTTTTTCAAGGTGTTGTTTCTCTTTTTGCTGGGTGTTCTGGTTTTTAGTTCTGTTCTCACTGAGTTTAGTTTGTGTCTAATTTTCACCTCATCTACTGCTATTTTGTTGTCTTTTAATATTTCACATAACACTTTTGTGACGTCCTCCATGATTGTTTTCCTAATATTTTCTCTCGTTTTTTAATTTATTTTTATTGTATTTCGTAGGTTTTTATTCAATTGATCAATTTGACTCTGGAGGTCGACTCTAAGTCGCTCATTTGCAATGTTTGTTATTTGTTCAATTTTGTTTTCTAGTTTGGTAAAGTGACTTGATAGCATGCTCTCGAGATTGTTTTCGATTTGTGTTTGAGCATCACTTGCTATTTTTTGCGCTCTTTCTTTGTCCTTGTTCTCTGGTTTATTTTTGAGGGCCTCTGCATATGACGCAGCGCGTGCTTTCAGTTTAGCTTCTTTATACTTTTGGCAACCTTTATAGGCAGCGCTGTGCTTTTCATTGCAATTTGCGCAGCAAGGTTAATTTTGGTTGCAATCTTTGACGTGGTGGTGTCCACCACATTTTGGGCATCTTTGCATGTTATCACAAATTGCTGCTATGTGACCATGTGCTTGGCATTTGAAGCATTGCACTACTTTTGGTTGTTGTTTTGATGGTTCACATTTCAATTTTTGTAGACACAGTACTAACCCATTTGTGATTGCTTTTTTGCTTGGTTGTCGTCTTTAGTAAGGACTCTAACTAGTCTTGTTTCTTGGTTTGTAACGCTGCTTTTGACCCTAAATATTTTTTCAGATTTGATTCCTTGTTCATTCAGTTGTTCTTTAATTGTGTTTAGGCTTACATCTAGCGAAACTTTTGTGATCACAAAGCACGGAGTTACTTTTTCTCGGCTTTTGTTGTTGTTAAACTTTTACTTTGTACTTTTGAAACTCTTGTATGATGTTCTGTGGTGTAAGCAATTTCGATGCTTCTTTATTTTTGGCTTTTATGGAGAAGCCAATTCTCATTGGCATTTCTCTTACACTGCCCGGGTCTCGTTGGTTAGTAGGTTTGATCATGGCGTTGGCAAAAGTAACTAGTCGAGGTCTCTCTCCCTCAAAATTAATGTAAACAATTCATTGGTTATTAGTGTTTACTTTTTGTTGCTCTATATGAGGGCGTTTACTAGCAGCTTCGGGTTTTTCGCCTGCGTCAAGGGCCCGTTTTTGGGTTTTAGAAAAGGTGGTACCATTTTCATTTTGTGGATTTGGGTCAGTATCTATCTCTAGACCCAATTCTATGCTCTCGTCGGAAAGGGTCGGTTCATGTGGGTCGTTTGAGGGGGGACGGAAGGGGGTGCTTGTTTGCGGCTGTACGGAGTCGCGGTCTAAATGTTTTTCATGTTTTGGGCTCGGGGGCACTTTTTTGGAGGTTTTAGGGAGGGTTAAACTTGTTCGTATTAACCTGCGTCCCGGTAGTCAGAATATATCTAAACAATTCAATTTAGTTTTTATTGCTCTGAAAAGTCAAAAGTTGCAACAACGTTTATTCTATAAAGTTAAAAGTTGCAAAAACACTTATCCTATATTTTAAAAAAAGTCTTATGGGGAGTTGTGCAAAAAAGATCGAGTTGATCCAGCTTATGGGGAGCTGTGCAAGCTTCGGGGTGCTAATCCGGAGTGGTCTAGGGAATCACAAAGCTAGCCTATGCTAGGAAAAAAAGCAAAAAAGGCACCAATTCAGCTCACCAGCAACTTTTCGGACGAGTTACTAGGCTACTGGTAAGGTTTCAAGGCACCCCTTATACTCTCCAAGCAAGGGCTACCGCTTCTGGTCTACCACTCCTTCGTCTTGCTCTTTCGTCAGTTGCCTGCTTCTCCACTTCCTCTCACTTCTCAGGTCGTCTTGTCACTAGCTTCTCCAATGCCTCTTGCTTCTCCAGTTGCTTCTTTCGTCTGCTGTAGTTGCTGTTGGGTTGTAGACCAACAATTGTTGGGTTGTTTTACCAATTTTACCAACAATTAGATTATCTTTGTTGCTTCGAAACTCTAACTTTTCTCTTTGTTGTTCGTTTACATTCAAAGTCTCCCTGTTCATATTGTAATAAGTTGCTGGATTGTGGTTGTTAGCTTTTTCGACCTGCAGTCACTTGTCTGAGTTAAAAGATTAATATAAAATGATTTTTTTCGAGGCAGACTTTTAACGCAGAAAACCAAATGTATTTTAATCTCTTACCAAGTGTATTCATATCACACAAATTTCAAAAAATAGAACAGATTTAATAACCGAGAATTTATACTGATGAGTATTAGGTTTTTCCATGTGAGAATTCTCCTTAATCATTTTAAGTCCTATTTACTGACTGTTAGATTTTTCGACCTTGAATCTCCTGTTTTCTATGAAGTGTAAAGACACTTAATTATGGAATATTTTCGTATAGAAAACCAACTCCATTTTAATGTTCAACTACAGGTTTTAACCAAAAATATGTGCTATATGTGTATATGATATGTGCTATCTATAACTATGTATGTATACTAGGAAGGAAGATATGATGAGAAATAAAAATTACTGTGACTGGCTTTCAGGATGGTTCTATTTTAATTTTTGTTTTTTTCCCTCTTCTGTGTAACTCATCTTACCTCTACTTTGTAGATTTTGCTTCTGTTGACTCTAATTCAAAAACGTTTGTTTGCTATCTTGCTTTAATCGTTATAGTTCTCGATTTTATAGTTTTTATTTTTTCGTTTATTTGTTTTTGATGGCCTTCGGACGCTATTTGTACAACTGAGTTTCGCTGGTTTTTCCGCTCCAGCTTTTTGTTATTTTTGTTGTTACTGTGCTGGCATTAATCGTTATAGTTCTCGATTTTATAGTTTTTATTTTTTCGTTTATTTGTTTTTGATGGCCTTCGGACGCTATTTGTACAACTGAGTTTTGCTGGTTTTTCCGCTCCAGCTTTTTGTTATTTTTGTTGTAAATGTGCTGGCATTTCATTAATTTTTTGGCGTCATTTTTAGTTGTTTTGATATAAGTTCTTTTTGTTTTGTGACTACTATTGCATTTATTCTGCTAATTTTTTAAAATCGTTTTCTCATTTTGATTCTGATGGTTTGCGTTTTCTAATATTTTTTTGCTTTTCCTGTGATTTGATGGTATTTATTTTTCCTTTGAGTTGATGGCATTTAAATCATTTTTAGCTCATATGAATTGGTTTTTTTTACTCGATAGGCTGATTTTGAGTGTTTTCTTCAAATTTGGCAACTTTGGTTGTTTAATTTTCTCTTGTTTAGTTTTAATTGTTTTCGTTTTTGTTTTATTTCAATAGCTTTATCGTTTGTTCATTTGGATTGGGCCAGTTTTTTAATCAATTTTTGTTTTCTTGTGTTATTATTAAATTTAGGTCGTTTATATCATTTTTAGGTCGTTTCAATTTGTTTTCAGCTAATTTTAAGTATTAGGTTTTCTTCAAATTCCTATAAGTTTTTTTTTCAATTTTCTATTGCTTATTTTTGGTGTCTTTTTTGTTAAATTTCGTTGTTTTGCTTTTTTTATTTTGTTGATATTCGGTGAAAGGATAAGTAGGTTTTCACATTGCTCGTGTAATTGTTGATATTAAATGATAGAGTTTCTTCCAGTTTGTTTTGAAAATCATTGTTTTGGATTCCTTCAGAAAGTTTTTTGACATTCTGCGGTTTCTTATTGGCTCTACAAATTTATGAAACAAAATTACAGTAGATTTTTGCAGTTTTCTTCCATAATTTTTTTAAGTTTGATGTGCTTCAGACAATTTGTGTCAAAACATACCTACTTTTGTTGGTCTTGTTATTTGGAAAATTTAGAGTCGTTTGTGGCAATGTTAAATTGCAATACATCTTTGTTTCTGTTTTGGTTTCCGATTCGCCTTTTTGGCAGATGTTGTTTTTTGGAGGACTAACTTAGTTCGTTTTGATGTCGCTGAAAGATTTTCTTGTTTTTAAATTTTATTTTGCGCGTTTTCCTTCTTTGATTTCTCAGATGTTCCTCTCAGTGATAAAACTTTTTTCGGTATACTTAAATCCTATTTTTGTTCCCTTTATGTTGCTGTTTTGTTTGAAAGTAATGTTGAATATTGTTGTTTCACTCTTATTTTTCCTTCCTCTAATGTTCTTTTATTTTGAAATGTTTCTGTCTGTCTTGTTATCGTGAGGTCGGGAAATTTAGCTTTTCATTTTCAATTTTGCATTTGGACTAGTGTCGGTTAATTTTTCATTTTATTTTCGGTTGAAAGCCACTTGTTGTCTTAAAAAACCGCTGATTATCTTCCCTTCTAGCTTGACAGAGTTTTTGGGAACTTAGTGAACGCCGTCCCAGTGGCGGTCCTGTATAAGGTGTGTACTATGTGCATACTGAGCTGAGATTCACTTAAAAGCTAAATTATCCTGGCATTTTCCGAATGCTTGATTGATCAAGTTAAAGACGAAAATTTATCGATGTTGCTTACTGTTGTACTAGTCTCTTGCTCGGTGTTAGTTTTTGTAGTGAGAGCCTCTATGGAGCCGGCCTTACCGCGTATCCTAATAGTGCTCTTCGATAATTTGGGGCCTTAGTTGACGCCTTCTCGATGGCGATCCTGTATAAGGTGTGTACTTTGTACATACTGAGCTGAGATTCACTTGAAAATTAAACTATACTGGAAACTTTTCTCAATAGTTGTTTGATAAAGTGACTAGAGAAAAGACTGTTGCTAACACGTTTTCTAGTCTCTTGTTTTGTCTGTTAGTTTTTGTAGCGAGAGCCTCTAAGGATCCGGCCTTGCTGCGTATCCTACTCCAGCTCTCCAATAGTTCAGGTAAATAGTTTCAGTTAAAATTACCTGAAAAAACATGATTTTACTGGAATCGGTACCTGAAAAAACACCTGAATGTACCTGAATCGTTCAAGCCAATTGTTTTCATTTGAACAATACCTGAAAGCACCTGAAATTTACCTGAAAAATTCAGGCATAACTGGCTGAATTTTAACCTGAACATGCCTGAAAAACACCTGAAAAAAATGCCTGAACAGTTCAGGCAAAATTTTCACAGTTCAGGCAATATTTTCCGGCAAAAAAGTTAGGTGTTTTTTCAGGTGTTTTTACCTGAAATTCACCTAAATTTTTCAGGCAATTTTAATTGGAAAAAATTAGGTAAAATTCAGGTAAAAACTTCAGAAAACTTTGCCTGAACTGTTCAGGCATTTTTTCAGGTTTTTCAGGAATGTTCAGGTAAAAATTCAGCCAGTCATGCCTGAACTTTTCAGGTAAATGTCATGTGATTTCAGGCATTGTTCAGGTGAGAACAATCTGCCTGAACGATTCAGGTAAATTCCGGTGTTTTTTCAGGTAATTGTACCTGAAATTTTTTTAGTGTGCAATCTAGAACTATACACAGACGAAAGTTACATCTATTCAATTTATTGCTATGCTTACTCTTTCTCTTACAGTTAACTGTGTAAACTTCATCTCGAAATTGTTGATTTTCCACCAGTGTTTGGTTTTCTCATTTTTGATTATCAATAAGTCACCTTAAAATAAATCTTAGTAAAAGCCAATGAACTGATCTCATCGTTGTAAACTAAAAGGGAAAAATAAACACAAACAGAAACATACCCGGCAGATTGCCGGAAAATAGTCGCCGTTGATTCCAATAAGCATGATTGGGATTGAAAGAATAGAAGTTTTAAAAGAATGAAAAAAAAAGAATTTTGTACAAGAACCTTGTTTAAGTCAGATTTATTTTGATGGCATTTCGTAGTTGAACATACTTCTGTTTCTTAGAGAGAGGCTACAGGGGCTACTACCAATACCAATAAGCATTCGAGATGATAACTAAGACTTATAGGTACGACGTTCAAATAGCGGCATCTAAAATTGGGCTTTGGTTTTATCCCCTTTCTATTTCAGACTTCATTTTTCTATACTGACTATGTTCGTTTTGAATTGCTTTCCTGAACAACAGATGTTCAACATCACTTTTAGCAGAATGAGAGAAGCGAGAAAATAGCCTAGAGAAGTCGAAAAGATTTCATGTAAAATGTTGAAAAAGCGGCAAAATGAGGTAAAGCGAATCATTTTTTGTTTGACAACGTAAAAAAACATAGCAGGACAAGTCCTGAAATAAAATCCGAAGAATTGAATAAAAAACTTAGAAGCACTTTACCTTACCAACAGATCATTTGAATAATGCAAGCCAAAACAAACAAAATCATCTCAAAAAATTGAGAAATAAACAATCAAACTAAAGGAAAATATAATCATTGCTAAAACTTTAAAGCTTTTACCGCTCAGACAAAATTTGATACCATTAAATATGCCTATTTCAAAAACATGTTCGAAACCAACTTTTGTTTCTGAAACTGCTGAAGTATTATATCTGCAAGGCATGAAAAAATTCATTGGCCCTTGAAGATCGATAACTCGAGATTGACCCAAATTTTTTTTACAAACGGAATCAGTTGCGAATTTTAATGAAAAGTTGCTGGAAATTGTGATATCCATATCTTCAGAATCATTTCTCTGTCCCTAGAGGCTATCCAATAACCCAATTCCAAGCCTTAAAAAATTAATTGTTTCAAAGGTCGATAGGCATAAAAAATTTCAAAAAATGGCAATTCGTTCTTTTAAAATATTGAAAACCATTCAATTGCCCCCAGCAACTAGTTAATAACATACTATCAAACCCTGTATGAGGTTATCTGGCTGCATAGGCTATAAAAACTGAAAAGACAAATGTTTCGAAAAAAAATTGAAGTTGCAAAATTTATCAGAAAATTTTAAAAATTCGAGTGGTTAAATTGTTGAAAACAAATCCATTGGAACTAACAACCATGCAGTAACTTTTTCGGACTAAGAAATAGGTTTCCGGGCATTTAAGAATAGACAGGTCAAAAATTGACGAAAACTTTAGGAACCCTGAAAAAAATTGCAGATTTTATCAAAAAAGTGCTAAAACTCGAGACAGTAAAATGTTGAAAACTAGTCCATTGTTACTAGAAACTATAGTGCCTTATTATCAAACAACCTTAAAGGAGATTATCTTGCCCCTGAAGCCGGAAAAACTCAAAACTGACAGAAATTTGAAAAAAAAAACAGAAAATTGCAAAAAATTAGTATCATTTTGCGTGTTTGTGTTTGTAGTACCAAAACATATAGCTCATAAAATGGTCATAACGAGTAATTCTGTCTCGCAAAAGGCCTTCATCAATTTTAAAAGCTTCAATCTAAGACTAATCAAACAAAAAACTTGAAAAATGGCAAAAAAAAACATGAAAATTGCATCATTTTGAGCTCAAAAACTCCTACAAATGACCTTTTAGCCTTAAATTAAGGCCATCCCAGCAGATGCACAACTCTAAACGCTTGAAGGACTACTAACGTCCACTTTGGGCCTCTAATGCAACTTAATGCCCGCTGCAATTCACCTGTTTATCCCGTTTTGAAAGATCATTGAAAAATGTGTGACTACATCTTAAAAAAAAACATAGCCGGAAGAGTTCCGGAAGCGACTCGAAGCTTCAAAACGTCACAAAACAAGCGTAATTGCAACTGAAGTCATTACTTCTTGTATTCAATCATACACTCATTACCTCCCCTGGTCTGATCTATAAATTGGTGAAATTTAAACAACTGTCACCAAGAGAAACAGAAAGCAGCTAAATTTTATACTATTGAAAACATTTGTTAACGTTAAAAAGTCCGAA
This sequence comes from Convolutriloba macropyga, assembly GCF_964194025.1. Classification (NCBI taxonomy): domain Eukaryota; kingdom Metazoa; phylum Xenacoelomorpha; order Acoela; family Convolutidae; genus Convolutriloba; species Convolutriloba macropyga. The sequence continues at coordinate 16,433,873 of NC_134481.1, forward strand.
AAGATTAGGATGCTTAAAATACTGATAAGTTGAAAAACTGAGTGGGCTATCAATTTCCCCCAAATAATTCATGATTCTAATCTCTAAGAGATCGTGAAAGCAAACCGCAGATAAATTGAAGAAAATTGAATTTTTCAAAAAGAATGCTCAAATTGAAGAATCAGAAAAACACTACAATTAGATTTCTATTTACTGCAATTAAGACAAAGACAACACATGATTCTTGATTGTTGTACATATTCCAGACATGATTTCATACTAATTCAAAAATTAAATTAATCATAGAAAAGACAAGCAACAGAAAAAAAATTTAAAGGCAAAAAATCGTTAATACCAAGGCTGGGAAAGATTTGCAATAAGTAGTAATAAGTGGAAATTTTGGCAAAGGCTTTCTAACAATTTCTCAGTACTCTCAGAACTAGCCTTAAGTTGAATGAAATCAATTGCAAACCAAATAAATGACGAAAATCTAAGAAAATCAACTGAAAAAATCATAATAACGAATTTAAATGAAGGTGCCAGAAAAAAACTAGATTGATACAAACTAGAATGTGAACAATACGGACACATAGTAAGGACCACCGTAAAAAAAGACATTCTCGATTTTTGAAAATTAAAAATTGAATTAAAAAAATCAAGAAGAACGTTTATATTTCATTCTTCAGCATTCGAGACAAAGAAAAGACGACGAACTATCCGAGACAAAAATCCATCCTCGTGAGCCGAACAAAAAAAGAAAAAGCAGAATTCAAACATAAGAAACATTGAAGCACTTTGCAAAAAAAATGGTCAAAAAATATTTGAGAACGCATTTATAAAAAAAATTTTAACTGTTTTTCAAAAACTTTACGCAAAAAGCGGCCGATTTTTATTGAAACAAAACTGAAGTCCCTCATCCTACTGAAAGGCTATTTCCAGTAATAAAAACCAAAATTCGAACAAAAAACAGAAAAATTGGAAAAAAATCGGATAAGCATATGTACAATTTTATAAAAACAATTATATAGAGGTAGAAAGAAGCGTTGAGTATATGAATTATCAGAGGGAATTTGCCATATTAACTGATTTTGACAAAGAGACGGCTGAAAGATCCAAAAATGAACATATAGAAAAAAGAATTATGAGCTAAAAAAACTAATAAAAGAATTAACTAAAAATTAACTAAAAAAGAATTATGAGCCAACTTTGAACTTGAAACGTATTGTCAGCCTCGGCAAGACACTGTGATATCAATTTGCGAGCTTGCATTTCAATATAGCATCGAAAAAAATTTTTTCACAAACCAAAATACAAGCCAAAACGGAACCACTTAGACGAAAAAAGGGCTGAAAACGGTTATCTAGAAGTGCCATTCAGTCAAAAACTAATTTTCAAAGTCAAAAATTCATTCATTGAACGCAGCGGATGATCAAAAAACTTCGCTCGCTCAGAAAAAATTAGTTCACACGGAAATTTAACTCACTTTCGCTTTTAGATCAAAACATTGTCTGAACGAATAGTACTTCCGGTAAAAAAAAACCTTTAAGAAAACCAATACTCCTCTTCGAGTCGTAAAAAAACAGCGCCCCAATACAATTCAAACTCTTTGAATTGTAAAAAAAAATTAGGAGCGCTACAATAGCCGGCTGAGATGAGGGCGGCTATTAACAACGAAAGAAATGACTTTTCCATAAAGTGGATTAAAGGTACAAAGTGCGGAAAAGCATAAACATTTGTAAGGCTATAAGTATACCCCAGGGTGCAAACAGCTACACCAGAGCACTCCTTGCAGCTTTTTAGCGTGGAACCCGATCATTGGAATTAGACTGGCATAACCACGTTAACATTGAATATATTATATATATTAACCACCAAATATTATATGGTCAACCCTTTAAAAAGAACTGTGAATGCTCGCATCCATAACGAAAAGTACAAACTCTTAAGAGTATAACCTTTTCAAATCAATTGAGATCAGGAAAAAAACCAAGTTACCAGAAAAATGTTTTTAACCAACAGAGTTTTAGTCCATTCTTTGTCACCTCGAACAGAGATTAAATGAAACTATATTCTGGGCCGCATATAATCCAGAAAACCACAATTTGTCAACAACAAAATTGTAGACAATTTGACAACAACAAACTATTGTAGAATTTGAAATTCTATACTTCGCTACAAAAATGTTAACTTTTTTCCAAGTTTTGGACCAAATTGAAAACTCTGTTCACTAAAAGCGCTAGCTTATTGCAGACTCTTTGGATCATATACTGCTGTTCCCATGTAGCAGGGCATTTTTGAAAAAAAAATCTTGCGGAATGACAGAGAAGTCGTTCTTTATCTAACTTTATTCGTGAAAACGGATTTAATTTGAGGAATATGAAATATAGAGACAAGATAGGACATATATAGGGGTAACTTTATTCGTTGTCACTTTTGGGGATCTGTTTTATAGATACCGTGGGGGGACTTTAAACTTCCAAATAACGCTTAAATTCTTGAGTTCATAGTTTGACCGATTGATTAATTGGTAGCGTTATAAGTCTGATACAGCTTTGTTTTAGTTTGAATGGCTTGAATAGAAGTCATTAATGTATAAAGAATGCGTTCAGGTCATTCAATTGTTCTTTTGAAGTCATCATATCTTTACGTAAGGGAGACACACTTGCTGTAGTCCATAGCAGCGGTTTGAACAAATTTGTTGTTCACTCGTTCTAATACGTGGTGATTCGAATAGTTGCTAAGGAAGAGTAAAACACTAGGCTTGTTTACTGTGGCAGCGGAGTCATAGAAGGCTCAAGATAACTCTGACATCGTAGAGGAGTTGAACTTGAGTAACAAAATCAAACAGAGTAGTTGTTGTCGAGTAAAATTGGTCTTTCTTAATAGACGAAAGACTTTCATAAAGAATATCGAGAGCCAAGAACGAGATATTCGTGAGCCTGATATTAGAATAGACAACTTTGCGTGTTCAGATTGGGGTCTTTTGATAAATTTCAATTTTTGTTGCTTAAAATCCAATTGATTTATTCCTGAATTTGTTTATCTGTTCTATTGAATTATATCAAGTTACTTTTGAGCAACTGAGTTGATTTCTAGCCGTGTTAGGATTTCGGGTGGTAGTGTCTCCCAGACTATTAACCTAGTGAATTAGATTCAATTAACAATTGAAATTGAGTCTTGTTAAAAATCAATTGTGGCCACAATTTTTCATAAAAAAGCACACCAAAAACCATTTGCACAAATTAAAACTTAAAAATTGCTTTGAAATATCAAAATGAAAACATCTTCAGCTTCTTTTCGCTCTTGCTCTCTCTCTCTCTCAAAAATGCGGCACAGACAGAAAATCGCTTTCCGGTTTGATCTTTATTTTGTTGAGCAGGGTGATCAACAATTAGTTTCCACACATTTGCTGTCCAGAAAAACTGAAGAGAAATTGTCAATCACAAAAAGACGCTCCTCAAATACTCCTCTCTGAGTGGTTAAAGAAACTAGGATGAGACCGATAATAGATTTGCAATAGTTTAGCAGCTGTAGAAAACAATACTGCAAACAATAGCCGTAAAATTTTTCAGTGAATAATTCCAAAACATGAGCCAATCTATACAGAAAATTACGATTTTATAGTTACCAAAAGATTTCCATAGCTGGCATTTTTACGAACAGCGCCAGTCCTTGTCGAGCATAAAACACTTCCGTTGAATGCAATAAATAACTCAAAGATGTCGCAAAAAACAATACCCGAAAATGTCAGCTGAGTAGACTGCGTTCCTATTAAATACGAAACTCTGGTTAAGGAACCCGGATCGAATCATTAATGTAACATTCTAAAAGAAAATCCACGACATAAAATTCCCGAAGCTACTAATATTGACTAATTGCATCAGCAAGTAATTCAATCTAAAAAACACTGGATAGCAATAAATTGTCTACTAATTGGGAAGAGCATTAACTATAAATTGGATTCTCCACGCTGTCTAGACGAGGTAAAGTTAAGTGGATTCCGTCCTTGATTTGATCTGGAGGATCTCTGAGAGAGTGATGAGGAGGAGTAGTGATCTGCAGGGGATACTCGAGGGGGAGGGGAGAGACGTTGTGTGTCTGACAGAAGCAGTTCCTCTTGGTGGCTACCAGTGCCACTGGGAGGAGGTAAAAGAGGAAGACGTTCAACAGTCGCGTCCGTATCTGACGACTCCTCAACGCTCTCTTCCAGAAAGTCTTCGTTACCTGGAAAAGTTATACTTGATCGTAAACACACAGTACGCATAGTTTCAACGCGCGTTTAAGTGCAATTTTGACAGACCATCAATTATCGCCTTTAGTTCGACTCAAAAGTAAGGAAACTAAACAGGTGACTGTTATTGCGTAGCAGTTACAAAAATGCTATGAGTAGATAAGATTTGTAAAACGAGTGCAGAGCCGAATAAGAAAAGGAGAATCAGAGCCAAATCTATAAAATTGATTGGCCAAAAGATCCGATTGGCTTAAATTCAAGTACAAATCTGAGAAATGGCGATTGTTTTTTTTTTGAAACATGTAAATTACTCAGACTATAACCCTAAGGTTAGATATCTACTTGCTCTAAAATGTTAAATAAATTAATCAGCATTGTTATTAATATAGTAATCTTCAAATTGTGGCTGTTCGTTTTTATAGGTAAAAATAGGATTTGAAGGCTCCTATTTGTCTATTAACGGGTACTTTCCTGTGTTGATCGAGCAAAAACTCGGTTAAAACATTTTTAAAGCAAGTTTTACTGTTAAAAGTTCTTATTGAAGAGGGCAATTTGTTCCACTTTTGAACGCTTTTCAAGATTAAAGATTTGTTACTCCACTTCGTTTTCTTTTTTATAATAATTTGATTTGTTCTCTTGTTCTGTCTGGCGTTATGGCGACTAGTAAACATTTTAAAATTTTCGGATGTTTCCCATTGTTTTATATCTGTTTGTAGCTTCATTAGGCTAACTTTTGAGATAAACAATTCGGCTGGCAGGATACGATCCTTAATGAGAAGATCAAGTGGTCAAATTTTTGACGAAAATAACAAACTTTTATTCCCCAGTTAATTTGCCTGTTTATGCGGTTTATGTTTTTCACTGTAAGAGTTTGGAGGAATACTCCACTGAAAGAAAGATGAGAGAGTACAACTGACTCGAAAACATCAATTCTTACTTTCAAAGGTATTTGGTTTCTTACAAGATACAAAGAACGAATTGCATTAGCCATTTTGATTAAAACTGAATTCAGGTGATTTTCAAAGGTTAAGTTTGAATCAATTTGTACTCCCAGATAACGACATGCTTGAGCTTGGTTTGATAAATTAAACAGTTGTCGTCCATTGATTATCTATGGTGTGCGGTCGGGTTGCCGCTCCACTCGGCCTCTCCATGCTCCACCCGTTCAGCACTACCGGCGTCCCCCGACTTGTAAAACAAACCAACTAATGTCGGAAGAATTGCTCTGGAACGACAGGCCAGGCAATTTAATTCAGGGGCTGTAGCCTAGAAAAATTTTTCTTTATGGGTGCAAAAATAGTTCCCCCTCTGGGATTCGAACCACGAACCTCCCCCTCTCTCTCACCAAAAGCACTGCCCACTCGGCTATCAGTCCCTTCTTTTCGCTCTGCTGCAATCAATTTTATTTTAGCTTTACTTCGGAGTGGGAGCAATAGCAAACATAACCGACTAACCGTCGGAAGAATTGCTCCTGAACGACTAGTGGGAGCTCTAATCAATTACAGCCTGCTTCAGTCGGGGGGAGGGGGAGCCTAAATGGGACTAAGAAGTTCTAAAGTGGGCTTCAAATAACCACATTAGAGGTTAACATATACCACTATTAAGATTTGAAGTAAAAAATGACACCAGGTTCGGCGCACTCTTCGTTTGACTTTTAGTATTAAATTGCCGCCAATTGAGTTCAGCTGCTTCAAATTGTGATTGAGAGAGAATTTCAGATCACGCGATATGCAAAAAGTCAAGGGCGTAAAAGTCACTCGAAAAGTCAAAATTGTCAGGCGAAAACTTTGC